>NW_012109142.1:262728-264070 GCF_000951045.1 Mandrillus leucophaeus
AGGAAGGGGAGCATCACACACTGGGTCCTATTGTGGGGAGGAAGTAGAGGGGAGGGATAGCATTAGGAGATATACCTAATGTAAATGATGAGTTAATGGTGCAGCACACCAACATGGCACATGTATATATATGTAACAAACCTGCACGTTGTGCACATGTACCCTAGAACTTAAAGTATAATAACAATTAAAAAAAAACTGAGCCAAGGATCTTAATAGACATTTCTCAAAAGAAGACATACAAATGGTCAACAGGTATATGAAAAAAATGCTCAACATCACTAATCATCAGGAAAATGCAAATTAAAATCCCAATGAGATATCACTCCAATGTCTTAAGATGGCTATTAACAAAAAGATAAAAAAAAAAAAAAGTGTTGATGAGGATGGGCAGAAAAGGGAACCCTTGTACACTTTTGGTGGATGTATAAAGTAGTACAATCATTATGAAAAAAAGTATGGAGGTTTCTCAAAAACCTAAAAATAGAACTACCGTCTGATCCAGCAGTCCCAGTACTGGATATTTATCCAAAGAAAAGGAAATCAGTGTATCAGAGAAGTACTTGTACCTTCATGTTTATTGTAGCAGTATTAACAAAAGCCAAGATATGCAATCAACCTAAGTGTCCATCAAAAGATGAATGGGATACTATTCAGCCATAAAAAGAATGAAATTCTGTAATTTGCGAAACATTAATGAAACTGGAGGTCATTATGTTTAGTGAAATAAGCCATGCACAGAAAAGCAAATATCACATGATCTCACTCATATGTGGGAGCTAAAAAAGGGGATAACATTGAGCTAAAGAGTAGAAAGGTCATTACTAGAGGCAAGGAAGGGGAGTGGAGATGAGAGGTTGGTTAATGAGTACAAACATACATTATATAGAAGGAATAAGTGCTAGTGTTTGGTGGCACAGTAGGGTGTCAATAGTTAGAAATGATAATGTATTGAATATTTCAAAATCACTAGAAAGGAAAATATGAAATATTTTAACACAAAGAAATGATCAATGTTTCAGGTGATGTATACCCTAATTACTCTGATTTGACCAAAACATGTTATATGCATATATCAAAATATCAAAGAGCCCCCATAAATATGTACAATTATTTTGTATCAATAAAAATGCTCACTATCAACACTTCTATTTATTTGGTATACTTGAGATCCTAGTGCAGTAATGTCAGAAAAATAAACCTAAAAACCTCTACAAAGAAGTTATTGCAATTAGTAAGTAAACAATTGAGCCGGGCGCGGTGGCTCAAGCCTGTAATCCCAGCACTTTGGGAGGCCGAGACAGGCGGATCACGAGGTCAGGAGATCGAGACCATCCCAACA
>NW_012109142.1:264315-270889 GCF_000951045.1 Mandrillus leucophaeus
ATAAAATAAAAAAACAATTGAAACACATTTTTAAAAGACAGCACTTGTAATTACATTAAGAAGTCAAATATCTAAGAATAAACCTAATTTAATATCTGCAAGACCTCTACACAAAAAATAACACATCATTGAAAGAAACTAAAGAAACCTAAATAAATGGAAGACTATACCATATGTTAGAAGATTCAATAAAGATATCAATTTCCCCCAAAACGTTCACACATTTAATGCAATTCCAATCAAAATCCAGCACGAATTTTTGTGAAAATTTTCAAATTATTTGTAAAATAAATACAGAAATACAATGAGTCAAAAACAGTTATGATCTGATCCTCTTACTGAAGATAAACCTGAAAGATTTCCCCTCTCAGATATCAAAACTTGTTTAAAAGCTACAGTAATTATAATAGTGTGGTGTTGGTGCAAGGATGGACTAGTAGACAATGAAATAGAATAGAGAGCCCAGAAATAGACATACTTGTTTTCAGTCATATGACTCACAACAAAGGTGCCACTACAATTCAGTAGGGAAAGGTTGTATTCTAAATAAAGGTTACTGGGCCAATTAGATATCCATATGGGGAAAAGCATAAACCTTGAATCCTACCTTATAACATACACAAAAATCAATTCCAGGTGGATTGTAGACATAAATGTGAAAAGGTAAAAATAAAGTTTCAAAGTCATCATTATCTAACAGAAACATAATGCAACCCACATAATGCAATTCTCAGATCTATGCATAAAAAGATAAAAAGAAACAGTGCATTAAATTTTAATAATGTATTTCATAGATTATAAATTAATATATTTATTGTTAATAATGAAATTATTATATTAATATTTAATTGATTAGGTTATAATTATTAATTATGTTACTATAATAAATTGTTATATTAATATATTTATATATTTAATATATTAAATAATATATTTAACACATCAAAAATGTTATTTCTAAACATAGTCAATGTTAAAATGTTAACAAAATATTTTATATTTATTATTCATATTGTCTTTGAAATGTACATTTTATAATTATAGTGCACGATTAAACATATTTCAAATATTCAACAACCCTTGTGACTAGTGACTACCATATTGAATAGCACAGCACAATGCAACCTAGAAAAATATCATGGTGACCTTAGAGTGGGGAGAAGCTTCTCAAATAAGCTCCAGAATAACTGGAGATAAATAAATTGCATTTAAATTATTTAACTTTTGTAAAATGAAATTTAACATAAAAGTGTGAAAAGGCAAACTGTGGGATGGGTGGAGATATTTTCAACACTTATAACTGATTAAATGTTCCCCAGATTATATAGGAAATCTTATAAATCAAAAGAAAAATAAAAAATCAGATTACTTGATATAAAAGAAAAAAATAGGCCAGGCATGGTGGTTCACACCTGCAATCCCAGCACTTTGGGAGGCCTAGGCAGGTAGATCACCTGAGGTCAGGAGTTCAAGACCAGCCTGACCAACACGGAGAAACACCATCTCTACTAAAAATACAAAATTAGCTGGGCATGGAGGCGCATGCCTGTAATCCCAGATACTGGGGAGGCTGAAGCAAGGGAATCACTTGAACCCAGGAGGCAGAGGTTGCAGTGAGCCGAGAATGCGTCACTGCACTCCAGCCTGGCAGCAGAGCAAGACTCCCTCTCAAAGAAAAAAAAAAAAAAAAAAGAAAAAAGAAAAAAATAAGAGCTTTAAGAGGGCTGTATTAGTCAGCTAGCTATCATGAAAAAATACCTCAGACTACATGGCTTATACAACAGAAATCAATTGCCTCACAATTCTGTGGCTGGGAAGCCCAAGATCAAGGTGTTGACCAATTTGGTTTCTTGTAACGGCTTTCTTCTTCCTGGCTTTCAAATGGCCTCCTCACTGTGTCCTTACATAACAGAGAAAGAGAGCTCTGTTTACACGTCTTGTAAGTCTTGTAAGGACACTAATTCTATTGGTTCAGGGACCCTCCTTTAGGACCTCATTCACTCTTAACTACCTTCATACCCTGTCTCCAAATTCAGTCACATTGGGGGTTGGGGCTTCAACATATGAATTTTAGGGATACACAAACATTCAGTTCATAACAAAACACTTCACAAAAGAGAATATCCAAATGATAAATATGAATATAAAATATGAAAATGTGTTCAACATCATTTATCTTCAAAGTAATGTAAATTAAAACAACAATAAATACCACTGTGCACCTAGAATGACTAAAATGAAAAGGAAAGACAACAACAAATATTGACAAAGATATGCAACAACTGGAAGTCTCATACACATTTCATGGGAGTATAAATTGTTTCAGCCACTTTGAAAAATATCACCTACTAAAGTTGAATATGTGTGTATACTCTGACTCAGAAATTTCACAGTCGTATGTTTACCAAAAGACTAACAATAGCCACATTCAAAAGCAACGCAAACGTCCACTGACATAATAACATACAAATAATTTAAGGTATATTCATATAACAGTATGCCACAGAACAATGAAAATGATTAAGCTATTTGTTATTCGATTGAATTCCCAGAAGCAGACTCAGAGACAGGAACTCAAGTTCAACTGATTTGTATAGAAGATGACTCCAGGAAATATTACTAGAGGGGTGGAGAAATTAGACAGGAAAGGGAATCCAGCCAATAAAACATACATTAGCAAGCCAGTTATCATTGCGAGTAAGTGGAACTTAATCCCACTGGGGAACTCTGAGACTCATTGTCAAACACTTGCCTCAGAGTTATGTTACCCATGGAGTGGGGGAGCTAGGGTATTTATACACAAACTTTTGTCAGGCTTTGATTGAGATCTGCTAGACGGTCATTAATTTCTCTGTATTTCTGGCTTTCAGGTGCAAGAGGTGAGGCAAGACAGCCCCCAGGCAGGTACAATTTGGCCTCACTCACTACAACAGTGGCCTGAAAAAATGTAGGTAGAGAGTAATGTTAGTCTCTGCCATACTTCTGCCACGTATGCTAACATAGATGAATCTCACAAATATTACGTTGGAAAAAAAGTCAAAAACAAAAGAGTACATAAGGTATGTTTCCATTTATATAAAGTTCAAAACTAGGGCTCGGTGTGGTGGCTCACACTTGGAATCCCAACACTTTGGGAGGTCAAGGCAGGAAGATGGCTTAAGCCCAGGCATTCGAGACAAGCCTGGGCAACAAGGTGACGCCTCATCTCTACAAGAAAAGTAAAAAATTAGCAGGGCGTGATGGTGTGCACCTGTGATCCCACCTACTTGGGAGGCTGAAGTGGGAGGATTGCTTGAGCCTGGGTGGTGGAGGCTCAAGCAATCCTCCCAGTCTCAAAAAAAAAAAAAAAAAAAGGCAAACCCAGGCAAAACAAAAGTGGTAGAAGTCAGGATAGAGGGAAGGAAGGAGAGGAGATTGGAAGAGGGCACAGAGAGACTTAGGGATGTGTATGATTATTTATTTTTTGACTTGGGTGGAGAGTACACAGAAGTATTCACAGTATGACAGATAACTCGTTGAGCTATACACTTATAAACTGTGCATATTTATGTACGCATGTTATTTCCAATTTAAAAGTTGACCTTTTTTAATGGAAGAGGAAATAGGGAAATCAAGTCAGCATTTCAATGCAGGCTGCCTATGTAATAGCAGTCACAGTTAAGGCAGACATTTGTATCACGAAATAGTGTCTGGAAAATGAAAATCTCTATCAACACCTCTCACTCAGCTCATTTTTTCTTGTTCATCAGAGCAAGTAGTTGGGGGCAGAAATGTGGCATTCCATTTACAGAGGAACTAAAATCACATTTCCTACTCAGTGGCTGTGGTAACTCCTGAACCATAAACAAAAACAAGAAAGCAAGGCACTCCCTCTTTCTACCTATGGCAGGAGTCGCTTCTGTGCATGTTCAGCCAATATTTATTTCAATGATTCACATCTAAACCAATATCTTGCTCCACAGGTATTATGCTTGGTCTGAGTTGAGCTGGGAAGGCTGGAGCTAATAGACTCACCAGGTTTTTCTAATTCTGAGATTGATAAGTTGGGAAGAAATGTGAAGAGAGGGTTCTTAAAGCTCAGGTTGTTGAAATCAGCCAGGATGGGACAAGGATTCTACTGAAGAGCCTTAGTAAAGAAACACCCACTTCCAGCTGAGTCTGGAAGCTAAGCAACTAATAAAACATTTTGTTTTTCCAAAGCCAAGATAATTAAGTCCATGTATGGTCCACAGTTTATTTATCTAGGTAAGTCTCAGTTTCTTGCCAGTAATAATATGCTTTGATTCTAGTCCCTCGCTTGGCTTTTCTCTCTAGTTTGTCTAAAAGTCAAAAGCAGCTGTCGGCACACCAACATGGCACATGTATACATATGTAACAAACCTGCACGTTGTGCACATGTACCCTAGAACATAAAGTATAATAATAAAAAAAGCAGCTGTCAGGAACTTTGAGTTTACAAGGACCATAGCACTAAGACTAGACTAGACATAGCGCTAAGACTAGACCTGAGTTAGCTCCTACCTGGAGGTTCTAAGACATCATTACAACCCTGCCTCTTGGTCTCTTTTCCTTCCTGTCCAACAGAAAATATTCAGGCATTTCACCATCTCCACTGTGCTTCAGGTAAGGAGAAAAGCATATAGTGTCTATACACAGAGTCAGTGTGACATGAGGCTTTTAGACATTTGGTAAACTCTGGTCTGGGATAGAACATAGCATAGAGGAAGAAGAGGGGTTCGGGAGTTGAAATGTGAAGCAGCCACAGGAATTACTTATTTTTAATTTTTAACAGTTTAGCTCGTGGCTAACTCCCAAAATAAAATATCCGTGCCTACCACACCCTTCCTGAAGTTAATCCCTGTGTCACTAATTTCCTGATTTTGCGTTGCTTTCTCATCCAAAAAAAGAAAAATCGACTTGAAACCAACTTGCTGTGCAGTCATCCTCATTCTCCAAGCACCAGTTAAGAGCATTTAGAATACAGGGAGCACGGAGGAAGGAATGTTGTCTGTTCATTGCTGTGTCACTAACTTTTAGAACAGTGGCTGGGACATAGGAGATATGAAATATTAGTTTAAATAAATAGTTAAACTATTAAAGTATATAGTATAATTTTCTGATTTTAAAATACATTTTAAATAAAAATCTTCCATCATTCTCCATTCCTCCTGAGTCAAATATAAAATTACTCTCAAAAAAAAGGTGGGGGGATTGAATTATCAATACAGAAAGAGACTCGAACTATTTCATGATTCTATGAGCTTATTTCAAAGATGAGATGCTAGTACTTAAAGAAGGCGTGCAGACTGTGCAAAGTTCCTTGGCTACTAAAGTCCAGGCCTATAGGCAATTCCAGGCTCTCTAATTCCAGACAAAAGGTTTTTGCATCTTGCCTCCTGGGCTTTTCCTCTGTAAGTTACCTGACCTACTCAGCACACAATGCCACTTACTGTTTCTAATTATTTCTGAATTTAAATAATACTTCAATCGTGTTGACCTTCTCTAACTTGCAGTTGAAATGTTATATAAATCTTCTACTTGCTGCAAACACTGTGGAAGAGCAATTTTATAGCTAAAACAGTCCTGATTTTTACCCAAAAATGCAAATCTCATCCCAGGTTATTAAATGTTGAAGATGAAAAATATAATTCAGTTCCATTACCCATGTTTTCAGTTTTCTGAGTTGACCTAGAAAAGTTAGAAATTATTAAACTCTGGAGGAACCTCCAGAAGAGGAACTCACACCAAGATAATTTGTCTTTCAAAAACAAACATCACTCTATTACTTTCTTAAAAGATTTCCTCTTGAATACAGAATTTTGAGTGCAGTAAGAAAAGGCATCAGAAGCCCATTAGTAATTCTCTAACTTCTGAATGTTTAGTTTATTTCAAATGTGAAATATATCACTGTGAAAAAAACATTTGTTTTAATGAGAAAATTCCCCAAGAGAAGAAATGTTTCTTAGTAGCATACTGATCATTTAGAACTCCCAGACACTGTACTGTACATAACTTTTGACACTTTATGTACAATTCTGAAATTCTAAGAACCATAACATGAAAAACTATTGAGCAAATGTTATAGTCTCTACATTTTGTTTTCTGTAATCTCTATTCTAACCTAACTTGATTATTTTGTTGTCGTTGTTCATGCATTTTTGCTAGCTTTTACACTTCTTTTTTTTTTTTTTTTAAATTATACTTTAAGTTCCGGGATACAAGTGCAGAACATGCAGGTTTGTTACATAGGTATACATGTGCCATGGTGGTTTGCTGCACCCATCAACCCATCATCTACATTAGGTATTTCTCCTAATGCTATCCCTCCCCTAGCACCCCACTTGCTGACTGGCTCCAGTGTGTGATGTTCCCCTCCCTGTGTCCATGTGTTCCCATTGTTCAACTCCCACTTATGAGTGAGAACATGCAGTGTTTGGTTTTCTGTTCCTGTGTTAATTTTCTGAGAATGATGATTTTCAGCTTTATCCATGTCCCTGCAAAGGACATGAACTCATCCTTTTTTATGACTGCATAGTATTCCACGGTGTATATGTGCCACATTTTCTTTATCCAG
>NW_012109142.1:271944-281264 GCF_000951045.1 Mandrillus leucophaeus
GAACTGACTTTCTCTCCAAAGATGACAAAATCTTTAAAGCAGCATTTAATGACTAAAACGACAACCAACTGTTCCCTCCCTGCTTCCTCTCTCTTATGTAGTTTTAAAACTTATGAATTTTTATTTCCTTACACCTTCTTTAACAAATTGGACCTATCTCCATTTAAAAAAGATCTCGGCAAAGATGACAGGAAATGCTCAGTTTTATTTCATCAAATCGTGATAGCCAGACACATTTCCTAGCAATCTATATTAAACACAGAGCCGTAGTGTTTGCGTTTAAAATTAACTATGAACAGTTCTGACACATAAAGAGGTGCTGGTTGTGCTATTGCCGATTCCAAAATGGGTTGACAGGAGAAATCAACTCACAAAATTGGATGCTTTTGGATTTTTCCTAATAGTCTAGAAAAATACTCTGGAAGAGATAGTACACAGTAAGTAGCTGATCCAATAAACAAGACCACTTTGATACTTCTCTCATGTGACATATAAGCAGAAAATGATGATTTAAAATAGGAAACAGCCAGTCTTAGTCCCTTTTCCTTCTACCTGAGTTGCCCCTAATGATTTCTCTTTTTCTTGGAGCCCCAGAAAACTTGAACTCTCACAGCTTTTAGATACTTGACTGTCATTTATTTCCTGGCCAAAGAGTTCATTGCACAGGAATTGAATAATACTGAGGAGCAAATAGTACTCTAGCTCACATACCTTATTTTCATATTTGTACCATATATGGTCAGTATTTATATTAGACCAATACAGTGGGGAAAATATAATCATAAATAAAACAATTACTCTGCCCTGAGGAATCTCAGGCTACCAAGTAGATAGAAAGAGGAGAAAATAATACTCATAGCAGCAAGATGGGAGGATAAAAACAATTCTTCTTGAGGGAGTCAGGGAAATCTGCACAGAAAAGATGATATCTGAGTTTCGAGTTTAACATTAAGAAGGACTTCGTCAGGTTAAGAAAGATAGCATAATGCAGTGCAGTGGACATTAAAAAAAGTCAGCTGGGTGATGCTCAGAGAGGGTGAATGTACAGATAGGGAAGCAAATCAAAGTTAGGTTGGGAACAATTTTTCATACCCTATTCAGTTCAGGGGCATAATGTTTGTTTCAAATCCTTCATGATACATTCATCTGGGGAAGAAATAAACTCAAAATGGCTTAACTAAATAGTTATCTCATGTAATGAGAAAGATGGAGATAGGCCCTTCTCTTTTTTTTTTTTTTGAATATGAAGACTCATCAACACCATCAAATACCTTGGCTCTTTTCTTCTTTCATTTTAGCTGTCTTTAACATATTGGCTTTGGCCTTGAAACTAGTCCCCTCATAGTTTCAAGATGGCTGTCCTCAACAGATGTTCCTCTATGGCCGTGACCAAGAATTTTGTCATATAACTATTGTTCCTAAGTCAATTAATAGCCAAGGGAAATGGAATTAACGTGATTAGCTTGAACTAACCAAGATTTTCCCAGTTTATATTGAAATATATTACCTTCAAATACCAAATTAAAATTTAAGTTTTGGTAGGTAGCAAGGAAGAAATACAAGAAAAGTTAAGTGTGTTACCTTCAAATACAATATTAAAATCTAAGTTTTGGCAGATAGCAAGGAGGAAACAGAGGAAAAGTTATCAGACAGTGAAAAGATGGTATTTGCTAGAAGACTTTAGTCAGGGAGAAGAGAGCGACGAGCAATGACCAGCCAGACTTTCATTTAAAAACAAGGTAGGTTCTGGTGAGGGATGTTGATAATGGGGAGGCTATCCATGTGTGGGGACTGAGGAGTAAAAGGGAAATCTCTGTACCTCCTCTCAATTTTGCTGTGAACCTAAAACTGTTAAAAAAAAAAAATAAAATCTTTAAATAAAAAAAAATAAACTAGTAGGAATCATATCTGGATACAGCCCATTTTGCTGAGAAGCCAAGTTGTATAGAAATTTAATTATCTTAATGTAATATAGCTAATTAATAATGCAAATAAAGACACTTTGGACTAAAATATGATTTAGTAAACTTGCCAAGTTTCACAAGAAGATTCAGTCCTCTTTAAGTTTATTTGTTGTATCTTTAGGAGTAGTTTTCTACTTTTTTTTCTAATTTTAACTGTTGCAGAAATGTTGCATGTAAGGTTTCACTTGGGCATTAATTTTGTACTTTACTAAGGATTTGTAGAATGTAATACATTTAGATACAATACACCTTAAATTATTTTTGCATACTGTTGTTTATTTTGTTTAAAGTGGTTTTGTAATAGCTTTATTGGGGTGTAATTGGCATGTAATAAATTGTACATATTGAATCTGTATAATTTTATAAGTTTTGATATATGTCTATCTGTGATGCTATCCTTTTTTCAGAAATGTTATGATTTGGGGTTTTATATTTAGGTCTATAATCAATTTTAAGTTACTTTTGTTATAATACAAAATATAAATTAAGGATTTTGTTGTATATAGATAACTAGGTGTTCCAATACGTTTTGTTGAAAAATCATCTTTTCCCCTATTGAATTATGTTGGCATGTTTGACAAAAATCCCTGGATTTTTGGATAGTTTCTACTGCTACGTCTTCAAGTTTACTAATCTTTTCTTCATCAACATCAAATCTTCTTTTAATCCAAGGAAATGTGTTTCTCATATCAGATATTATATAGTTCATTTCTAGAAGTTCTACTTGGGTCCTTTTTATTTTCTATATTTTTATATAACAAGCTCCATATTTCCTCTATATTCTTGAATATATAGAGTATTGTTAGTGTAGCTAATTTTATGTCTTTGTTCACTATTTCTAACATCTGTGTCATATTTGGATCTCTTTTATTGATTATTTTCCTTTGCTCATTATAGGTTGTATTTTAAAGTTTGTTTCCACAATGGGTAATTTTTCATTTGATACCCAATTTTTTTTTACACTTACTAGATGTTGAGTAATTTTATGTCCCTATAAATATTATTGAACTTTACTCTGCTAAGCAGTAAGTTGCTTGGAAAGAATTTGATTATTCTGAGACTTCCTTTTAAACTATTTTAGCCTGGACCAGTGCAGCCTATAATCTAGAACAAATGTGGCCCCATTAGGGAGGAAAGGCCATTCTGAGTTCTCTACGTGTCCCATAAATTACGTAGTTTCCCACTTTGACTGGTAGATATACCAACTACTCCCAAACCTGTGTGAGACCTCAAGATTGTTTTCCCTGCTTATTTTAGGTATTTTAAGGTTTTCACCCACCCCCTACCCCTTGAATAAAGTAGTTTCATTATATGCATGTGCTAATGCAGTACTCAGCTGAAGACTCAAAGGAGACCCTCTGCAGTTTACCTGTGAGTTCTGTCTATCTCTTGCCTCTCCGGTATTCTTTTCTTTTTTTTAAACTTTTGTTTTAGGTTCAGGGGTACATGTGCAAGCTTGTCATATAGGTAAACTCATGTCATGGGAGTTTGGAGTACAGATTATTCGATCATCCAGTTACTAAGCATAGTACTCAATAGTTATTTTTTCTGATACTCTTGCTCCTCCCACCCTTCACCCTCGAGTAGGCTCCAGAGTCTGTTTTTCTGTTTGTCTCCATGTGTTCTTATCATTTAGCTCCCACTTAATAGTAAGAACATGCAGTATTCGGTTTTCTGTTCCTGAATTCGTTTTCTAAAGAAAATAGCCTCCAGCTCCATTCATGTTCCTGCAAAGGACATGATCTCATTCTTTTTTTATGGCTGCATAGTATTCCATGGTATATATGTGCCACATTTTCTTTATCCATCCATTGATGGGTATTTAGATTGATTCCATGTCTTTGCAATTGCAAATAGTGCTATAATGAATGTACATATGCGTGTGTCTTTATGGTAGAATGAGTTATATTCTTTTGGGGATGTACCCCGCAATGGGATTTCTGGGTCAAATGGTAGTTCTGTTTTAACTTCTTTGAGGAATCACCACACTACTTTACACAATGGTTAAACGAATTTGCACTTTCACCAGCATTGCATAAGCATTCCCTTTTCTCTGTAACCTTGCCAGCATCTGTTATTTTTTGACTTTCTAATAATAGTCATTCTGACTGGTGTGAGATGGTATCTCATTGTGGTTTTAATTTGCATTTCTCTAATGATTAGTTATGTTGAGCTTTTTTCCATGTGCTTGTTGGCCACATGTATGTCTTCTTTTGAAAAGTGTCTGTCAATTTCATTTGCCCAATTTTTAATGGGGTTGCTTGGTTTTTGCTTGTAAATGTGTTTAAGTTCCTTATACATTCTGAATATTAGACCTTTGTCAGAAGCATAGCTTGCAAATATTTTCTCCCATTATGTAGGTTGTCTGTCTACTTTGTTGATAGTTTCTTTTGCTGTGCGGAAGCTCTTTAGTTTAATTAGATCCATTTGTCAATGTTTTTGCTATTGCTGCAATTGCTTTTGGCATCTTTGTCATGAAATCTTTGCCAGTTCCTATGTCCAGAATGCTATTTCCTAGGTTGTCTTCCAGAGTTTTTATGGTTTTCAGTTTTACATTTAAGTCTTTAATCCATCTCAAGTTGATTCCTGTATATGGTGTAAAGAAGGGGTTCAGTTTCGATCTTCTGCATGTGGCTAGCCAGTTATCCCAGCATCATTTATTAAATAGAGAGTCCTTTCCCCATTGCCTGTTTTTGTCATCTTTTTCATCCCCCTAGTATTGTGCCTTGTGAACTGTAGCCACACTGGCCTCCCCAGACTCCCCAACTCCTTAACTCAAGATGACTGCCTCATTCCACTTGGCTTCCACCTTCCTGAGCAGAAGCTTGAAAACTCTTTCCAAGTGGTAAGCTGGGTCTGTTGTGGGAGGCACCTTATTTGTTTCCCCTTCCTCAGGGAATCACTCTTCTGGACTACCTGATGCCCAGTGTCTAATAACTACTGCTTCATACATATTTTTACAGATCTTTTTACTTGTTTCAGCCGAAAGGGTAAATCTGGTCCATTTTGTCTGAAAGGGGAAGTCTACTCTAGACAGTTTCAATAATTAGTCTAACTGCTTAAAGCCATGTCTGTATTATTCTATTTGTAATGTATAGTTATCATTCATATTATTTCTTATGGATTCATTAAGTTAGTCTATTTCAGTATTCTTGCTTTTTTGTGATTTTTATGTTATTTCGATTTTATATTATTTTGTTTCATCTGTAGGCTTTGTGTACTATGTAAATTTATTAGCTAGCCAATATCTATGAACATTTAGTAGGGTCTTATGGTTCGGATACTAATCAAGAAAGGTATTCTCCAGGACAGAACTAATAGGATATATGTATATATGAAAGGGAGTTTATTAGGGATAATTGGCTCACATGATTACAAGCAAAGTTCCATGGTAGGCAGTCTTCAAGCTGGGGAAGAAAGAAGCCAGCAGGGGCTCAGTCGGAGTATAAAAGCCTCAAAAGCAGGGAAGCCGATAGAGCAACTTTCAATTGAGCCCCCAGCAAATTCCTGGTATAAGTCCAAGAGGTAAAAGGCCAAAGAAGCTGGAGTTTGATGTCCAAGGGCAGGAGAAATTGAAGGAAGCATCCACCATGGGAGAAAGATGAAAACCAGAAGCAATATTATCCCACCTTTTTCTGCCTGCTTTGCTCTAGCTATGCTTGCAGCCAATTGGATGGTGCCCACCCACATTCTGTCAGAGAAGGATCCCAGGAATAGTGAAAAGAATAGCCAAGAATAGTGTGCCTGAAGTCAAACCATCATACCTGTGTATGTAGATAGTCAAAGGGGAATCTATTTGCTGATTGTTGACAAATACTGAGTCTGAGAAGCAAGTTTCATCAGAGAATGATAAATATAAACAACAAAAACCACTGATTAACCTCTTAGTAACACCCTGTGTTTTGTTGTGAAAGGTAATTCAAAGAAGGAGATGTCTCTAAAAGCTATTTCAAGATTGAGGACATTTCAGGAACACATTTGGTGTTCTCAGGAGAACACAGATATGGTACGTGTGAAAAAAAGTCTAAGTTATAAAGATCAAACTGAGATGACAAGACAACTGAATCAGATAAAAAGAAAGATAAGAAATAAAAGCAGGAAAATCTCTCAACCTGTGTGATGATCTACAGTGGAAAATTTTTCTAACATCAGCTCATCCTTTCATTCTTGAAATGAATCCTACTTGTCCATAATGTTTTGTTCTTTTATTATGCAATATTTTTACAATAAAATTGCTGGTGTTTTAATTGAATTTCTACAATTGAATTATTTTCATTTGATTAGACATTGTTTTCCATTTTTGCACAAATTTTCAGATTTTAATATTAGAATTACGTTAGATTTCTAAAAGAATTGTGAATCTTTTATAGTTTCTTTATACTTTGAGACAATTTAAATATCAGAAATTGTTCCTTGAAGGTTTACAGTCAGAGCTGGATGATGTTTTTTGTTTGTTTGCAGAATATGGAAAAGAGGTATTTATTTGCCATTTTTATCAATTCTGTTTATAGTTTTATTTTAGTCACATTTTGAACATTGCTTACTGTTAATTCTGGATAACTCATCTTCTCTGAAAATCACCCATATAATCAAATTAATTTAAATTTGGCACAGAGTAAACTATTTTCTTATAATTTGAAAATGTAACACAGTGTGTGGTTATTTTCTCTTTTCTATTCAAAATATTATGCATTATTGTTTTTTATTGGTAGTCCTAAAAGTTTGTTCAATTGGCCTTGTCACAAATCTAGTTCTTAGATTTCTTAATTCTACTTATCAATTATTTTCTAATTTACACAGTTCTGTTTTTATCTTTCTGAATTCTTTCATTATGTTCTTCTTAAAAAGTTCTTATATAAGCAAAATATCAAAATTTTTTATTTTCTTCTTTAAGTAGCTAAGTTTTAAAAGCCATGAATGCATCTCTTTGCCAGCATCTTATAAGAAAGCTTGTCATTTTCATTAACTTCTTTGCATCCTGTAATAATGATTTTTATTTCCCTTTTGGTCCAACAGTTATTAAAATTATTTAAGATAATTCTTAAATTTAATTTTAACTTTAAGTTTGTTATAATCATTAAATTTTGGTAGCCAAAAAATACATCCAGTATGGGTTCTAATTTTTGGTATTATCGAGTTTTCTTTTAAAATAAATTTTATGTATATTTGAGGTTCACAAAACAAAGTTATGAGATACATATAGTAGTTAAATTATTACTACAGTGAAGCAAATTAACATGTCTATAATCCGACATACATTTTTGGGGACAAGAGCAAGAAAATTTACTTATTTAACAAAAACACCTAATAAATTGTATAAACTGTCATCTCATTTTGTGCATTAAATCTCTAGATTTGCTTATCCTACATATATGCTACTTTGTAATTTCAACCTACATCTCCTTATTTTATTCAAGTTTTCTTTGAAGGCAAGATTTATCCTATCTGTCACTCTCTTGCCACACACTATTTTCTTCATCACATTATCCTATTTAACTTCTTTCACAACGTTAATTAATTTTTGAAAATAACATTCTTCTATACTTGTTTATATGTATGTTTTCAATCACATTTCATTATAAAAGAGCCTTGCTCGTACTACTATGTAACAATATAGTGACTATTCATAATGAATATTTATTGCTGAAGTGAATATGGACAATCTGGTTTTATTTCTATAGACAATTTAAAGTAATGCAAATTTCTTGTTCATTGTGTAATTATTGTCTTTAAACTATGTGTATAATTTGTGAGACATATGAAGTCATCAGAGGAAAGAAAGCAGAGAAGACAAAAAGAGAAGGGTGCAAAGACATGGAATAAACCTAAATGTCCATCAATGATAAATTGGATAAAGAAAATGTGGTACAGCTACACCATGGGATACTATGTAGTTATACAAAAGAATAAGATCATGTCCTTTGCAGGGACATGGATGGAACTGGAGGTCATTATCCTTAGCAAACTAACACAAGAACAGAAAACCAACTACTACATGTGCTCATTTATAAGTGGGAGCTAAATGATGAGAACACATGGACACATGGAGGGGAATAACACATACTTTCAGAGGGTGTAGGGTCTTTCAGAGGGTGTAGGGTGGAAGGAGGGAGAGGATCAGGAAAAATAACTAATGGATACTATGCTTAATACCTGGTTGATGAAATAATCTGTACAACAAATCCCCTTGACCCACATTTACCTATGTAACAAAGCTGCACTTGTACCCTTGAACTTAAAAGTTGAAAAAAAGTTTTAAGTTAAAAAAAAAAAGTATGGGAGGATTCTCTCTAAGGTAAGATTTCAATCTGGCAATCAAAAGTGCAGCTTGGAATGGACTTGAACCCTGGAGGCAGAGGTTGCAATGAGCCAAGATGGCGCCACTGCACTCCAGCCTGGGCAACAAGAATGAAACTTTGTTAAAAAAAAAAAAAAACTAGTAAACAAGACCCAATGATCTATTCCTTACAAAAAACACACTTTACCTATAAAGACACACATAGATTGAAAATAAAGGGATGAGCAAAGATATTCTCTGCAAATGGAAACCAAAAATCAGCGGTAGTAGCTACACTTATATCAGAAAAAATGGATTTCAAGACAACAAGTGTAAGAAGAGACAAAGAAGGTAAGCATATGATTATGAAGAGGTCAATTCAGTAAAAGGACATAACAATTTTAAATGTATATGTACCCAACACTGGCACACCCACATATATAAAGTGAACTTTAGAACTAAACAGAGACATAGACGGGACTTTAATACCCCACATTCATCATTGGACTGAGTTTCCAGAGAGAAAATCAGCAAAGAAACACTGGACTTAATCTGCACTATAGACCAAATGGACCTAATAGATATTTATGGAATATTTCATCCAATGGCTACAGAATATACATTCTTTTACTCAGCATGTGGACCATACTCAAGGATAGACCACATGCTAGATCACAAAATAAGTCTTAAAACATTCCAAAAAATGAAGTAATATTAAGTGACTTCTCTGACCACAAGACAATAAAACTAGAAATCAATAACAAGAAGATTTTTTGAAACTGTGCAGTCACACAGAAATTTAAAAATATGGTCTGAATGACCATGGGTCAATGAAGAAATTAAGAGGGAAATTGAAAAATGTCTCAAAAATGATAATGGAAATAAAACATATCAAAACCTATGGGATACAGCAAAAGCAGTACTAAGAGGGAAGTTTGCAGCTATAGGTGTCCACATCCAAAAAGAACAGAAACTTCAAATAAACAACCTAATGATACATTTTAAAGAACTAGAAAAACACAAACAAAACCCAAAATTAGCAGAAGAAAAGACATAATAAAATTAAGAGCAGAAATAAA
>NW_012109142.1:283519-285636 GCF_000951045.1 Mandrillus leucophaeus
TTTCAGAGGGTGTAGGGTGGAAGGAGGGAGAGGATCAGGAAAAATAACTAATGGATACTATGCTTAATACCTGGTTGATGAAATAATCTGTACAACAAATCCCCTTGACCCACATTTACCTATGTAACAAAGCTGCACTTGTACCCTTGAACTTAAAAGTTGAAAAAAAGTTTTAAGTTAAAAAAAAAAAGTATGGGAGGATTCTCTCCTAAGGTAAGATTTCAATCTGGCAATCAAAAGTGCAGCTTGGAATGGACTTGAACCCTGGAGGCAGAGGTTGCAATGAGCCAAGATGGCGCCACTGCACTCCAGCCTGGGCAACAAGAATGAAACTTTGTTAAAAAAAAAAAAAAACTAGTAAACAAGACCCAATGATCTATTCCTTACAAAAAACACACTTTACCTATAAAGACACACATAGATTGAAAATAAAGGGATGAGCAAAGATATTCTCTGCAAATGGAAACCAAAAAACAGCGGTAGTAGCTACACTTATATCAGAAAAAATGGATTTCAAGACAACAAGTGTAAGAAGAGACAAAGAAGGTAAGCATATGATTATGAAGAGGTCAATTCAGTAAAAGGACATAACAATTTTAAATGTATATGTACCCAACACTGGCACACCCACATATATAAAGTGAACTTTAGAACTAAACAGAGACATAGACGGGACTTTAATACCCCACATTCATCATTGGACTGAGTTTCCAGAGAGAAAATCAGCAAAGAAACACTGGACTTAATCTGCACTATAGACCAAATGGACCTAATAGATATTTATGGAATATTTCATCCAATGGCTACAGAATATACATTCTTTTACTCAGCATGTGGACCATACTCAAGGATAGACCACATGCTAGATCACAAAATAAGTCTTAAAACATTCCAAAAAATGAAGTAATATTAAGTGACTTCTCTGACCACAAGACAATAAAACTAGAAATCAATAACAAGAAGATTTTTTGAAACTGTGCAGTCACACAGAAATTTAAAAATATGGTCTGAATGACCATGGGTCAATGAAGAAATTAAGAGGGAAATTGAAAAATGTCTCAAAAATGATAATGGAAATAAAACATATCAAAACCTATGGGATACAGCAAAAGCAGTACTAAGAGGGAAGTTTGCAGCTATAGGTGTCCACATCCAAAAAGAACAGAAACTTCAAATAAACAACCTAATGATACATTTTAAAGAACTAGAAAAACACAAACAAAACCCAAAATTAGCAGAAGAAAAGACATAATAAAATTAAGAGCAGAAATAAAAAAAATTGAAATTTAAAAATACAAAAGATCAATGAATGAAAAAGTTGGTTTTTTAAAAGATTTTTTTAAAAATCATGAACTTTTAGCCAGACTGAGAAAAAATGAAAGAAGTCACAAATAAATAAAATCTGAGATGAAAAAGCAGACATTAAAATTGATACTACAGAAACTAAAAAGATTATTAGTGGCTACTATGAGCAACTATATGCCAATAAACTGAATAATCTAGAAGAAATAGACAAATGCTTAGACACATAGAACTGGCTAATTGAACCGTGAAGAAGTTCAAAACCTGAACAGACCAGTAACTAGTAACAAGGCTGAAGTCGTAATGAAAAGTCTCCCAGTAAAGAAAAGCCCAGGACCCAATGGCCTCACTACCTTATTATACCAAACATTTAGGGAAGAACTAATACCAATCCTACTCAAAGTATTCCAAAAAATACAGCAGAAGGGAACACTTCCAAATGCACTCTGTAAGGCCAGTATTACCCTGATACCAAAACCAGACAAAGACACATCAAAAAAAGAAAACTACAGGCCAATATCTCTGAAGAACATTGATGCAAAAATCCTTAACACTAAAAATTCAAATTTGACACTACATTAAAAAATTATTCATCATGATGAACTGGGATTTATCCCTGGGATGCAAGAATCATTCAACATATCCAAAGCAATTAATGTGATACATCATATCAACAGAATGAAGGACAAAAACATTATGGTCATTTTAAACGATGCTGAAAAAGCACTTGATAAGATTCAACATCCTTTCATGATAAAAACCCTGAAAAAACTAGGCATTGAAGGAACATACCTCAGCATAATAAAAGCCATATA
>NW_012109142.1:286131-287802 GCF_000951045.1 Mandrillus leucophaeus
AATAGCCACAAATAAAATTAAATATCTAGGAATTAACCAAAAAAATGAAAAGTCTCTATAATGAAAACTATAAAACACTGATGAAAGAAATTGAACAGGACACACAAAAAAATGGAAAGAAATTCGTGTTCATGGATTGGATGAATCAATAATATAAAATGTCCATGCTACAGATTCAATGAAATCCCTATCAAAATACCAATCTACAGATTCAATGACATCTACAGCAGTCTACAGATTTAATAAAATCACTATCAAAATATCAATGACATGATTTACAGCAATAGATAAACAATCCTAAAATGTATATGGAAATCCAAAAGGCCCAGAATAGCCAAAGCTATTTTTAACAAAAAACATAAAACTGGAGGAAATACATCACCTAACTTCAAATTATACTACAGAGCTATAGTAACCAAAACAGCATTGTAACGGCATGAAAAAAGAAACATAGACCAGTGGAAAAGAATAGACAACATAGAAACAAATCCACGTATCTACACTGAACTCATTTTCAACAAAGGTGCCAAGAATATACACTAGGGAAAAGACAGTCTCTTCAATTAGTTGTGCTTGGAAAACAGAATATACATATGCAGAAGAATGAAACTAGACTCCTATCTCTTACCATATACAAAAATCAAATCAAAATAGATTAAAAACTTAAATCTCTCAAACTATGAAATCATTACAAAAAAACATTGGGGAAACTCTCCAGGACTTTAGTCTGGGCAAACATTTTTTGAGTAATACTCCATAATCACAGGCAACCAAAGCAAAAATGGACAAATGGGATCACAACCAATTTAAAAGCTTCTGCACAATGAAAAAAGTGAAGACACAACCAAAAGAACGGGAGAAAATATTTGCAAATTAGCCATCTGGCAAGGGATTATTAATCAGAATATATAAGGTCCTCAAACAGCTCTATAGGAAAAACTCAAATAATCCAATGAAAAAACATGCAAAAGATTTAAATAAACATTTCTCAAAAAAGAAAACACAAATGAATGGCAAATAGGCATATGAAAAGGGGCTCAACATCATTGATCATCAGAGGAATGAAAATCAAAACTATAATGAGATATCATCTCACCCCAGTTAAAATAGCTTTTATCCAAAAGACAGACAATAACAAATGCTGGTGAGGATGCAGAGAAAAAGGAACCCTTGTACACTGTTGGTGGGAATACAAGTTAGTACAACCACTATGGAGAACAGTTTGGAGGTTCCTCAAAAAAACTAGAAGTAGAGCTAACATATGATCTAGCAATCCCACTGCTGGGTATATACCCAAAAGAAAGGAAATCACTATGCCAAAGAGATATCTGCACTCCCATGTTTGTTGCAGCTCTGTTCACAATAGCCCAGATTTGGAAGCAATCTAAGTGCCCATCGACAGATGAGCAGATAAAGAAAATGTGGTACTTACACACATTAGAATACTATTCAGCCATAAAAAAGAATGAAGTTCGGTCAGGCACAGTGGCTCACGCCTGTAATCCCAGCACTCTGGGAAGCCGAGGCAGGCAGATCACAAGGTCAGGAGATCAACACCATCCTGGCTAACACGGTAAAACCCCGTCTCCACTAAAAATACAAAAAATTAGCCAGGCATGGCAGCGTGTGCCTGTAGTTCCAGCTACTCAGGAGGCTGAGGCAGAAGGATGG
>NW_012109142.1:288127-351808 GCF_000951045.1 Mandrillus leucophaeus
CAATTGAACTCAATAAGATATATAGAGAATAGAAGGATGGTTACCAGAGGTTGGGAAGGGTAGTTGGGGAGTGGGAAGGAGGTGAGAATGGCTAAGGGGTACAAAAAAAAAATAGAAAGAATGAATAAGGCCTAGTATTTGATAGCACAACAGGGTGACCATAGGCAATAATAATTTAATTGTACATTTTTAAATAACTAAAACTATAATTGGATTGTTTGTAACACAAAAGATAAATGCTTGAGGAGATGGATAATCATCACCATGTGATTATTATGCACTGTACTCCTGTATCAAAACATCTCGTGTACTCCATAAATATATACACCTGTCATGTACCCACAAAAATAAAATAAAAATAATAAACAAGTGCAGCTGGTTTTTTTAGTTTTAAATCTTTGTCTCTTCTAGACACAATATCAGTAAGGAACCTAAAGCTCTAACTTTTCCAGCTGAAAGGGTACGTGGTTAATGGCTTCAATTACCAACTACAGAGATGAATTCTTATTTACTACACAACAAATTTGGGCACCAGGGTGAGTAAGAGTATCATAAGTCATATACTACTTAGTCATGATCAACCTTCAATACCACATTAGCTATTGCAATCTCCTGCTATGACAGGCTACTCTGAATGATTTGATTTCAGTTTGTCACACAGAACAAATTCTAACATAACCTTTGTCTTGTACCTCCCACCAAAGCTGAACTCATTGTCAAATATAATAATAGTGTGAAGAAAAGTCTTCATTTATTCTGAGTCAGAATACCATAACTGTGGAGAGAAGGACTGGTATCCCAAATATTAAGCAATTAATTTCAAAAGTTCTTTGACATTCTACCTACAATTTCAAAATCAGTTGATCAGCTTGGGGCTGTCATAAGTTTCTTAGAAAAATGCATGGCTACCTTCATAGTAATAATGAGAAAAATAACTGACAATTTACGAGAATTTAGGAAGTACCAGGTACTATTCTCAGAAATAATTTAGTTAATCCTCACAGCAACTCTATGCAATTAGTCCCATTTGATATAGAACAAAAACGAAACTGTGGAGCAGAGATGTCACAGAATTTGTCAAAAGTTAGAGTAAGTGGCAGTGACAAGGCCCAAACCCAAGAGCCTGGCTCTAGAATCCCTGCTCTTATCTATTACACAATTGTCTTTCAATTTCTCAATTGAATTATTGCCAATGAAGTCATGATAAAAGCAAGCTCTAAAAAGAGAAAAGCATTTCATGTAAAGTTGTTTACTATTCTTCTGATTTTGACAGTAAAGCAGAGAAGGGTAAACAACGCCTAGTGGGAGGGGGCAAGAAGGCTTCTTCCAATCTTTTCTTCTTTGAACAATTTTCATAAGAGTTCTCACCAGTGACCTTAGGCTTGTACTGAACAATCAATTTTTTTCAAAATCTCTTCCACATACAAGACTCACTCGATAATGTAAGAAAATTTTAGTAGAATGTATAAGTTTATTTTACAGATATATAGTGTATCTACGTAAATATGTAGACAGATGTAGGAATCCCAAATCCACATTCTGTCTCTAACCAGACATCCCTCCATGAAACATCTCTCAGTGATGATATTTATGCACAAAATACAAGGAAAGGGAGATAAATGCTTTACTTTTCATCTGGGGCTTTGATTTCAAACTAATTTAGTCTCCTAATCTACTAACTGGATGCAGAGAAAACTACTTTTGCTGTATCTAGAGGCAGATCCACGTCTGGAAACTAAATCAGGCTAAACACACTCCTTGATCCCTTCACACCTAAATTCACACCCAAATCCTCAATCTTACCATTTAATGGCAAGCCTTATTTAGGACCCCCCTTTTATTGTTACTATTGCTCTTATACTTCCACCTGGGTAAATAAAATGGAAAATGTCATCTTCAAAGGCTTTATTTATAGTTCTCTGATATTATACCAGAAGCTTCCAAAATGTGCCAGGATTGAATAATTCAATTAACTTCATCCCCGAAGCTGCTCTACTAAGTTGAAAATTAATTTCATAATCTGCTTCTCTACTAGAATAAGGCTCAACTAATTTGCCCAACCAAGTGTAGCAGACAATGTGAACCAGATGATAGAATGTCCCAAATAACAGGATGCCCATTAAACAAAAGGCCTCGAACTTTATTGTTCATTGTAAAACTTAACCATATAAGCTCTTTTCTATTGTCAAGCTAATCTTTGTTTTTATGGAGAATAAGTTCTAACTGTGGATTTTCTTTTTCTGTAATTTCAAAGTATCCAAGAGAAACATCCTTAATTATCTCCAGTGAGTTCCAGGTATATGAAGCTTAATAATAAAAACATCAATATCATACTTTGCATGATGACTTTGGCAAGCACTGTACTCATCACAGCAATCTGTCCAATTAGGTATTATTATCCTTATTTCACAAATAAAGAGAATCAGAGGGTATAAACTACTTTCAATGCCACATAGCTAATTTAATCTTACTCCCAAATTTTTTTCTTTCCCTTTGATTTTACTGCTTCATTTCAGCAATGTAATAACTCCCTTCATGTCCTCAGAAGTATTTTTCCTCCTTCTCCCCTATTGAATTGATGAATGGAAAAGCCTATTCTCAATCACAGCATTTTTAAATGGAGGCAGACTATTTCTTCACCTTTGTGGCATTGAATAGAAACACTCTAAGAAACAGTAGAAAACTGGACTTAGCTATTTTCTTAGCAAACATAAAAATTATAACATAAAGTTCAAAATTTTAAATTTTGAAAATGCCCAATAAGAGGGTTTATCTAGTTTATTTCAATTAATTACATTTACTCTGTGATGATTTTAGATATTTCCCCCATTAGTATTCTAAAGTGTCCCAAATTATCACATTATGAAGACTAATTTTATATCATAAAGTTAATTCACTTTTAAAAAAAAAGTCAATTTACCTTACTGAAGAAACTCATCATGAGTTGACATGTGCTCTATGTTATTTTTATAACTCGTTGGTGTTAGGTACTTTCCCATTAGATTTTCTTTTTACCTTGTCTGTGTTCTAGAGCTATGGGTACTTTTCTTCAGTGACACCTAGCCATTGAAAGTTGACATCCAGTCTCAATAAATCATCAGTCTTCCAATTTAGAGGTGACCACTGTGACTCTGGATTCATCTTCTAGTCAAACTTCAGTGACTTTATGTGGTGGTTTTTCATTTCTTTCAACAACAGGTAAAGCATTTTACATATTCCCTTATTCCATCTAAAACTTCTGAGTCAAGCTAAGCATCTGCATTTACTCTCTAGTTGTGGATAAAATGTTTCAAAAGATGAATACAATTCAAATAAGAAAATATCCTTGTTCTCTACCAAATTCTGCTAGGCAGTATATAGATTCACTCTATATGATCTCTCATGCTTCTTGAAAAAATAAAGTATAGGTATAAAGGAAGCACTTTCGGCCTTTAAAAAGAATTATCTGGTTTGCATATTGCTTAATTTTAATGTTCCCTTAAGAACTGAAACAGCACTGGGGAGTTTCCAAAATCCCACTTAGTTTGAGAGTTAGTCTGCACAAATCTACACTTAAATGGAGATTTTGGATATGGACTTCCTTAATGGAAGTTCTATATCAAGGACATATTAGGAAGAGGCTGAAGTTTGATGGCACAATATAATACTCTCTAAGAAGAAGCTTTTGATTAGAAATCTTCTTACAAGTTGAAGTAAGGCTTAATTAATTCTGAATCCTGTTTTTTATGATATTCCAGGATATAACTGCTTTTCTCGTATCAGGCCAGGTCTCCTTAAGTTTGAATAGGATTATATCAGTTTATTTAAAAATATGAGTCTTTTGTTTGTTTTATTTTAAAAGGTAAGTATATATGAATAAAGATAATTTTAATGCATTTTTAAGGTCTGCTTATTCACTTGGAATTTAGCTGCAAAAGTAGAGAAATCACAATCTATTTGTGAAGATTCATTTAAAATACAGTCTAATTTATATAGTTTCTAAGATTATGCAGTGTTAATAGAAGGGTTAAAACCACTATCTTCAGACTTAAGTTGTTCCAGTATAATGAATGTTTTTTAACTGAACCAATAAAATGTATTAGCTCTGAAGAGGATCTCTCAAGAATTATTAGAAAAAGAGAAAAATTAAGCTCCCCAGCTTTCAAGTGGGAGGAAAGTACTGTTTCTGGAAATTATCCATCTCCTTCTTGCTGTTTAATTAATTATCTACCTACTTTCGTTTTTCTTTTCTTCTTTTATACTATTTCCTTACACAAATTATCTTTTTCCCTTGTTAGTTCTTTATCTTTCCATAATCTCTCTGCTGGGAAATGTGGACTTCAAGCTTGATTAGTAATTCCACGTGGAAATTTTCTTGTTATGTTACTTACAGACACATGCTGGAGTGTTGTATTTAAAGACAGATGGCAAAAATCATATGAGCACACCATGTGGCTAGTTCTGAATCCATCCATTTTCAGCTGAGGAGGCTAGCTTAAGCATCTGCAATCACTGGTCGACGAGAAAATAAAAATGGAGAAGACTGGAAATTTTCACTTGTTGAAGATGTGGTTTTATTTGTTCTGATACCAAAATATACTGAATTTGAAAGTTCTTCAGATGGTTGTAGTATAAAGCACTCCTACAGAGAAGCGACTGTTTTCTAAATATACATACCTTCTTTCTTCAGAGTGGGAATTTAAACAAGGAGCCATGAACTTATACAGTCACCTTAATGTTTTATAGTGCCAGCCAACAGAGGTACCCATCGTATAGGATTCTTCATGACATCACTCCTGTAGTGACAGATTTAAAACTAATAATATCACCCACAGGCTCTCCTAATTGTCCTCACCTGGATCTTTAACATTTGCTACTGCTGTTACATATGTAGTCCTGCCCTCATTGTGGCAAGAGTCAGAGACTCTCACCAAATAAAACAAAAACAAAAACAAACAAAAACCAAAACCTCTCCTCTGTTTCTGAGACTTATCCAGATTAACTTCTTTCTGAGGAAGTCCATTCCATCTGTGAAATCTCAACTACAAGGAAGGCCTCTCCAATAAAGCTCCTTGCTCCACTGTGTTCCCAGGCTCTTTCAAGGGCATGCGTATCGCAGGCATCACTTACTCCGGCCATGACTCAGGTGACCCTGACTCCTCCATCTCAGTGTGAAAGAAGGCCTATGTACCCCACCACACAAATGTAAAGCCATCTGATTGTAACACACTAAGTTTATACACTGACATAAGCATACAGGTACACAGACATGCACACACAGAGTCACACACACACTCTCTCAATATTGATGCAAGTAATCATCCTGAGAGATGGAATAATAGACTATGAGAGACAAATATTAGAAGAGTTGAAATGATAAAATGAAAGAAAAGCCAAACTGTGGGGAGAGGTTATGAGCAAGAAAGACAAAAAGCATGAGAGATGGAGAGCTGAGGAAACGAGAGAAAAAGGGATAAAGAAGATCATCCTTAGGAGGAGATACATGTCGGTGATCAGCAAGGGTGTCAGAATGCACTTACCACCAGTTACTTTCAGTCCTAACTGATGTCTTTTACTTAGCCTTCTAGACTCTGCTAGTATAAAGCCTTGAACCTGCTCAATGACCTCAGAAGCTCTGAATTAAGTTTACCAAGAATGTTCTTGAAATACTTGAAGCATGAGTGCTTGGGGAATGTAAGACACAATCAGATGGGAACAAATCTTTCTCCGAACTCTCTCTTTTATGTATCTTCTCTAGTCAAAATAATCTTCTCTGCAGTTCATTAATTCTGTACCTACTATGTGCCGAACTGGTTCTAGATGTCATCTATAACATAAGTGAAAGGGCTCTTTATCTCAGAACTTTATAAAGACAACTAAAGAAATATGTGACAATAACTGAGCCCATATTAGAGAACAAAACCTTAAAAAACATAGTTTTAAACATTTTGGCAGACACATCCTAAAATAACCCCCAATACGTTTTTAAGGATGTGTGATCCCCTTCCCAATTTACATAATCCCCTCGCTTTGAGTGTAGGCAGAACCTGTGATTTCCTGTCTATAGAATATAGTAAAAGTGATGGAATGCCATTCCCTTGACTAGATTACATATATGACAAAGATGATGGGATATCACTCCCATGGTGACTCCACCTTAGCCAACTGAGTCAAGTCTCCAGGTGAGACCACAGCACCGCTGACACCTCAATTTCATGCCAGTTAGACCCTGAATGAAGGACCCAGCTAACCTATGCCCTAAGTCCTAACACAGGGAAAGCATGAGGTAATAATGTGTTGTCTTAATCTGCTAAGCTTGTTGTAATTTGTTACGCACCAATAGAAAACTAAAACAAACATAGTTATACATAAACCCATTATGAGTTGTTTAATGACAACCATCCTTGACGAGAGGCTGTCTTAATTTTAAAAGTTTCACTGCATATCATATCAAGCATATTTTGCAATGCTTACATCATGCATTAAGAATATTGTTATTGTAACATTTTTAGAGAGAATTTTTATAATATTACTTATTTGAGATTAAATATTTCATATTTTCCTTGTTATTTATTATCTATCATAAGATATAGCAGTTAAGTTGGAGTTAAACAAGTAAAATAATGTTATGCTTTGTTGATATTTCATTAAGTATTAATTCCTTTTGATTTTGCAGTTTTGTTTTCATATTATAGAGTTATTAAGTCATTTTTCAGGTTGCACATATATTTGTAGACCTTCCAAAAGTTTTCAGCCCTAGGAATTGTGCCTATATCACATAATGGATAAAATGGTCCCCCACAAAAACAAATTGTAAAAAAATAAAAGACAAGGTTGAGAAATACACTTCTAATTATACTTCAACAAGGATTTGTTGAAACATTTCCAAAAGTTTGGCTAAGAAAAAAATTTTCACTATTTGTTCTCCTCTTACCCATTTTCTCCTTCATAGCCTGACATAGTAGAATTGGCAGATCATCCTTTGGGTGCAATCCCGATCCTTCTCCCATGTGAGTCTGCACTGGAATGACAGCACAATTGCAAAGGCATTCCATTCTTTCTGAATATAATG
This sequence comes from Mandrillus leucophaeus, assembly GCF_000951045.1. Classification (NCBI taxonomy): domain Eukaryota; kingdom Metazoa; phylum Chordata; class Mammalia; order Primates; family Cercopithecidae; genus Mandrillus; species Mandrillus leucophaeus. The sequence goes on from NW_012109142.1 coordinate 295,179, forward strand.
CTCAACATGATCACCCCAAGTTGAGTTTTTATGAATTACTTATGGCCCAGCTGTTCCTACTCCCATTAGTTCCTTCACAGATATGTTCAAAAGCTGAAGTGATGGAGATCTTGTCCCTTTTAAGTCTCTGAAAAATGACTGCCTTAGTTACCAGTTTTCCTGGAAATGACTTTTCTAACTGGGCTACATCTTTCAGGCTTTCTGAACATTGCTTCTCTTTCAGGAGAAGAACTTGCTGTATGGAAGATTTTTATAAGGCTTTGGTAGGAAGAAAAAACCCTTCCATGGTTCTAAGTACCCCGCCATCAAGTCACCTCCTACTTTCAATATAAACCCAATTCAGAAGTTATTAATTCCATAATGCCTTCCTCATTGTGATAGCAAATATCATCCTCCCACTACCCAAGCCAGGATCTTACTGTTTATATTTTTTGGTCAAATCTGTGTGGCCACGCTTTCTCAATCTTTCTTTAAAATCATGAATAAAAAATTAGAAACAAAAGAGACCTCTTGGGGCAGTTATCATGTACCAAAAGACAGAAACTAAACAGAACCTTCCCATTCAAACAACTAAACAGAAAGATATGGCAATAGATAATAAACTTGAAGATCATGAAGAGAAAGAGAGTAGCAAATGCATTTGAAGTACAACTTGAAGGAACAAAGCATGGCAGAAGATTGTTAGAAAGTGCCAGGAAGTTTTTGCTACATTCTAAAAAAGGATTGTTGGATGTGTTTCCCCATATGTCTGTAAGAGGCATACATTTCTCCTGGGTTGTACACCAAGTTACATATGGAGATAGGCCTTGAAATCATTCTTGGCAGTAAAGGCAAGATGTGGCAAAACACTTGCGCTATCAAATTGTCAGGCAAAAATATGAATAATAGAGTTTTAAAACATGCATTTTTTAAAATTATGTATGCTCTTGGTCAAAATTAAATATTCAACTACATCAAAAACCTTTGATAATAATTCTACAGCAATTATAATAATGATAGTCATTTGTTACATTATTTTACTTAGTAATAAAAGGCAGTATAATGCAATGACTAATCAACATGAATTTTAGAATCAGATAAATCTACATTGGAAATCAATTTCCTCCATTTACTAGAGAAGAGCCACTAGTTGGGTCAATTTGCTTGTTTCTAAGCCTTAGTATTATCATTTGTAAAATATAGGAAATGATACCTTTTGGGCAAAAAATAAAAGAGATAATAGATAGTGCTTATCACAGGGCCTAACATGTAGTAAGACTTCAAAATATGGTAGCAATTATTATCTACCTGAAATATCTTATAGAAAACAATTATTTTCCATTTAGATATAGTATCACCTCATTCCAAAAATTATGTAGTTTTTAAAACACATGTAGCACACGAAAAGGGAAAAGTGAAGAAATCATGAACAAAACAAAAATATAGCCAAAAATAACAAGTTGAAGACATTGGTGAGGCAAAATGAATATTATAAAGTCATGTATATTTAGCTAGATATAACTCATGGATTTAACTCAGAACTGCCTAGAAGCCAGTGTAAAGAGGAAAACACAGTAAGTTATATATGACTTTAAAAATAAATACAGAAAGTTGTTGTTTAAAAGTAATTGAGATATTCTGAGAAAAATGTGCCATGTCTCTAGGTATTTATTAAAAAGGATACTGTAAGAGGCATAAAAACTTTCCCCAATTACTTTTCAACACTAAGGTGAATAGAAAAGTGTTTTAATTTTTTTATCATGTGCCTCAAGTTTGGTTAATAGATGCCAAAATGCAATTCAGTAAAATTAAAACAGTGCAGTTTGGGTGTGTGGTTTTCTGATGAAAAACAATACACCAATAAGTCAGTCTTAGTAATAACCAACTTTGTATAGCACTTTAAAATCCTCAATTACTTTTAATTTTAATAGCTAGGTCAACCATGCCTGTTATTCTCATTTTACATATAGGAAAACAGTCTCAAACAGGCTCAACGATTTCCCCAAATTTACGCAGAAGACAAGTAGCAAAGCAGAGCCTTGAACTCCATCATCTGTTTCTTAATTCCCTGCCATTTTCACAGCCCTGCTATTGAGCATCAGAAAAGTTGGTGAGCTGAGCATCAGAAAAGCATAGAAAGAACTTCAGCCCCTATTGCTCATGGGATACAAACCATTTCCAAGAGCGTTGTTTCCATACACAAAAACAAGATTTGAAAATCTTGCCCTGGCAGAGTAGTTTTCATGACACCAAATTTGGAGGGATTCCCAAAGGTAATTCTTAAAATGGGGGTCACCTATAAGCTATAAGAAAATAAGAACAATCATGTTTTTGTTATTTTCATGGCACTTTATATTTCTCAAAAGATGTGTATATGATACTTTGTAGTTCCCTAGAGAAGTTTGCACCTGCAAAACAAAACAAGTAGTTTACACCAAATGAGATGTTCATCAAGGTTTTTTTTTTTTTTTTTTTTTTTTTTTTGGTAGAGAACTGCAGATAAGCAAGAGAAATTAAAATCTGATCATGGATGCTCTTAAATAAGATCCTTGTGCACAGAATAACCTTAATCAGTGGCCTTTTACAAATGCATCCACGTGGCATAGAAATTACTCATACATTGAGGGAAAATAGTAGGTAGCACCTCACCAACTTGCAAGCTGACATTTCACGCACATGAAAGAAGAAATGGCAAAAGTGGGCAAAGATTAAACATTTTAAAAAGAAAAAAGAGCTAACAATCCATGCTCAGACCTCAGAAAGCATAAAGGTTCCCAACTGTAGTTTGAAAATTTCATACTGCTATTCTTAAATGCAACCCACAATAAAGTACAAAATCTGGTTTTAGGGAAAATATTTGCTAAGTTCTTAAATTATGGAATATTCCGGTTTCCACAAGATGCAAATATTTAGTCTGTCAATAATTAAGTTTCTGTGCTTCCTGTAGGCAGTTGGTACAGAGATAAGAGGTGGTGGTGTGAAACTCAACAGTTACTAAAACTGAGCCGCTCAGAATGAAAATGGGCTTTTTAAATGTTATTATCTAATACAGCTCTGAATATGGCAATGACCTAAGGATTATTAATATAGAAAACATGTCATTTGACTCTAATATTTTGATCCTAGCACCTCATCTTCTACCAAGAAAATAACATAATGAGGTTGAGAGAATACATACAGAGAATTTAGCCAATTTTAACTAATGCTTTCCGGAACGGGTGTGCAGTGTACAAAAGGGATTTTCATTATCTAGGTGATTTGCACCTGATGACAGGAACCTGACTTCGCTGATTATTGCAGGCTTCCATCTGGTGGCAAAGCGCATTCCTTGTTCGTCTCATTCAGACTGAGCTCTTATGCCAGGGTCTGTTGGGAAACTATCTTGAAAATAATCAATCTGCCAAAGCCAAACACATAGCCTCTCAGCCAAGGTAAATAATTTCTTTGTGGTAAATCAAAACACCAAAGGATGCCTTAAAAATTTTTTTTAGTCATTGAATTTTCAAATAAGAAAATAGACCTCTTTTAGTAGGTATTTGGACCTACTAAAATTGCATTTTGGAAGTTATTATTTTACTATTCAGACTGTAAGCTCAATTTTTTAAAGGGATGTGTTGAGTTTCTGCTTAAACAACATGGCAAAATATAATACTCAGTGTATAGCAATTATTGTGGTAATATATCCTGAAGTACCATACCTCCTCATGATTCTATATTTAACATGAGACATATGGGAATATAATGTTTTCTTTGCCTGTTATCTTCTTCGGCTTTGTTCCTTATTCATCTATGAACAAAGTTATATAATTAACAAAGAGTAAATTTATGGAAAATGTAATATTTTTATCTAAATGCTCAAGAATTTGGTTCCAATGGTGATGGAAAAGTTTATAGAAACACACTTGGTTCATTTTTTACTCACAAATTATTTTGGTTACCAAATATTGTTTTGACATATGGTACAACTTCTCGGTCTAAATGCAGACTATGCTCCTATGACAACCTAAGAACAAACACTTTTTCTTCTCTTGCCATTAAAATAGGTGCTGAGGACTCAGTGCCCGGCAGTGCCATTATTCTCATGGGCTCTGGATTGGAATGATAATATGTTGATGACAACTTAAAGCCTGATGACATTCTTTAGATTTTGTTTCTTTTCAAATTTGACAAGCGTGGCTTTTAAGTTAATTCCTTCTTGTTCGTGTGTGTGTGTGTGTGTGTGTGTGTGTATGAGTGTGTCAGTTCATTTTACTTCGGTTCAACAAACATGTACAGACCATTCACCATACCCCAAGGATGGGGTTAGATCCTAGGGAAACCAAGACTGCGCTAGACCCTAGGGAACATAGTTTTTGTCCTTGAAGTGCTAACATTCTAAGAAGCAGATGGATATATAAACAGAAAGCTTTAATACAATGTGATAACTGCTACAATAGGAGGCTTTGGGAAATGCTACTCTCCCTTCGCTGAAGACAAGCAACTAAAGATAGAAGATAAGCATTTAATTCAAACATGTATCTGAACAAATACACACTTGGCCTTCCATGTAACTTCAGGGCTGCCATTAATCTGTATTTTCTTCTTGATGGTGCCTTGAAATATTTTCACTTGATCAAGTGATATGCCTTGTCTTACCTATGAAAGTAATTGCAGATGTAGATGTTTAGGGCATAATGGAAATTTAAGATATCACATAATCCAACTTCTTCATTTTAAAATTGAGGTAACTTAAGGTTAGAGAAGTCCCACCCAAATTCCTGTCCAACCCAGTTAAGTACAACTTTGATCTATCTTAGCAGCCCACCATCCATGTATCTACTCACCAGTTCCAAGTCTCTTTCCTAAGCAGGTTGTTATCTTCAGACCTGGACCATGACCATCCTGACCAAACTTGACAAAGCCCCCATCTTTATGTTCAAACTGAATTAATGTATAAATCATCCTTTTTCATTTTATTCTCACTTTCATTGCTGATGATAGTCATATATTGGCCTGATTAGATTCACAAATCTTTGACTTGCATGTGAATTTTTCTGTATGTGAATGTGTGTTTTTCTGAAGGAAGCCATAGATTTATTCAGACTCTCAAAGGTTTAATCACTCCCAAATATTAAGAATCAACTTCCTTAAAATATTAAAAGTTGGAAGAATATGATTATTTGTGATCTCAGAAGTGAAACTGGCTCAAAGAACAAAATGCAATATTTTATAGCAAAAACCTGTGTGACCATGGAAAGAGTATTTGACTAGCCCATATTATATCATATCACTTTCTCTCTCTCTCTCTGTCATAGTCCTTTTAGTCCTGAGTATTCTCATCTGAAAAACTTAAGTAACATCTGGAAAATTTGGAAAAGTCACCATATTTCTATAAGCTTCCTATATAATAGAAAAAATAATCATTATTCAATGGACTGATCTAGTTATCTAAAAAATACTTACTGAGTAAAGATGATTATGGACCATCTTTGCAGATATATCAGAGAACAAAAAAAACCAAGATTCTTTTTCTCATAAATCTTATATTATAGGCTGTGAATAAATAGAAGACTAAAAGTATAGGTAAAGATGTAGAAAGGCTGTAAATTGGGTATTGGGAAGTTTACAGAATTTTTATCTAATTGATCTTACTTAAAGTATGAGGCAAGATCTTCAGCTGAAAATAAAGTGTGAGAAAGCGGGTACAAGAAAGAAAAAGAAGAGAAAATGTAACATATTCATTTTGTAGCATGTGAGAGTAAAGTGTAGCAAAAATAGACAAGCAATATCAAGGAATCATTGGAGTTTTGTGGTTAAAAGGTTATAAGTCTGCATGGTTTAAGACAAAGAAACAGAAAAAAGAGAGAGAAAAAGAAGAAACGGAAAGGAAAAACAGGAGTTTTCACAACATACAGCTGTTTAGGTTCTGTTAGACAATAAGAGAATAACTGGATTTAGGCACAATTAGAATTCTGATAGATGCACACGACAGAGGAAAAGGGGCGCTATAATTTGAACTTCCCTTCAAAATTCATATTGAAATTTAATTGCCATTGTAACAGTGTTGAGAGGTGATTCTGCCAGAAGGGCTCCACCTTTGTGAATGGTTTAATGCCTTCATTGCAGGAGTGAGCTCTGATTAAAACTTGAATTTGGCTCATTGTCTTTCTCTCCAACTCATGTGCTTGCTTGCCTTTCTGTCATGGGATAACACAGCAGGCAGGCCTTTGCCAGATGCTGGCACCATGCTCTTGAACTTTCCAGGCTCTAGAACTGTGAAAAATAATTTTAAAAAATGTATCCAGTCTCTGGCATTCTATTATAAAAACAGAAAATCAGCTAAATTGGGGGCAAGAGAGTTGGATATTGCAAGAGATTGATTACAGTGATGCACTGTGGACAATTAGTAGGAAGAGAAAGGGGGAAAATTAGTGTAAGAAGAGTGAATGAGATGTTCCTATGAGGTCGAAGAATTGAATGAGTCATTTTTATCATTTTTAGAGGTGTTACAGTTCTCACAATAACAAGGTCTAATGACAAAAATAAACATGGGATTTGGCAGCTAAGGAAGAGTAGAAGAAAAAACCATCAGAGGTAAAGAGGTCAAAGAACTGAGAGGAAAGAATAACAGCCATTAAAATATGCCCCACAAATCTCCAGCTGAGGGGATCATAATTAACAGATGACCCCAGCTCCTGTGTACCAAAATCCATCACCATGCCACAACAAAGCCATACTTCCCACAGTTTTCTTAAAGCCAATGACTGAGTGCAGCAGGGATAAAAAGGCAGGCCCATTCCTGGGAGATGAAAGACCTCTCTGACAGGCAATTTTACCTCAAGCCTTCCCCCATTGTCCTTGAAAAGCTTTCCTTACAGCTGAACTGCAATTTAAGTTACTGTTATCAAACCTCTCTTCTCTCCCTCTTTCCTCGTTTGGGGTCAAACCTGTAGTATAGTCTGATGACTCTCAAAATTTCTCTTGAGTTCCTCCACAAATTTTACTCTCAAAAGCATTCATTCCCCTAATAAATTTTTATATGTTTAATCCTATTTTAGCTTCTTTTTGGAGGACCCAGACTAACACAGCAGTGTATTAGCTGAATCTTCCACTTGGATTTTGAAATAACAAAGAATAGTAAATAGTTAAGAAGATATAGAGGGAGACAGTTATCCGCATAGTAAAGTCTGCAAAAAAATAAAGACATATAATAAAGATTAAGAAAATGTCAAAGTAACAGAGAAAGGGCAAATAGTAGCAAAGTCTGATGGCATAAACTTTCAAGGAGGTAGGGACTCAAAAGTGTTAGAATAGTGGGTGAGATGTCTCTTATGAAGTCAAATAATTGACTGAGATAGGAAGAAAAAAGGTGTTAAATAAACAGACAAATTGTAAAGGTAAAACATTTACCCCAATTATAGGCACTGAGATAAGAATGTTAGGAAGAAAACACATCACCCATTAAAAAGGACCTAAGGAATAAATGGCACCAAGGGAAAGCCTGGATTTCTACTAGAAAAATAAGATTAAGGGAACAGGAAAAGACAAAAGTAGGATGAGGATAAAGAGAATATTCCTAATGACAGAAAGCACATGGAAAGAATTTGGTAAGCCTATGAGGAAAGGAAGACTGGGTCAGAAAATGGAGAAAGATGGTAAGGGGGTTGGAGCAGTGCAGTGACGAGAGTACTAGTGATGTATGACATGAGGAGCTGAGTTTCTAATGGTGACCAGAGGAGGGAGAGATATGAATAATGATAGTATCTGACCTGAGAAAGTCTGCGATAAGGCAGATAAGTGGTTCATGTTGGATGTTTCAAGACCAAGGGATAAGTGAACATCTGCTCAAAGAACTTTGGCCAGAACCATCAGTGGCTAAAGGACCTCTTCTCTCTAACACCTAAGTGGTGCTGCAGTCTGGGAAGGGGTAGATCTTCATGAAGCAGAAAACCAGGATAAATCTCTTTCATTAGTGACGGTAGTGTGGTGGCTGAAGAAGTTGTAGCACAGGAGTGATGGGAAAAATCAATAAAATCCTTACCAGATGACTTATTGTTGTGTTAATGTACATTATACATTATTTTTACTGCTACTGGATATTCAAAATAATGAGTGTTCATGCTACCATCCCTTTTTTCCCCAAAGTAACCAAGACTTAGTACTCTGCTTCTGGGCTCCACTGCCTCAGAGAATCACAGATTAGAAAGTGAAATCTACTGTACACAAGTGGTAACTTCTCCACAGACTTAATTTGAGGAGAAGATCCTTAAAGGAAACAGGGGTGAAGGCTGGTGCTGAGAGAAGAAAACAATAAAGAAGAAATGTTCCCAGGCAGGGCAGGGTCTAGTGGTTTGTGGAGTACTATGAATGCAAATCCTTGATGGGTAATTCCTTGTGATATAACCATGGAGACCAAGAATGGATCATTAAGGGTCTTTAGTAACAAAGTATGTGGTCCCTGGACAGGATCTCTGGAGAATTCACTTCTAAGTTTGCAGAGAGCATCAGTGCTTGGTAAGCGATGGAGAGGAAAATGGAAGGTAAATTTTCCAGCAAAAGGAGCTATAAGAACAAGGAGGCCCACTCCACCTCCCACATCTTTCTATATCCACATAAGTACCCAAATTTGGAATATAAGGAGTGAGAAGACACTAAAACCCTTGATTGAGATTTAATTCCTTACCTCCTTGGAGAGCAGGGGCACATAGACATTTTATTTGACTTAGAAAATTAAACCAAAATAACATTTCTTGTACTGATGTATACGGAGGAAATACTTATCTGTTAAACATATGAAAAGTCCTTGTCAGTTATTGATGTTGGTCAGTACTCCAACTCCTTCTCAGTCTTCCAAGGTTATTATCAAACCAGAATGTATTGAACAATTTTGATGTTCCAGGAGTAGGACATACATTATGTAATTTAATCTCCCCAACTTCCCTAAATAAGTAGCATCACCTCTATTTTTGATTCAAGGAAATGAGCTCAGACAGGTCAAGAAACTTAACCAAGACCACCCAGATAGCAGGATGCCAGTTAGGATTTAAGCCTAAGGTTGTCTAACTCAAAAATTCATGCTTTCATTTCACCAGGGTGCTACAAAAAGCACATGTGAAAGTATTTTTGATGCATAAAAGATCCTCAAATGTAGCATCATTATTATGTTCAAGGCTCGGAGGATGACAGAACATAGGCACAGCATTGTCAGAGCTTTTTTATTCACTTCCAGGAATAACGAGGGGGCCTGCACTTTTGAAGTACATAACTTTGGGAGTAGCATGTAAAGAAATTCTATTTTTGTCTTAAAATATTATCATGTAATGGTCAAATTTGATTTTATAAAGTTAGTTATTCAGAGAGGCTGTCATTAAACAAGCCTTAATTTTTTTAAGTGATCAGAGACAATAATAGAAGCGAGGTTATGTAAAACTAAATTCATTAGTAAACTTGTTTTTAATCTAAGGTGAAGAAAAAATAATGAGATAAAAATTGCCCTTTGCTGATTGGAAGAAAGTTTAGGGGAAGATATGTTGATCAATGTGTGGGATACATGTAAGAGCTATCATTGTTCTTCCAGATTTAATAATAAAAAGAAGTTTTTCACTTCAGAAAGGCTTATGAAATTGACAAAGTTTCAGTGAAATTAAACTTAAGGTTCAGACAGAGATTCAAAATTGTGTTTTAATTAAGTCTAGAAGTTAAAACTTGGTGTTAGTAAAAAGCAAATTTTTGTGATACTAAAAATTAAAATGAATACTAATATTTATCCAACAGATGATTGAAAACCTACAACAGTGAAGTACTGTGCTGATACCAATTTTGCTGATATTAGCTGTATGGGAAATACAACTTGCCATTAGTGAGTCTTTAGTCCTTAGGACATTGCCTGGAATAGAGTAAGTACTTCATAAGTATGTATGTGTTGAAAGACAGAGAAATCTACCTCCTTCCCCTAAACCCATTTTCTGCTCTTAGATATCTTCGACTGGGCCCAAATTATAACTTAGATCAGTGAAGTTCCTAGTATCTTGAAGAATAAATACATCAAACCTTTGAATAAATTGTCCCATTCAAAATAGAATTTAAACAGCATGGCTTATTCACAGTAAGCATTATTGAATGTCAGCTATATAGAAGAATCTGTTACATTATAAACACAGCACAACATGTCCAACAATATCATCTATCTGGGCAGTCTCAGACATAAGAGATCCTCAAGAACATAGGGCCAGAGGAAGATGGGGAGAAAGAGGAGAGGGCAAAATCAGTACCTGAGGAAGGAGTGAGTCCATTTAATATTTAATAAATAGATTCTCATCAAAATTGTCACAAAGATGATGCCCATGTGGTTATGACATGGTGTTTTGGGACCCAACTCTCACAACTGAGGTTCTGGAACTAGTGGCACCATAATCTCCAACCAGGAAGATACATAGAGCAATCAGAAGATTCCTGTATACTTGGTTGTCAAGGAAGAAATAGCTAATTTGCATGAGATCTATAAAAAAAAAGATAAGGCCCTCAGGAAGATGATCCAATCTCAAGGAAACTGACCCAGCCCAATGATATATGGTTAGGGTCAGGACTCCAAGTCTAGAGAGGAGGGACATCATACAGAGTCACTACTAACACTGAGTGAGAAGAGAACCTGAGTCAAAATCCAGACCAGGAGCCTAAACAAAAAAGAAATGGAACGAGATAGCACATGAAAATGTTTGGTGTTTTGAGCTACTCAGAAACCCAGAGTCCTGTCCTTGTATACTAGATTCCAAGTCTATGTGCAGAAAAGAACATAGTGGGACGGAGGACAATGGTGGTAGGGTAAGGCAGGAAGTATGAAACAGAAATAAGTCAAAACCAAGGGTCCAGTGGTCATTTCTAGAAAATCAGATTTATTCCAGTCTCCTAAGAGCCATGTAGAAGATGAAAGAGGGTATAGAGAGGGGTCCTTTGATGAGGGTTACAAAGACATACACAGGCCCTGTGAAAATTAATTCAGACTCCATGGAGAAAATGGGTTCATAGCCAAAAACTGGCAAGGGTCTCAATTTGGAATAGCTGGATAAGACAGAGGCTGACAACAAATGTATTAATACCAATATAAATGAACCCACATCTAAACATGTTCTTTCCCCTTCAGAAATTGCCCACCCTAGACACTATATTTGTTTAAACTGAACTTCCTTATTTTCTCCCATTCAAATATAAAAGTAGACTGAAGAAATATAAAGGCAACCACTCATAACTGCTGTGTTACAAAGAAGGTGTAACAGAATAGGTTCAGAGTTGGCAACGAGAATGGAAGGTTTAGAGGCTCTCCGTGAAAACCAAACATGGCACAAGTATACATATGTAACAAACCTGCACGTTATGCACATGTACCCTAGAACTTAAAGTATAATAATAAAAAATAATTAAAAAAAAAAAAAAAAGAAAACCAAGGTCAGAAGCCGTGCCTCAGACTCCAGCTTCTGACTTCAATCCAGCTGTCAAGATTTGTTCATTCCTGGGACCTGCCCTCTATCTTGTCCAGAATGGATTATCATTTTCAGGGTATTATTACGCTTTTTTTTAAAAAACTTTTTTATCACAATAACTTTCCTCCATAAAAGAAAACTCTTGCTGACATAAATGTTTGATTAGAAGCTTTCATATATTCCAATATGAAATGTTCCCTCTCAACCAGGGCTCATGAAATATACATCAAATAAGTTCTTTATGCAGCATAAAACAAATTTCAATACTCCTCTTCAAATAAAATAGTAACAATTTTAGACTATCTCTAATTCTTATAATTGGCCTCAGGAGATAGCTATTATAGCCCATGGATATATAAGCGAATTTGGATTTTCAGTAAACTGATTCTGCCAGCCCTGTGAATCCAAATATAATCGATAACATTTTTTGTTTGTCTTTTGGTCAAATTATCCTAACGGGACATTTACCTGGGCGATTTTTCAGTCATCTTATAAGATTTTATTAAACAATTCTTGACAATCCACTTTATTAATAATAACCTTAGTTCTCAATTACACTAAAAGTTCTGGTGCAATAGGATTCACCCTTCAGATCTCATCAGCACTCATCCTTAAGTAATCTCTTCTGGTGTCAGAATTTTAAACATCATTTGTGGGGATATAACCGGGCATTTACATTTTTAACCCAGACCATCTTTTGAACTCCAGATTCACAGATCCAGACACCTATTCATCATCTCTGTTTGAGATACTAAGGCTTAATATGTCCCAAATTACACTCTAGATTTTTTTCACCAAGACTTTCTCCCCTCTCAATATTTTCTGATTCATAATATGGGAACTCTATGTTTCCAATTGAGGCAAAAATCTTTGGGGACATTCTTGACCCTGAGTCTTTTCTCTTTCTTATCCAATCCATCATTATATCCTGCCAATTCTTATTTGAAAATAGCCCTAGAACCTAACCACTTCTCCCCAAACCCTACACATCTCTTCCTGAATTGCAATAACATTTATTTATTTACTTACTTACTTACTTTGAGACAGGGTATCACTCTGTAACCTAGGCTGGCTGGAGTGCATTGGTGCAATCTCGGCTCACAACGGCCTTGACGTCCCCAGGCTCAGGTGATTCTCACATCTCAGCTTCCTGAGTAGCTGGGACTACAGGCACGAGCTGCCACACCTGGCCAATTGTTGTATTTTTCTGTAGAGATGGGATTTCATCATGTTGCCCAGGCTGGTCTCAAACTCCAGGACTCAAGCAATCCACCTGCCTTGGCCTCCTAAAGTGCTGGGATTAAAGGTGTGAGCCACTTCACCAGGCTCTGAATTACAATAACCTCTAACATGTGTTCTTGCTTTCCTCATACTTCCATTCCATCTACACTGCACAAAGCAAGCAGAGTAAACATAATATAAGTCAGATAATGGCATCTGTCAGTTCAGAACACTCCAGTGGCTCTTGATCGCTCTCAGAGTAAAAATTAATTCACCCAAATGCCCATCAATGATAGACTGGATAAGGAAATGTGGTACATATATGCTATGGAGTACTATACAGCCATAGTGGGTTTAAGCCTAAGGTTGGGAATGAGATCATGTTCTTTGCTGGGACATGGTTGGAGCTGGTAGCCATTATCCTCTGCAAACTAACACACAAACAAAAAACCAAACACTACGTGTTCTCACTTACAAGTGGGAGCTGAACAATGAGAACACATGGACTTGGAGGTGGGGAATATCACACACTGGGGCCTGTTGGGTGACAGGAAGGAGCAGGGTGAGCATCAGGAAAAATAGTTAATGCATGCTGGGCTTAATACCTAGGTGATGGGTTGACAGGTGCAGCAAACCACCATGGTACAGATTTACCTATGTAACAAACCTGCACAGCCTGCACATGTATCCTGGAACTTAAAATAAAATAAAGTAAAAATAAAATAAATAAAACGAAATGAAATTTACTATGACCAATCTTCTCTGCATACACTGGCACCTCGCTACTGTTCTTACTTTGTCTGTTTCTACTCTCCTACTTTTTCACTCTGCTCCAGCCACTGGTCTCCCTGCTGTTTCCTGATCAAACTAAGCAAGTTCCAGCTTCATGGCATTTGTACTTCTGTTCTCAGCCTTAATTCATTTAATTAGCAGAATAACCCTACTGGATAAGTACTACAATCAATTTCCTTACTTAGAATGGTTAGGAAAGCAAATTCTCAGGTCCCATTTGGAGGTAGGACTCCATCATCTGCTTTAACGAGGGCTTCCAGTGATTCTGATGTATAATAAAAGTTTGACAACCACTACAACACCTGGAGGCATTTTTGGTTCTTGCTACAGTAGAGCAGGGTGAAGAAGGCTACTAGCATCTCGTGGCCACAGATGCTGCTAAACATTGTATAATGCACAGAACATCCTCCACAACAAAGATGATCTGGCCCAAAATGTCAATAGTGCTGAGCATGAGAAACCCTGATGTAGTGTCTAGACCAGGCTTCTCAATCTCTTTTTTTATTATCATCTACCTAAGGCACCTTAGATATTTTTCCCCTAATTAACTAGCCCCCTATAAAATGTTAATACCACAGATACACAGTATATCTCTTTATGATCTGTCATCCTTTGAAGGGCCAAAAATCATTCTAATATCTAAGAAATGTTTTGTGCTCCTAAAACCAATTTTCACTCCCGTTTAGAACACATGGTCTACCAATAACTAGAATCAAGTTTTAGCATAGCTTGAACAGAGAGGTTCTATGTGAAGAAAGACTTATTCTCTAGTAGATCTGCAGCACTCAGCTAATATGTAATAGCAAGAAATTGGGAAATGAGTTTGAATAGACTGTCAGATTGAGGGCTGAGAGTTTATTGATATAGTAGTACTCTCCCTTGACATTATGGTGGCCTTAGAGTTTGACTATGATGATGACCTTTGGTAATCAAGGTTGAAATGCAGAACTGCCTTGGCAGGGTAATGAGGAAAGGGTCAGAAAGGTGAGCAAGTCAAAATGAAATCAGAAATCCACCGGCTAGCTATGTTCCATAAAAGGGCCTGAACAACACCTCCTTCACTAAAGCAATAAGGAGTGCATGAGTGAGGAAGATACCAGATTCCCTGAAAAGCCTCATGGTCTCCTGTAAGTCAGGGTGATGGTAGGAAATACTCCTTGAAAACAGGCTTCGTAGTGTCAATGAGAATAACAGGATTCTGGTGAACATATTTTGTTGCCCGGGAAAACAGAGGAGCAAGGCCAGAGAGGAAACCAGGGGGTCTTGACCACATGGATTAGTGACAATGGCTGATAAACCATGGTGTTCTTTGGAACAAGATGAATAGGCAGCCAATAAGGGCACTTCTTGACTTAACAATAACAACAACAAAAGGCCAAAGATACTTCAGGAAAGGGTTGCTGTAATGACAAGTAATTATTTCTTACCAGTTTCCAAATCTGAGCTGGTTATTGAGTCCCATCACTTAAAGATGAGGTCCACTTAAAAAAGAACCCTGGAATGCCACACCAAGTATATGCAAAAATATTCTCCTAATTCTTTCTCATAGAAAAGTATGGCCATTTAACAGAATAATTATACACTAGAAGAGGGATAATACCCAGATATTTTGAGGGCTATGATAAAGAGTTTGAGTTGACATTGTTACCAGGAGACCCAAAGTACTATGATAACTCCTATTAGAGTCAGGGTCTATGGAGACCAACACCATCATACAGTGTGTCCAGTGGACTTTTCTGTCATCACTTCCCTAGGTCATTAGTGCAGCTGGCAGAACACTCATTGTTTTCTCAGTCTATGGATTAAGACCCATTATGATGGGAAAAGTCAAATGGAAACCCTAGAACTTTCCCCTAAAATAGTAAATCTCTAAAATTTAATTTTCTGGAGTAAAATTATAGAAACTAGTGTCAACTTCAGTGACTGAAAGTTTAATTCACTGATATGGTCATTGAAAGTTCCGATAAATCATGGCAGATGATGGTGATCCATTGTAAGTCAGCTGTAGTGCCAGTCATATCTCCTGTGCAAAATATGATATCCTGACTAGAACAATCTACCCAGCTCTGACAATGGATGGGTATTTGTTGATCTGAGCAAAACATTTTTTAAATTCAAGCTGTTTGTATTCATCTAGGATAAATACTTACTTTTTTGGCCCAGAGCTGTGTTAACTCTCTTGCTTCCTTTTGTTCACAAAAGGGACCTGGATTATTTTAACATTCCATAGAATATCAGATTTGTTTACATATTGATGGCACACTAATTGGACTTGGCAAACAGGAAGTGAAAATTACTCTGTATGTCCTTGTAAGACACATGCATGCCAAAAGATTGAGATAAACTCTATAAAGATCCAAAAGCCTTATGCTTTGGTGAAGTTTTCAGAGGTATGGTTTCCTTGGGCATTTGAGATATTCTCTATAAAGAAAAAGGCAAGTTAGTAAACATCATAACTCCTACAACCAGGCACAGCACTGAAAGGATTGCCCTGAATTTTGGAGGCAACATATTTCATGCTTGGAAACACTATTCCAACTCATTTATTGGGTGACTCGGAAAACTACCAGTTTTTGAGTGGGTCCTACAGCAAGAGAAGACTTGCAGTGAAAGCTTCACATTCTTTCAGGCCAGCAGATACAACAGTATCAGAGATACCTGTGGTAGATATGGACATTGTGTGGAGTCTCTGTCAAGCCCTCGAGGACACGCTCTGTAACATAGATTTTCTAAGATTCTGGAGCAGGACCATGCTTTCTGTAGCACTGATCACTTGCCACTTGAAAAGGATTACCTGGCATATGACTGAGCCCTAATAGAAACTAACCATAGTCAAGTGAGCGTGCAACTGGAACTACTCACCGTGGAAAGGGTATTTTCAAAACTCCCAATCATGAGATCAGGGAGGCATAGCAGCAATCCATCATACAATAAAAAAGATAGTCAGCATTAGGCCTGAGTAGTTCCAACAGACAAAAGTAAAATAGAAAAAGAGGCAATACAGACCTTACTTCTATTGTATTAGATCAGCAGCAGTACTGGCCAAGAGTAAGGGGAACCTACAATGAGTAGAAGAGGAGGAAGATAATGCCTATCAAATATGTGTCAAGACCAGCTGCCACAGCAACAACTGTCTCTTAGTCCACGAAACCTTCAGTTATGAGTCTTTTTTAGAGATGATTCCAGGCTAATCTCTTGAAGAGTCAGTAACTGAGTGGACTTACAGAGAGACATGAACCAATTTGGGTAGAGATGTTGATGCCATGTCCCAGAATCTCTCAGTCTACTCAGATTACCTGCAGTTGTAATTGAGATGGTCCCTAAAACACAAAAGGTTCCTACCTCAAGTGCTGATTCTTTCTGCTTTTCTGGCTGAGGGCTTTCTTCAGGACAACAAAGCCTGCTGATCCTATACACAGGGTGTTGCTGAAAGCCAGGTAATTCTAAACCAAAGAGCAATGAGAGCTGATGGATAAATAAACCAATTTCCTCTTTCATTGGTGAAACAATACTGAATATTCTACATGGTTTCTCAAAAGATCCCCAGAGAAATTGAGTTAAGTATTTTTATGACTAGGTATTTTTCCCTAGTTACAGCTAAGGAAAGCATTCTAGGAGAAGTTCAGAAATACAGTGTAGGCCCAGTTCAGCACCTAAATGCAGATAGTTTTAATCAAGGTTTCATAGACTATTTTTGTATCAAATGTCTTCAAGATTAGTTCTATAGATATGAGGATCTTAGTCTCTGACATTTTGCCTCTGAAACTGTAAAGTTTAAGCTACCATTTAGCATAAAGAAAAATTTTAAATGTTCCAGGAACTATTACCATGAATTTGAGAAGACTATGCTTTGGGGAACCAAAAGATTTATCTTGCTTTCTGCACATCCTTGTTTCAATCATTTTAGGAGGTATGTCATTATCTGTGGGGGGTGGCATTGCTCTGCTAGGCCTTTCCAAAGCCAACGGAAAATGGAGACCACTTTAAATTTTCATTAGCTTCATCATGCCTTATCCTGCTTGTCATACTGCTTGCCTGCTATTAGAGGGCAATTACTTGATAAGTTCTTTTAGAGGAATGGAAATTATAAATGATGTTCACTTAGTGGCAACTTAAAAATCTGACCTCATTTCAGGCCTAGAGTTCTTGCTACAGGAGAAGTTCAGAGAAAGAGGTTAGAGGCACCTCATCAAGACGGAAAGAAGCTAAGTTCCCGCTGGGACAGAACACTGTAAAAATTCCTAAATGACATCTTTCTCTCAAAACATCTGACATTTTGTTATTCTCACTCTTCAAGCGAGTAATCCTCACATTGATTTTTAGATTATTTAAACTACCTTCTAATATTAAAGTGACAAGACTTTACTGCTAAAATACATCTTCATTCTATCTCTACTTTAAAAAGACTTATTTGGGTTTGCAAATCATCATTTTTACTTTCATATGACTTTCTGTGGCTCTTCCAGAATACTCCCCACATTTTTACTGTTGAATTCCGTGCCCATACTGACATCCCTTCCTCTTTAAGGCATAATAAACAGAAATAGCTAAGCCAAATGATAGCAGAGGAATCAAACTCAAAATTGTAAGAAGACTTTTCAAAATCTGCTCAGATAAAATAAAAACGTTGCTCCACCAAGTTGGACAGATGCTATGAACCATTAACATATTTAAACTTTGGGTAAACCCATTTAAGTGTTTGTTGCTTGCTTAAACTTGCCTAGAGGACTCAGAATTAAACACATACGCACAATAAATAGCCACTTCATTTGGGAGACAGGCATTTTACAACCAGAGAAGGAAATGAAATCAAGGTTCAGATCCAATGCATAAACGATATGTGCAAGGTGTACGCCATCACTGGAGAGACTCCTTAAAGAGATGTCACTCATGATCATACAAAAATTATACTAACCCTGTGCCTACCCAACCTCTCTGCTCCTCCCAGTATTTCTAGTCAACTAAATACAAGAAACACCATTTCATTTGGAGTAGGATTTCTGAGCCAGAGTCTCATCCTAGATGTTACTATTTTTTAAGGCAGTGATCTAAACACGCGGTGTTAGCATAGACTGGTGATTATACCAACAGCTCGAGCCAAGCTAGAGAGGCTGAAGTGATTGCACATCTGCTCTGACTTTAATGCCAGCTTTCATTTCTGATACTAAGTCCTCAGAGAGCTGAGTGTGAGTGCTTAAATCAGGTACCACATAAATTAATTGAAGTCAGCTAGTTGCAAAAAAACTCATCTAATCTGATATACCTCCATTTTTATTAGAAAGTAAAAAATGAAAATAAACTATCAATGGTATTCTGTTCTGTAAAATATGTTATTCATCTTTATGTTATTTTAACATTGGATAGTTGCAATTCAAATTTTTTACACATTTGAAAAATCATTTTCCTTTTATTAGATAAATCTGTATAAATGAGCTAATGGGGGGAAAATTCTGAGTCATTCTTTTATCCAAGAATGAGCTGAAGTGGAGTACCCTACTTCACTACTCCCTAGTTGTACAACCATGGACAGTCATCTAATCCCTCGAGGATTAGATACCTTGTTTTCAAAGAGAGGAGATTGTCCTAGGTCATTTACATGGGCCCTTCTAGCTCTACCATTCATGATTAGTCAATAATTATACATTTTCTATTTTGACATCAGATTTCAAGTTATTGTATTGTATTCCAAGGCAGAAGCAGAAGTTTCCTTATAAAAATGAGAACATAGAATTAAATGTTCACCCAGAAATATCTGTCCAAATTATTTCCCCTTGGTTTTGATACAGAACAAACCACTCAGATTTTCTAGTTAAAGCTGTAATTCAAGAGAGGCATAACTCATTTGTGCCACTATGTGCCTGGCACCATGCAATGTACTTTACACATATTGGCTCATTTGATCTGCATGACAACTCTGTGAGGATATCTACTCAGAAAAAATGAACAATTCATCATTTATCTTGCCTGAAAAAAGTGACTGAGGCCAGAATGGCTGACCAAAGCCCAGGCTCTTCAGTGCTGCATTATAGTGACTTAATTAGGGAAAAGAAGACAGCATTACACTGGCACAGCCTTTCAGCAGGAAAATTCAGAAGCTTGTTTGGAAAAGTGTGTGTTGGTATTTCCCAAGGAGCAAAGAAGTACTAATGGATGTGCAGCAAAACCGTGACAGACATCCTTGATGATTTACTATTTAATGTTCTCCCAGTACACAAAGAGTAAGTGATTGCTTTAAGGACAGAAAACAAGTCTTATTTTAAAAATTCTTCTGGTTTTTAATTTTTGTGAGTACATAGCAGGTGTATATATTTATGAGACACATGAGATGTTTGAGATGCATGCAATGTGAAAGAAGCACATGATGGTGAATGGGGTATCTACCCTCTCAAGCATCTATCCTTTGAGTTACAAACAATTCAGTGACAATCTTTAAGTTATTTAAAAATACACAATTAAGTTATTGACTACAGTCACCCTGTTGTGCTATAAAATAGTAGGTCTTATTCATTCTGGGGTTTTCTTTGTACTATCCCCAGTACCACCACCACCGCCATACCCCCACTACCCTCCCCAGCCTCTGGTAACCATCCTTCTACCTTCTATGCCTATGAGTTCCATTGTTTTGAATTTTAGATCCCATGAATAAGTGAGAATATGTGATGTTGGACTTTCTGTGTCTGGCTTATTTCACTTAACACAATGACTTTCAGTTCTATCAGTGTTGTTGCAAATGACTAGATCTCATTTTTATAGCTAAATAGTACTTCATTGGCTATACGTACCACATTTTCTTTATCCATGCATCTGCTGATGGACACTTAGGTTGCTTCCAAATCTTAACTGTTGTAAACAGTGCAGCAACAAATATAGGGGTGCAGATATCTCTAAAACATACTGATTCCCTTTCTTTTGGGTATATACCCAGCAGTGGAGTTGCTAGATCATATGGTAGCTCTATTTTTAATGTTTTGAGTAACTGCCAGACTGTTCTCCATAGTAGTTGTACTAATTTACATTTCCACGAACAGGGTACGAGGGTTCCCCTTTTTCCACCTCCTTGCCAACATTTGTCATTGCCTGTCTTTTGGATATAAGCCATTGTACCTGGGTTGAGATGATATCTCATTGTAGTTTTGATTTACATTTATCTGATGTTAAATGATGTTTGTTGAGCACTTTTTCATATGCCTCTTTGCCATTTGTATCTTTTTTGGAGAAACACCTATTCAAATCTTTTGCCCATTTTTTGATCAGATTATTAGATTTTTCCCTTTAGAGTTGTTTGAGCACCTTTTATATTCTGGTTTTTAATCTCTTGTCAGATGGATAATTTGCAAATATTTTTCTCCCGTTCTTTGGGTTGTCTCTTCATTTTGTTGATCGTATCCTTTGTTGTGTACAAGCTTTTTAACTTGATGTGATCCCGTTTGTCCATTTTTGCTTTGGTTGTCTGTGCTTGTGGGGTATTGCTCAAGAAACTTTTGCCCAGACTAATGTCTTGGAGATTTTCTCCAATGTTTTCTCTCAGTAGTTTCATCGTTTGAGGTCTTAGATTTTAATCCATTTTGATCTGAGTTTTGCATATGGTGAGAGATAGGGGTCTATTTCATTCTTCTGCATAGGGATATTCAGTTTTCCCAGCCCCATTTATTAAAGAGGCTGTCTTTACTAAAGGCCTTAAGAGCAAAACTGTGGTCTCTCTGAGAAAAAAAAAAAAGTTCTGTCTCAAAACTACAGTATCAGCTCCAGCTCCTACCCAAGAGTTTCCAGCCTGCCAGCCTGCCCTACAGATTTCAGACTTGCCATCCATAAGTTAATTCCTTGAAATCAATACACACACACACACACACCCCCCCCACACACACACATACATACACACACACATATATTTATAAATTATTTTCATTGAGGGAGATGATGGAACTAGTGTTGCAGTATTTCAAACTTAATAAGCTAAATTTCATTTGTCAAGATAAAGACAGCAAGGAAGAAGGCTAGTTGAGGTAGAAATAATGACTTAACTTGTAGACATCTTGAATTTCAGATACAGTCATGAATCACTTAATGACAGGAATATGTTATGAGAAATGCATTGTTAGGTGATTTTTTTCATTTTGCAAACATCATAGTGTACTTACACAAACCTAGATTGTATAGCCTAATACACACCTACGCTATGTGGTATAGCCCACCTCTCCTAAGCTACATACCTGTACAACATGTTACTGTACTGAATACTGTAAGCAATTGTAATACAATGGTATTCATGTATCTTAACATATGAACGTGAAAAGGTACAGCAGAAATATAATGTAAAAGATTAAAAAAAAAGATATACTTATATATGGCATTTACCACGAGTGAAGCTTGCAAGACTAGAAGTTGCTCTGGATAAGTCAGTGAATGAGTGGTGAGTGACTATGAAGGCCTAGAACATTAATGTACACTACTGTAGACCCTATAATACACTGTGAACTTTAAAAACACCATACCCTTAAGGCTACACTAAATTTATTTTAAATTTTTTTCTTTCTTCAATAACATACTACTTAGATCACTGTATTTTTTTATTTCATAAACTTTAATTTTTAAAACTTTGATTCTTTTGTAATAGTATTTAGCTTAAAACACATATCACACAACTGTACAAAATATTTTAAAATCTTTATTCCATAAACTTTTATTCTATTTTAAAAAATTTATTTCTCTTTTTAGTTTTTAAACTTATTTGTTAAAACTAAGACACAAACACACACATTAGCCTAGGCCTACACAGGGTCAGATTCGTCAATATCACTGTCTTCCACCTCCACATCCTGTCCCACTGGAAGCTCTTTAGGGGCAATAACACGCGTGAAGCTGTCATCTACCATGAAGACAATAACTTCTTCAGGAATACCTCCTGAAGGATCTGCCTGAGGTTCTTTTACACTTAACTTTTTTTTAGTAAGTAGGAGTACATGCTAAAGAAACAATCAAAAGCACAGTGTAGTAAATACATAAACTGGTAACAGCCATTTACTCTCAAGTATTATGTGCTGTACATAATTGTATGTGCTAATTTTTCTGTTAACAACTAAGACACAAACACACACACATCAGCCTAGGCCTATACAGGATTATCAAGACACCAATGGGCAATAGGAATTTTTCAGCTCAATTATCTTATGGGACTATCATTGTATATGCAGTCTGTCATTGATGAAAATGTCATTATGTGGCACATGATTGCATATGGAAAATTCCAGCAGATATACTGAGGAGGCAGATAGAAATTTGAGTCTTATGTTCATCAGAGAAGTTATTCCAGTCAAAATATTATATTCAACCACAGTAAATGTAGTTTCTGGCTGCATAGATAGCCCATGTAACCTATATCTCTACAGAGACTGAAATTTACACATTACAACTCACGTGCAAAACAAATGTCTAGCTCTAATTATTGTTTGAACATAACTTACCTTCAAACCAATTTTACCCTAAGTGCAAAATTTGCCTAGTAAAGATAATTCACTGCCTTCCTATTTAAGGCTGTTTCTTCTTAAATAGCCTCTCAAGTCAGAGTTGAAACCTCCTGTCAAAGCTGTTTCCTCCCTCTTCTAACTTTTCTTTCCCTAGAGCACCTGGATAAAGGTGCAAGTTTAAGCATCATCATGACAGTAAGAAGAGGGAAGAGAGAGGGTTGTTTCTGTGGTCCACAAGGTGCACTCTAGATTCTACCTGCCCTTCACTGAGACATCATCTTCCTGCCTTGCTACTGAATGTTCCATGCTTTTGTTTGCTTATAAATGAACTAGATTTACTCAAGAGCCTGATAAATCTGGAATGAAATATTAGGTAAGTCATGTAGTAGCTGCATGTCTTTGGAAAAGCTGCTTAACTTGACGAGTTTTATCTCACTCATCTGCAAAATAAGGTTCTTTCCTACATTCTAGGGTATAATGAAAGAAACCAATTGACTCATAGAGGTCCTCTTCCTACCATAACCATCTAAGCTATTAGCAATAGCCATGACTAGTGACAAACCTTCATGTATTAAACAGCATTCTCCCTATCAGAAAATCATGTGATAATAAAAAAAGCTTCTAAGTTATTTTCCTCAGCAGAGCCTCTATAAAAATACTAAGATTTAGGTATTGCACTGCTTAATATGTTCTTGTGTTTTTATAACATTATTTTTTAAATCATACTTCACTTTTTATTTATACACAAGATTGATAAAATAAAATAAATTTGTCATCTCTTTATAACATTTTATAACATTCTTCATATACATGACGAAGAGAGGAGAAAACTATGAGAAGACTAAATCTCTTAGTAGACAAACCTTTTTCCACAATCCCATGCAGTTAGGCTGAAAGACAATTTTAGAAGACAAACACTTTTAGGATGACTAGACACAAGTAATCTTAGAGGTTTCATTAAAGGACTTCACCTGGGTGGTTCAACTGCCAAAGGCTGACTTCAATGGTTCTCATCTGCCAAGTAAACCAAATGAAGTCCAATCATTTAACAATAAAATGTTCTCTTTCCCTTTATCTCGTAGCTCTTCTACAGATTAAGCAAGATTTTTTTCATGGCAACCGATGATTAGCAAACCATACAAGAGACATCTGTGACATGAGTCGTGAAGTCATAGCAATGACATCTTCAAGACACCCTAGTGCTTCTCAGTATTTTTCTAAATCCATTCTAGGGGTGTCTGCTGATGGCTAACTGAACATCTTCAGTTTCAAAACACCTACCAGGAAAAGAAAAGAAATATCGTAGAATACAAAGAGGGGTGTGCTTTCTTAGGAAGCATGATTCTTGCATATAATAAAATTTTTTTAAATCAGGAGAATTATGGCTGTTTAGTTGCCGCTACCATTGTTGTTTTCTGAGAGCATGTCTTGCCTGCATCAGCATCACAGCTGCCAAAGCATTTTTAAATGACCCATTTTTAGGGGTGAGGATGAGAGTGGAATTGGGTTCCAGGCTTGAATGAACCAAAATCCACTATGAGATCTATTATGTTGACAGTAAGTACAGCCCTAGATTTTCTTGCCCAACCTCATTCATATTATTAGACTAGCACCTTCCAAATGTAATTCAGAGCCTGCCATCCAAACATTTTGAAGGGAGAATCTTCCACAGTAATAAATTATCACTTTTTCCTATGTGAAAATGCCAAATATCTCCCACCAGAAAGACAACTATGTTTGCATTTTTTCAAAATAATGTACTCTTGTTCTTTTATTCTCTTTTGCTCCCCTGCATATTTTCAGCTATTTTTCCTCCTCCTCAAGCCATCAGTTTTACCAGTTCCTTCATATGCATTTAACACTGAGCCTGGCAGTTTGCAGCAAGCAAAGCAGAAGATACAGGGGCAGTCAACTATCTGATTAAGGTGCGTATTTAGGTCCAATTAAATTTGCACTCTCACATACTTTTGGTGTAGTTGCAGATTATGACAATAAGAAATTTTAAAAATACAGAAATTCAATTTTAAAATGAAAAGGAATATGGCCAAAAAATTAGAATTAACACATCTATTAAGCTATTAAGTTCAGTCTCTCACAGTCAATAATACAATAATTTCACATATCAAATTAGCAAGCAAAAATTTCTCTGAATTGAAAATAGTGAAATATGCACACTTATATGGTTGGGAGTAAGAATTCATAAAATCTTAGTGTCATTATGATTTAGCATAATTTTTAGTATTATTAAGGTCCTTGATCTATTTTTACCCTTGACCTCAGTAATTCTACTTCTAGGAATGTATTCTAATAATCAAAGACACATATAAAAATTTATTTTTATTATTTGTAGCAGAAAAAAATTCAAAAATTGAAGAATGGTAAAGTAAATTCTGGTATATCCATATAATATATATATTTTTAATTCTGGGGTACATGTGCAGGATATGCAGGTTTGTTACATAGGTAAACATGTGCCATGGTGGTTTGCTGCACCTATTAATTGATTACCTAGGTATTAAGTTTTACATGCATTACCTTTTTCCTAATGTTCTCCCCACCACTGCCCTGCCCCAACAGGCTCCCATGTGTGTTGTTCCCCTCCCTGTGTCCATGCATTCTCATTGTTCAGCTCCCACTTATAAATGAGAACATGTGGTGTTTGGTTTTCTTTTCCTGCATTAGATTGCTGAGGATAATTGCTTCCAAATTCAACCATGTCCCTGCAAAGGATATGATCTCATTCCTTTTTATGGCTGCATAGTGTTCCACAGTGTATATCTACCACATTTTCTTTATCCAGTCTATCAATGATGGGCATTTGGGTTGATTCCACATCCTTGCTATTTTGAGTAGTGCTGCAATTAAAATACGTGTGCATGTATCCTTATAATGGAATGATTTATAATCCTTTGGGTATACACTCAGTAATGGTATTGCTGGGTCAAATGGTATTTCTGGTTCTAAATCTTTGAGGAATCACCACAGTGTCTTCCACAATGGTTGAACTCACTTACATTCCTGCCAACAGTATAAATGCATTCCTATTCCTCTGCATCCTTGCGAGCATCTGTTGTTTGTTAACTTTTTAATAATTGCCATTCTGACTGGCATGAGATGGTATCTCATTGTGGTTTTGATTTGCATTTCTCTAATGATCAGTGATGATGAGCTTTTTTTCATATGTTTGTTGGCTGCCAGTATGTCTTCTTTTGAAAACTCTTCATGTCCTTTGCCCATTTTTTAATGGGGTTGTTTTTCTCTTGTAAATTTGCTTAAGTTCCTTGTAGACTCTGGATATTAGACCTTTGTCAGATGGATAGATTGCAACAATTTTCTCCCATTCTGTAGGTTGTCTGTTTGCTCTGATGATAGTTTCTTTTGCTGTGAAGAAGCTTTTTAGTTTAATTAGATCCCATTCATCAATTTTTGCTTTTGTTTCAATTGCTTTTGGCAATTTCATCATAAAGTGTTTGCCCATGCCTATGTCCTGAATGGTATTGCTTAGACTTTTTTCTAGGCTTTTTATAGTTTTGGGTTTTAAATTTAAGTCTTTAATCCATCTTGAGTTAATTTTTGTATAAGGTGTAAGGAAGGGGTCTAGTTTCAATTTTCTGCATGTGGCTAGCCAGTTCTCCCAGCACCATTTGTTAAACATGGAATACTTTCCCATTGCTTGTTTTTGTCAGGTTTTCCAAAGATCAGATGGTTGTAGATCTGCAGTTTTACTTCTGAGTTCTCTATTCTATTCCATCGGTCTATAGGCCTGTTTATGCACCAGTACCCAGCTGTTTTGATTACTGTAGCCTTATAGTATAGTTTGAAGTCACGTAGTGTGATGCCTCCAGCTTTGTTCTTTTTGCTTAAGATTGTCCTGGCTATACAAGATCTTTTTTGTTCCATATGAATTTTTAAATAGTTTTTTTATAATTCTGTAAAGAATGTCAATGGTAGTTTAATGGGAATAGCATTGAATCTCTAAATTGCTTTGGGTAGTATGGCCATTTTCATGATATTGATTCTTCCTATCCGTGAGCATGGAATATTTTTCCACCTATAATGATTTTTTTAAATCGTCTTTTAAGAGAATAAATATGTAAGAAAATGATCATATTCGGTGAAAAATATAGGCTATAAAATTATATAGAATGTTTATTTCCTTTTTGGAAATAAATTATTTTCTTGGTAATGTCTCTTAAAAAGTTATACTTATTTGTATATATGCATCTGTAATATAATATTATAATATAATGGTATATATACATATGTGTATAATTATGCATTTTAACTCAGTGAATAAATTTCTGCACATCTGTCTTAAGAAATGAATTCTTCCATATAAAAATATCTTTATTAATAATTATTAATTACTAATAATACTAAAAATATTAGAAATATGAATACTTGAGCAAGCAATAATAGAATGCAACCATCAAAGAAGCAATAAAGATAATACAATAACAAATGTTTGTAATTCAAATAATACTAGGCTGAAAAGATGCTTAATGAATATAATTACAACTAAGAAAAACAAGTATGCAGAGGAAACATAATAGGCTATAAATAACAACTCAAACCAACAAAAGTGGTTATATTAAAAATAAATTACCTTTGGGTTTTTTTTTCTATTTTTCTTTAGTTTGTTGAAATTTTCCTAATAAATATAGTACAATGCCAAAAATATTTAAGAAAAACATTGAGAAGAAATGACAGAAGGTTTAACTGAAACAGAAAGGCTTAGCTTAGAGCAACTGAGATATATGATGAGAACCCGAGAGTGAGGAAAAAACCACATGTGGAATTTCTCTGCTTATAAGGGGAGCAATGGGATCTGAAGCTCAGTTAGTGAAGGGTGCATCAACACAAAGGGGACTGCAAATGCCTCAACAACTTGGGACCCTAAAAATGTATTAAGTTTGGTTTTGAAATGTGTTGATCTATCATGGAAGAAAATTAGGGATTGGCAAATTAGGGGTTGGCAAAAACATTGATGTGAATACTTTTAACACACTTCAGTCAGATAAGGTTGTGGATTTTAACTTTTATCCGGTTTTTTTAGGACTTGCATCTAAGTTTTGCTAATTGTGGAAAATGAATTACTTCCTGAGGTGCATACCAAGTAGGAAAATGAGGAAAAGTTCCCAAAGATAATTTCATGGTAACCAAAGTTAAAAAAAAATTGAGCAAATGTAGAAAAAATTGCCAATATTAAACCATGAAATACCTATTCCCAGATTTCAAAAGCAGAACTGTATGTGTCAATCCTTGGAGCTATCACTATCATGCTTGGTTAGACAAAGAAAAAAAAAAAAGGTATACCATAGCAGTCATGGCTACTAACTCAGTTCTAGCTAAAAGTAAAACCTGACCTAAGTATAGAATAAGGTTAAGACATGGCCAAGAATTGCAATGGAATCCTTCACCCTGATAACTAATTTTAGATTTATATTTATTGAGTTGTCACAGATGGCAGAGACCTACCTTAGGTAGTAGGCATGGTCTCATCATAAAGCAACTTTTAAAGTAACAATTTCATGTCACAAAACAGGCTAAGCAAATTAGTGTACTACTTAGCTATATCTGGACTTGGGAATGCTTCCTGAACTTGCTGCTTTACCATAAGAACACTATGCACTGAGTTACCCTGATTTTGAGATTTTTTTCAGATAGAAAACAAGGTTTCAAGCCAAGATGACAAAGAAGAAAACATGAAGGCCTCTGAAGACTGAACACTAAAACTCTACCCATAAGTGGATACAAATATTCATTTACACAATGCTTACCGTGAACATTTGGTACTTACTCGAGAGAGAAACAAATTGAGTTTGATTCATAAGTGCTGAAGGAGTAGACAGAAGAGAGACTGACCATGTCATCTGATCATCTTCCACTCTCTTTGGAAGTGCTGGACGTTCTTGATCTCCACACCCCAGTGCCAAATACAGAGGGTGTAAGAAGTTCCTAGGGTTGTCCAAACAGATGCTGATGATGATAGACACAATGCTGCTGGAATTGAGTGTCTCTGGCCTGGATAAGTCCAGCAGACCTTTGCAGAAGTCAAGAATGTTATAGAGGTCCCAGGTATCAGAGTCTGGCCTGGTCATCCTGGACCTCACAAACCTCTCAAACACAAAGGGCTGGCATAGAATGTACTGATTCTGTCTCTTCAGTTCACCCTCTAGGAGGCTGATGGCTGCCCAGGCCCTGTGGTCTTCTCTCCTCGGGACATACACTGTGATGAGCACAATCTTGGGTATGATAAGGATAAATTTACCAGAGGTGGCGAGTTGCTGTATGATTTCAAGATGCTCACAGAAGGCCCAGAGTTTGTGCAACAGGTAAGGGGTCAAAGCTGACTGATCTGGAGGCCCTTGAGGTCTTCATGAATTGTGCCACTTCATGCTAAAGCCAGAGCTGGACCATATCTTTGGAAAACCGAGTCCCGGAAGTTCTCCCTGGAAGCTGCCGAGATGGGTTTTCTGCTCCTTCAAGTATAGTGCTCACAAAGACACCCAGCTTAGGGTCGAAATCAGGAACTGTCCAGGGAATCTAGTTGCAAAGTAGCTGAAGCTTCAGAGGAAACAGAGGCACACAGCAGCTTCATCCTGACTCCTGAATGGAGGTGGGACCTGCCCTAAATCCACCCTCTCCTGCGAAGCCTGCAGGGGAGACAGCCAGCACAGAGCAATATCCTCAAGGAGTGGCAGCAACCTGGGGATGTTGGAAACTTCACAGCTCTGCAATAGGTCATGCAGATGGTGGGACAGGCCCTGGCCTGGCTCCTGAAGGCCTCCCACTGAGAAGCAGGTTCAGAAGCATCAACAGGTGGTCCCACAGGCTACGTGGACTTTGCTAATGTGAGTTGAAGAGGTTGTGGGTGGTGCAGAGCCAGCCCAGCATCACTTTGATGGTGGGCAGTAGTCCCTCCCACAGAAAGGATCTTCAATTTATTTTTAATGGTCTGGAGAGTATTGTGAAACTGGACAACGGAGGCATTCTGCCCCAAATAGGAGCCAGTTGGAGGCTCTAGCTCAAAAAACCTGCTCATATCATCCTTGTCCTTAGTGCCAGATGCACTGCTAGAGATAGGGCTCAGCTGAGTCTGAGGCCTCACAATACTGTGACTGAAGATAGGAGCCAAGTGCAAGCCAGGTTTCACTTGGAGCTTTTGGCTCAATGGGGCTGGCAGGGTGGCAGAAATTGTTGTTTTCAGCAGATGTGGGAGATGATGGAGAGGTTTCTATGCCCGCCACTTGTCCCTGGGATAAACAGCTTTACATTTGGGTGTGGCCCCACTTTCCAGTACTGCTTCTGGATTTGGGAAACC
The DNA here is from genome assembly GCF_000951045.1 of Mandrillus leucophaeus. NCBI lineage: Eukaryota > Metazoa > Chordata > Mammalia > Primates > Cercopithecidae > Mandrillus > Mandrillus leucophaeus. Next base: position 325,415 of record NW_012109142.1, read on the forward strand.
AGTCTCTCCTTCATCAGTTGTATCTGAATGAAAGTCTCTCTTTGCTTGTTTCTGAGTGGACCTGCGAACTTGAGGATTTGTTTTCCTATTCATCTGTCTTATCTGACTCACAGCAAGAATGAAAATTAGCTTCTGAGTTGTAGCCCTCACTAGAAACACAAGATAACCTGTGGTTTTTCTGCGATTTTCTGTAGTGGGGTCCAGGACAGGGAGCTGAAAATCTTGTTGCTCCTCCCCAGACTTTTCAATCCTGACTTCCATCACCAGGGACAGTGACCTCTGCAGCCAGCTTGTTTATCTGAATCTCAGCCTGGATTCGTGCATCCACATGTTGAATGAGATGAGAGACAGTCAAGGTGAAGATGACTGCTGACCTGTGCTGTTTCAAGCCTGTTTTCCTCAGGTTGTTCACATTCATGAGTCAAAGGAGCACCATGTGGAAGATGAGGAGGTCTGGGAGAAACAAATCGCCTCTTAGGAGCTTTCGCTTCATGGACACTGAGCTTGTGTAAGATGGACATGGCCGATAGGAAAGACAGAGACAAGAGTCTTCCAGAAGTGGCAGAACTGGCTATCAACTTGACTGCCGTGAATTTCCTTTGAGGCTATAGAAGTCTCTGAAGATAGAGGAAGCTAACCAGCAGCCTTTGGTTATCCCAACACTGCCTCTGCTTGGGAGACACTTTCTTTCCCTGGTACATTTTCAGATGGCTGTACCTTTTCCCTGCATGATCAAAGAGCCCTTTGAGGTTCCAAGATGCCCCTTTAAAAGGCACTTCTGAGTAGAGCCAGTGCTGATAGAAGTACATGGCTTCAATGTCATAGTATTTGCTCCCTGTGATAGCTCCCAACTGGTTGAAGGGCATTCCCGTGTGCAGGGCCACTGACAGGGCTCTATAATAATATCTCTCTGCCAAGTTCTTGGTGACCAGAGGTAGGAACTCCCTCTGGTAGCAGAACAAATCTCTCAGGTACAGCAGGCAGTAATGGCAGGTCATTCAAGCCCAGGTCGCCTCTTCCTCTGAAGTGGGCCCTACTTTCTTACAATCAAATGGATTGTGCTGTGAGGCCAATCTATATAGCTCTGTAACTTCAGCTCGCAGTGATCCTAAAGGAATAGGAAGATATGATCATAGAATGTGTGGCTACCCTTCAGATGAGTCCGCAAGGGGTCTTTCACTGTTAGAAAGTGCCCGTGTGTCAGAATGCTGGTCACTAGCAGCATGACAGTCTCAGAGTACATTTTCCTCCATAACAGCTCTTCTGTTCTCCTCCATAAGGCATGGGGTACTAGAACACAAATTTAATGCAGATGTGCTGAACCACATCCCTAAGGGCCAGGATGTGAGGCTTGAGTGACACTTTGTAAACATTTCCTTTTAGAAGAAACAGGTCAAGACACTGAGCTGTCAAGCAAATCTCCTAGTAGAGGAGTTTGGCATTCAGAGCCTCTGCCTGGCTTCTCTCCATGGACCTGGACTCTTTTCTTGTGATGCTTAAGTTTGCCTTCTGAGAAAATACAGAAACGACCTACTAATACTCACCCACAGAGGCTAAAAATAACCATCATCATCACCATCAGAACAAAAGAGTGGGAATACATAAGGCCCAGTTAGATAGAGCAGGTAACTCCTGCTCCTCCTTTAGCTCTCAGCTAAAGTTAAATGAAATGCTTCCCTTTCACACTGCACTGGCCTCCTTTGGGTGTCTTGGACTCAACTGGTTGTGAATTTTTCTTGATTTTGTTTCTCCTACCATGGCACATCTATTTATATTATTTATTATTCTTTCTCATAACCTAGATCACAAAGTTCCTGGAGGACATGGTCTGAGCCATTTCACCATTGTGTCTTCAGTACTTAACAATACCTGATTCAAGTAAATACTCAGTAAATACCAGTTAATGATGATCCTGCTGAATGTCAGTTCCTTAAATATAGTTATCAATTACATGGTTACATGCATAAAAGGACTTCATTTTACTATTTAATATACCTGTCTAAGAGTGAGGTAAAATTGTAGGTAATTTACATAAACTGCAATGCAAAAGAAAGAGGGGGAAAAAACTCTCATACCAAAATTTAAGTTTAATCAATGTTGTGGGTTCTCTGGAAAATTCAACCTAGATTCTAGTTAAATATATTTATAATATAAATAATATTTAATGCAAAAATTATAAAATTACTTATCCCTGAGTAAAATTTGCTTTTAGACTCTTGGGAGAGAGGGAAAAGAGAAATACATACCTTGTAATAAAACAGAATTCATACAAAATAAAATACAAAGAGTAGAGGATCCATTCCAAGATGGCTGAAGAGGAACAGCTCTAGTCTGCAGCTCCAAGCATGATCGATGTAGAAGACAGTTGAGTTCTCATTTTCAACTGAGGTACCTGGTTCATCTCATTAGAACTGGTTGGACAGTGAGAGCAGCCTACAGAGGGTGAGCTGAAGCAGGGCAGGGCTTCACCACACCTGGGAAGTGGAAGCGCAAGGGGTCAAGGGATTTCCCTTTCCTAGCCAAGGGAAGCTGTAACAGACTGTACCTGGAAAAATTGGACACTGCCGCCCAAATAATGTGCTTTTCCCACAGTCTTAGTAACCAGCAGACCAGGAAATTCTGTCCTGTGCCTGGCTTGACGGGTTCCACACCCACAGAGCCTTGCTCACTGCTAGTGCAGCAGTCTGAGATTGACCTGCAAGGCTGCAGCGTGATGGCGGGAGGGACATCCACCATTGCTGAGGCTTGAATATGTAAACAAAACAACTGGGAAGCTCGAACTGGGCAGAGCCCACCGCAGCTCAGCAAGGCCTACTGCCTCTAAAGACTACACCTCTGTGGGCAGGGCATAGCTGAACAAAATACAGCAGAAACTTCTTCAGACTTAAATGTCCTTGTCTGACAGCTCTGAAGAGGGCAGTGGTTCTCCCAGAATGGCATTTAGCTCTTAGGATGGACAGACTGCCTCTTCAAGTGGGTCCCTGGACCCCATGTAGCCTAACTTGGAGACACCTCCCAATATGGGCTGACAGACACCTCGTACTGGTGGGTGCCCCTCTGGGACAAAGCTTCCAGAGGAAGGATCAGACAGCAATATTTTCTATTCTGCAATATTTGCTGTTCTACAGCCTCTGCTGGTGATACCCAGGCAAACAGGGTCCGAAGTGGACCTCCAGCAGACTCCAACATACCTGCAGCTGAGGGACCTGACTGTTAGAAGGAAAACTAACAAACAGAAAGGAAGAGCATCAGCATCAACAAAAAGGACATCTACAGCAAAACCCCATTTTTAGGTCACCAACATCAAAGACCAAAGGTAGATTAAACCACAAAGATGGGGAGAAACCAGAGCAGAAAAGCTGAAAATTCTAAAAACCAGAGTGTCTATTCTCCTTCAAAGAATTGCAGCTCCTTGCCAGCAACAGAACAAAGCTGAATGGAGAATGACTTTGACAAGTTGACAGAAGTAGGCTTCAGAAGGTCGGTAATAACAAACTTCTCCAAGCTAAAGGAACATGTTCTAACCCATCGCAAGGAAGCTAAAAACCTTGAAAAAAAGTTAGACGAATGGCTATCTAGAATAAATAGTGTAGAGAAGACCTTATATGACCAGTTGGAGCTGAAAACCATGACAAGAGAACTTCATGACTCTTGCACAAGCTTCAATAGCCAATTCGATCAAGTAGAAGAAAGGGTATCAGTGATTGAAGATCAAATTAATGAAATAAAGCAAAAAGACAAGATTAGAGAAAAAAAATAAAAAGAAATGAACAAAGCCTCCAAGAAATATGAAACTACGGGCAAAGACCAAATCTACATTTGATTGGTGTACCTGAAAGTGACAGGGAAAATGGAATCAAATTGGAAAACACTTTTCAGGATATTATCCAGGAGAACTTCCCTAACCTAGCAAGGCAGACCAACATTCAAATTCAGGAAATACAGAGAACACCACAAAGACACTCTTTGAGAAGACCAACCCCAAGACACATAATTGTCAGATTCACCAAGGTTGAAATGAAGGAAACAATGTTAGGGGCAGCCAGAGAGAAAAGTCGGGTTACATACAAAGGGAAGCCCATCAGACTAAGAGTGGATCTCTCAGCAAAAATCCTACAAGCCAGAAGAGAGGGGGGGCCAATATTCAACATTCTTAAAGAAAAGAATTTTCCACCCAGAATTTCATATCCAGCCAAACTAAGCTTCATAAGTGAAGGAGAAATGAAATCCTTTACAGACAAGCAAATGCTGAGAGATTTTGTCACCACCAGGCCTACCTTACAAGAGCTCCTTAAGGAAGCACTAAACATGGAAAGGAATAACTGGAACCAGCCACTGCAAAAACATGCCAAATTGTAAAGAACATTGATGCTAGGAAGAAACTGCATCAACGAACGGGCAAAATAACCAACTAACATCATAATGACAGATTCACACATAACAATATTAACCTTAAATTTAAAAGGTCTAAATTCCCCAAATTAAGACACAGACTGGCAAATTGGATGAAGAGTCAAGACCCATCAGTGTGCTGTATTCAGGAGACCCATCTTGCGTGCAGAGACACACATAGGCTCAAAATAAAGGGATGGAGGAAGATATACCAGATGAATAGAATGCAAAAAAAGCAGGGGTTGCAATCCTAGTCTCTGATAAAACAGACCGTAAACCAACAAAGATCAAAAGAGGAAAGAAAGCCATTACATAATAGTAAAGGGATCAATTCAACAAGAAGAGCTAACTCTCCTAAATATATATGCACCCAATACAGGAGCACTCAGATTCATAAAGCAAGTCCTTAGAGACCTACAAAGAGACTTAGACTCCCACACAATAATAATGGGAGACTTTAACACCCCACTGTCAATATTAGACAAATCAGCAAGATAGAAGATTAACAAGGATATCCAGGACTTGAACTCAGCTCTGCACCAAGTGGACCTAATAGACATCTACAGAACTCTCCACCCCAAATCAACAGTATAGACATTCTTCTTAGCACCACATCACACTTATTCTAAAATTAACAACGTAATTGGAAGTAAAGCACTCCCCAGCAAATGTAAAAGAACAGAAATCACAACAAACTGTCTCTCAGACCACAGTGCAATCAAATTAGAACTCATGATTAAGAAACCCTCTCAAAACTGCACAACTACATGGAAACTGAATAACCTGCTCCTGAATAACTACTGGGTAAATAACAAAATGAAGGCAGAAATAAAGATGTTCTTTGAAACCAATGAGAACAAAGACTCAACATACCAGAATCTCTGGGACACATTTAAAGCAACGTGTAGAGGGAAATTTGTAGCACTAAATGCTGACAAAAGAAAGCAGGAAACATCTAAAATTGACACCCTAACATCACAATTAAAAGAACTAGAGAAGCAAGAGCAAACACATTCAAAAGCTAGCAGAAGTCAAGAAATAACTAAGATAAGAGCAGAACTAAAGGAGATAGAGACACAAAAAAATCTTCAAAAATCAATGAATCCAGGAGCTGGTTTTTTAAAAGATCAACAAATTTGATAGACTACTAGCAAGACTAATAAAGAGGAAAAGAGAGAAGAATCTAATAGATGCAATAAAAAATGATAAAGGGGATATCACCACTGATCCCACAGGAATACCAACTACCATCAGAGAATACTATAAACACCTCTATAAAAATAAACTAGAAAATCTAGAAGAAATGGATAAATTCCTGGACACATACACTCTCCTAAGACTAAATCGGGAAGAAGTTGAATCTCTGAATAGACCAATAACAGGCTCTGAAATTGAGGGAATAATTAATAGCCTACGAACCAAAAAAAATCCAGGACCAGATGGATTCACAGCCAAATTCTATCAGAGGTACAAAGAGGAGCTGGTATCATTCTTTCTGAAACTATTCCAATCAACAGAAAATGAGGGAATTCTCCCTAACTCATTTTATGAGGCCAGCATCATCCTGATACCAAAGCCTGGCAGAGATATAACAAAAAAATAGAATTTTAGACCAGTATCCCTGAAGAACATCGACGTGAAAATCCTTAATAAAATACTGGCAAACTGAATCCAGCAGCACATCAAAAAGCTTATCCACCACAATCAATTCAGCTTCATCGCTAGGATGCAAGGCTCATTCAACATATGCAAATCAATAAACATAATCCATCACATAAACAGAACCAATGACAAAAACCACATGATTATCTCAATATATGCAGAAAAGGCCTTCAACAAAATTCAACAGCCCTTCATGCTAAAAATTTTCAATAAACTAGGTATTGATGGAACATATCTCAAAATAATAAGAGCTATTTATGACAAACCCAGAGCCAATATCATACTGAATGGGCAAAAACTGGAAGCATTCCCTTTGAAAATCAGCACAAGGCAATGATGCCCTCTCTCACCACTCATATTCAACATAATTTTGGAAGTTCTGCACAGGACAATCAGGCAAGAGAAATAAATAAACAGTATTCAATTAGGAAAAAAAGAAGTCAAATTGTCCCTGTTTGCAGATGACATGATTGCATATTTAGAAAACCCTATGGTCTCAGCCCAAAATCTCCTTAAGCTGATAAGCAACTGCAGCCAAGTCTCAGGATACAAGATCAATGTGCAAAAATCACAAGCATCCCTATACACCAGTAACAGACAAACAGAGAGCCTAATCATGAGTGAATTCCCATTCACAATTGCTACAAAGTGAATAAAATACCTAGGAATCCAGCTTACAAGGGATGTGAAGGACTTCTTCAAGGGGAACTTGACTGCTCAACAAAGTAAAAGAGGACACAAACAAATGGAAGAACATTCCATGCTCGTGGATAGGAAGAATCGATATCATGAAAATGGCCATACTGACCAAGGTAATTTATAGATTCAATGCCATCCCCATGAAACTACCAATGACTTTCTTCACAGAATTGGAAAAAACTACTTTGAAGTAGATATGGAACCATAAAAGAGCCCACATTGCCAAGACAATCCGAAGCAAAAAGAATAAAGCTGGAGGCATCATGCTACCTGACTTTGAACTATACTACAAGGCTACAGTAACCAAAACAGTATGCTACTGGTTCCAAAACAGATATATAGACCAACGGTACAGAACAGAGGCCTCAGAAATAACACCACACATCTACAACCATCTGATCTTTGACAAATCTGACAAAAACAAGAAATGGGGAAAGGATTCCCTATCTAATAAATGGTGCTGGGAAAACTGGCTAGCCATATGTAGAAAGTTGAAACTGGATCCCTTCCTTACACCTGATATAAAAATTAATTCAAGATGAATTAAAGACTTAAATGTTAAACCTAAAACTTTATGAAAGAAAACCTAGGCAATATCATTCAGGACATAGGCATGGGCAAGGACTTCATGACTAAAACACCAAAAGCAATGGAAACAAAAGCCAAAATTGACAAACCAGATCTAATTAAACTAAAGAGCTTCTGCACGGCAAAAGAAACTATCATCAGCGTGAACAGGCAACCTATAGATTGGGAGAAAATTTTTGCAATCTATCCCCTGTCTGACAAAGGGCTACAAAGAACTTAAACAAATTTACAAGAAAAAAACAAACAACCCCATCAAAAAGTGGGCAAAAGGTATGAACAGGCACTTCTCAAAAGAAGACATTTATGCAGCCAACAGACACATGAAAAAATGCTCATTATCACTGGTCATCAGAGTAATGCAAATCAAAACCACAATGAGATACTATCTCATGCCAGTTAGAATGGTGATCATTAAAAAGTCAGGAAACAACAGATGCTGGAGAGTTTACACTGTTGGTGGGAGTGTAAATTAGTTCAACCATTGTGGAAGACAGTGTGGCAATTCCTCAAGGATCTAGAACTAGAAATATCATTTGACCCAGTGATCCCATTGCTGGGTATATACCCAAAGGCTTATAAATCATGCTACTATAAAGACACATGCATACATATGTTTATTGTGGCACTATTCACAATAGTAATGACTTGGAACCAACCCAAATGCCCATCAATGATAGACTGGATTAAGAAGATGTGGCATATATACACCATGGAATACAATGAAGCCATAAAAAAGGATGAGTTCGAGTCCTTTGCAGGGACATGGTGAAGCTGGAAAGCATCATTCTCAGCAAACTGTCACAAGGACAGAAAACCAAACACCGCATGTTCTCACTCATAGGTGGGAATTGAACAATGAGAACACTTGGACACAGGGTGGGGAACATCACACACTGGGGCCTGTTGTGGGTTGGAGGGCTTGGGGAGGGATAGCATTAGGATAAACACCTAATGTAAATGATGAGTTGATGGGTGTAGCAAACCAACATGGCACATGTATACCTATGTAACAAACCTGCATGTTGTACACATGTACCCTAGAACTTAAAGTATAAAAATAAATAAATACTGAAGGAAAAAGTTTTTTAAAAAGACAATACAAAGAGTAAACGCAAAATAGAAAATGTCTTGCTTTTCCTCATAATAAAAAAGCAAATTATAGCAAACTTGAGGTAACAATTTAATCATATCAAAGTATTAAAATATATTTTAAATTATAATATTTGATACTTAAGGCCAAGATGAAACTTTATTATATACTTACACAGCTTGTAGCATTGAAAGTTTCAAAATTATTCATTTATAAAAACATTTATGTGTATGTCCTTTTACCCAACAGCCCTACCTATAGAAATGATTCCTAAAGAAACACACTTAACAAAAGCCAAACCCACATTAACAAAAGGTCTATTCCAAATGTCTCTTTAATAAGAAGGAAGGAAGGAAATTAAAATTAACTTAATATTCCACAATGAATGAATTGCTTATATATATTTATGTATAAATTCACTAAGTCCATTATATTTAATAATTAATGTAGAATTATAGAAACCACAGGAACTTGGAAAAAGAGTGGAACACAAAACAACATATACACTGAAAAACCACATCTTCAAAACCTAAAATCCAATCTGTAAAAATTAAGTTAGTGTGATAATGGCTTTCCCTCCCCCTGCCAAAAGATTCTTGGAACTGTTATTATAGATCATTCTTTTGGTTTTTTTTACCATTATAATATCTAGTTTAATTCCAATCCTGTTTTCCTCCAGACTTATCTGATAAGCCTATCTAAACAGTGTATGTTATGGTAGTCATAGGTGTACTTTACCAGATGCTAATAACTGCATCTGATCATGATTTCTAAGTTTATCAGAGAATGTGCAGCATTCTCAGAAGTGAGTCCCAAAAAGCCTCCCAGCACCCTCACCCAACCCACACATCAAATCCACTAACAGAAAATAAGAGAAAAATCTCAGCTATTTTTCCTGCAGAGCCCAAACTTTCTGGTTTTGTCTAAATTTAATATGCACTAGAATATAATTCTGCTTGGTTTGTTGTTGCTGTTTTTTTAAATTTTTATTTATTTAAATATTTTAACTTTTATTATAGGTTCGGAGGTACATATACTGGTTTGTTATATAAATAAACTCATAACTTATTAGTTACTATAATTTATTAATCTACATTTTAAAATAACTGGCATAAGAGGAAAAATAATAATTAATCACCTGCCATAAAGATTTGATTCAATAGCTAAATAGCCTTAAATGTCTGCTACATAAGACTCATTGAATATGTACAATATCCATTTGGTTTTAGCAGAGCTAGAACAGCATATAAAAGTGCCTATGGTCTGTTTATTACTAGGGTGTGAAAAGTTGAGAAGAAAGAGAGCTGGGAGCAGAGAGAGAGGGGGGATTTGGACAGGAGGGCAAGGACACAGCCAGAACACAGAGTTGAACCAGCAGTTTGGAGTTCACAATCTCCAAAGCAGCCCAGAGGTCTTTCCTGGACAAGGAAATAAATAGCTAACCTGGCATTTCTCAGTTCTGAGAAAGCTGACTGAAGGAAGGGGAAGAACCTACTGAATAGATATCTGGAGAAGACAGACCTGTATTAGATTAAAACACACATACATTCGCACACACAAATTTTACTAAAAGAAAATGTAGTTTTCTATCAAGCCTAGGAGTCAGAGGTTAGAAGGCACAAGCTAGAGAGAAAAAAAGTTTAAACCCTAAAATCTATTGGAACATTTTAGGATAAATGGATTTTACTTGAAAGCAGATAAGAATAGGAACTGACTGAAGTCTTTTATACCACCTTCTTCTCCTTTCCCCTTAAACTCTAAACACACCTAGTGACTTCAAATGGTGATGTTTTTATGTAGCCCTACTGGGACCCTACCTGGGCAGCTGTGGAAAATCTGTTTGCAAAGAGTGTAGGCCTAGAGCCACTCCATTTGAACTGGGCTCACAAGAGGAATAGAGACCTTCTTTCCCATCCCCAACCCCATCTTTGCCAGCTCCGATGCAAAGACAGGACCTCAGATGTTACAACAATTTTGTAATCCTCATAACCCTGAACTGGGATGAAACATGGATATAGATACACTTAGATTACATCAAACTCGTGGACATAGGGTATACTAGGAAGAAAGCCAGTTCCAAAATACGTTTTCAAGGGTTTGCCTAAATAATTCTCTCTGAGAACTATAAAAAAGCCTTAGATAAAATAATTCACTCATAAATGTGATAAAATGAAGGTAAGATTTTCTTAACATAATCCTACCTCTTAGAGATTATTTAATTCAGGAAATTTCCTCCATTCAACATGTTGAGACAAAGCAGAAAACTGATCATCTTGAATCTATTTTATCAGATTTTAATACATCCAAATAATGTTTGTGAATAGTTATCAATTCTCCATTAAGTTCGGTAAACAACAGCAAGCCATGAAGTCTGGTCACTGCACTCAAAGATCATGCACACAAAAACACCATAGGGTACGTAAAAAATCCCTGGTACTCTACACATCTAGGCATAAATCTATGAAGTTAAAATATAATGATTTTCTCACAGTTAAACATTTCCAGACTGAACAATTCATGGGAGTTGTTCATTCTCTGAATAAACATGAATGCAGCCTGGCTCCCTACCCTACTTCACTCTAACACTAATGACTAGGCCCATTTAATTACTAACTTCCAGAACCTCTTTCTTCTTTTAAGGACATTAGGATAAATTTCCCAGCATGCTTACTGACGCAAGGCAACCCAGCACAGCTATCTCTAATAAAGCCCTAGACCAATCACAATTCTCTCAACTTTGATGTTCCCTGAACTAGAGCTCCAAGAAGCCCAGAATCTTGTTTATTGCAGGGATAAAATTAAATCTCTTTGCTGAAATGAATCCATAGAACCTCTCTGCACCCTGCCTCTGAACTCACCAGGAAGCTGGGGCCCCTGGAGTTTACTCCCACTCAGCCTTCTGGCTCCCCAGGCTTGAATCCCCTACACTAGATTCTCAAAGTAGCTGGAATCAATCGCTCTATGTAGGCATCTGAATTGGCGCTGTATGATTGGCAACTGCCGGGTACACTGTGGCCAGGAAGGCTGATTCAGGCTGCTTCCCGAGGCAAGCAGTGCAAAACTAGGTATGACCCAGACAATACAGAGACAGTAGAAGAGGCAAAGAGCAGAAGCTGAGATAAATTAGAAAAGGACTATAGAAACAAGAAAATTAAAATCATTCTAATGTACATAACAAAATATTTTTTATTCTCTTGAGAAATAGGGCAAGCTAATTACTTGCAACCCAGATAAGTAGGAGAGTACAGGGATTGCTTTATAATGATGCCTGGTCACTAAGAATTAAGCCCTAAAGGATAAAGTCTTCCCCATCAATACTAAAGGGCCATCCCTACTTCCAATGCTAGATCCACCTTGGGGATGTGAGAGTCCACACTCTCCTTGGGAGAACTAGCTAGTTGTAGTCCCCACAATGCCTTCAGACTCAAGTATATTTTGTACTTGCTTCTCAGCACCTTGATCACTGTTTCTGAACACTAGTAAAGAAGAATATTCCCAGAGATGCTCTTTTATGGCTTAAGTTCAGTAAAGAGATCCCAAGCCCAGGTATAGAGGTGTCATAGATTCCTAGGGAGCTGGACATCAATGTGCTTAAAAATTATTTGGACATCTTAAAATGCAGATTCTTATTCAGAGAGTCTGGGGTTGGGCCTGAGAATTTTTACACTTCTAACTTTCAGGTAATTCCAGTGCTGCTGGTCTGATGAGCACACTCTGAATGGCTAGGCTTTCAATATTTTAAAGAGTATAGTAGGTGCTCACGGGATATCTTCTTTGCCTTAGAGCCAGTAAATAGTATTTCTAATTTCTGCCTTAGGCCTAGAATTAACTCCATTTATGACAAGTCCTCCTGTAAATTCCATTTCAGGCCTGATTCTTTTTTTTTTTTTTTTTTTTTTTTTTTGAGATGGAGTCTGGCTCTGTCGCCCAGGCTGGAGTACAGTGGTGCGATCTCGGCTCACTGCAAGCTCCTCCTTCTGGGTTTTTACGCCATTCTCCTGCCTCAGCCTCCCGACTAGCTGGGACTACAGGCGCCCGCCACCTCGCCCGGCTAATTTTTTGTACTTTTTAGTAGAGACGGGGTTTCACCGTGTTAGCCAGGATGGTCTCGATCTCCTGACCTCGTGATCCGCCCATCTCGGCCTCCCAAAGTGCTGGGATTACAGGCTTGAGCCACTGCGCCCGGCCTCAGGCCTGATTCTTAAGAACTAGGGTCAACTTTCACATTAGAGCCACTCCTAGTAAAGTCAACACAACTGAAATGAGATTAAAATCCATAATGAAAAGCACCTATTCTCATCCCTTTAGTGTCCACGGTGATGAGATTGATCTGGAGCCTCCACATCCCTAAGCCATACTAGAGGCTAATGCTGTGTAAAATGCATTTATGTAACCCAAAAAGCTGTCTATGCCTTACATGAGAAGGCTGATGAAAATAAGCCTTCTTCCATAAAGACAGCACCATAGCTGTTTTGTCTTCACCCAGCCTACTCTAGTCATTAAAACTGGTTCTCTAGAGTCTTGTATAATTATGGGAATCAGGAAATCCTTGACATAAACCTTAGAAAAAGAATCATAGAAAGAAACCTCCCAAGCAGATTCTGAACATAAGCACCTCATCTTGCTCCCTTGGTCATCCTCTGCAGAGCCCGGAGTAGTACAGACTGTAGTTTCTAAAGACAGGAGTCAACACACAGGCATAATGGGATTATAGCAGTTTAGGTTGTTAGGCTTGATTTGGTGTTTTTTTTTAACCAAACCTCATTCCAGTTAACTGTTGCATGCCCTCATTTAACTTCAAAATACCATAAAGAAAATATCCCATAAGAGTTAATCCACTGACAAATTAGATAACTTAGATGAAATTTTAAAATTCCTAGAAAGACAGAAACTACTAAAATTGACTCCAGATAAAGTTCAAAGTCTATATAGACCTATACAAGCAAATATATTGGATTAATTTTAAAACTTATCACAAAGAATAGCCCAGATGAGTTCACTGGTTAATTCTATCAAACATTTAGAGAAGAATTAATACCAATATTTCACAAGCTCTTCCAAAAAATAGAAGTGATAACAGATGTGATGAAAATAGAAGGTGAGCATACTTCCCAACTTATTCTATGAGGTCAATATTACTCTGATACCAAAACCAGAAGAAGACGTTACAAGAAAACCACCAACCAGGTGGCAGAGCAAGACGGCAGAATAAAAGTTTGCACTGTTTGTGACCCCTGCAGGAACACCAAATTTTAACAACTATCTGCACACGGACAAGCACTGTGACAGGAACCAAAAATCAGGTGAGTAATTACAGTACCTTGTTTTTACTTCATATTGCTGAAAGAGGCATTATAGAGTACAGAAGAGACAGTCTTGAATTGCCTATACCACCCCTCCCTCATCTTCCAGCAGAAGCCCTGCAGTGCAGAAAGAGTCTGTGTACCTGGAGGAGAGAGAGTGCAGAAAGGACTTTACATTGAACACACTGCTGTCCTGTCACAGCTGAGAGCAAGGCCATGCTGGGCTCTGTCAGCATCCATGCACAGAGGGATCATTTGAACCAGACCCAGACAAGGGAAATCACCCATCCCAGCAGCTGGAACTTGAACTTCTCAGCAAGCCTTGCCACTGTGGGCCCAAGTGCTCTGGGTTCCTAGGCTTGAAAAGCAGCCTAGGATACAAGGGCTGCAATTCCTAGGCAACTCTTAGTGCTAGACTGGACTCAGAGACAGTGGACTAGGGTGGTACATGACCTAGGGAGACACCAATCGGGTTGGCTAAGGGAATGCTTGCGTCACCCCTACCCCAGGCTCAGACAGTGCAGCTTGCAGCAAAGAAAAGGACTCCCTCCTTCTGCTTAAGGAGAGGAGAGCAAACAGTAAAGAGGACTTTGTCTTGTATCTTAGATACCAGCTCAGCTGCAGTAGGATAAGGCGGAGTCATGACGCTTTGCCAAGCCCAGCTCATGGATTACATTTCTAGACACACCCTGGGCCAAAAGCAAAACTGCTGCCTTGAAGGGAAGGACCCAGACCTAGTAGGATTAATCACCTGCTGACAAAAGAGTGCTTGGGTCCTGAATAACAAGCAGTGATACCTGGGTAGTACAGCCTTGGGCTCTGAGAAGTGCTGACTTACAGTGTGACCCAGCACATTCTTAGCTCTGGTGGTTATGTTGAAAGACTCTGTTGGAGAAAAGCAAGGAAAAAAGGAAAGGGGACTTTGTCTTGCACCTTAGGTACCAGTTTGGCCACCATGGGGTAGAGCAACAAGCAGTCTCTTGGGATCCGCAAGTCCAGGCTGAGGCTCTTGGACAGCATTTTGGGACCTGCCCTGGACCAGAGTGGAGCCCACTGCTCTGAAGGGTAAGACCCAAGCCTGGCAGTATTCACCATAAGCCAACAAAAGAGCCATTGAGATTCATGGAATATCGGCAGTGGCCTGGCAGAACCCCACCATGGGCCAGTGGTGATGTAACCATAGAGAGAGGCTCCTCTCCCTTTGGAAAGGGGAGGAAAGAGCAGGAAGGATTTGTATTGTGGTTTGAGTTCCAGTTTAGCCACTGTAGAATAGAAAAAAAGGTAAATTTCTAAGGCATTTTACTCCAATTTCTGGCTACCAGATAGCATCTCTGGACCCAATCAAGACCTGGGGGAACTCTCCATCCTGAAGGGAAGAACACAAAACTGGCTGACATCACCAGCTGCTAATTGTGGAGCCCTAAGGCTCTGAGTGAACATAAGCAGTAGCCTGGTAGTGGTTACAGTAGACCTAAGGTGAAACCCAGTGCTGTGCTGGCTTCAGGCCTAACCCAGCACAGACCCAGTGGTGGTGGCCATAAGAGTGCGTGCACCACCACACTCCCAGTTCCAGGTAACTAAGCACAGAGAAAACCAAACTTCATTTTGGTGGAGAAAGTAAGGGAAAAGAACAAGTCTTTGCCTGGTAATCCAGATAATTCTTCCAGATCTTATCCAAGACCACCGAGGGAGTACCTCTATAAGTCTGCAAAAACCACAGTGCCATTGCACTTACAGCCCAAGCCCCTTCAAATACCTGAAAAGCCTTCTCAAGAAGGATGAGCACAAATAAACCCATACTAGCAAGCTGAATTCAACAATACATTAAAAAGATCATCTATCATGACCAAGTGGGATTTATCCCTGAAATGCAAGAATGGTTCAACCTATGCAAATTAGTCAATGTGATATATCATATCAATAGAACATGGATCCTTCGGTTCAACTTATGCTGAAAAGCATTTGATAAAATTCAACATCCCTTCATAATAAAAACCCTAAAAAAACTTGATATAGAAAGAACACACCTCAACCTAATAAAAGTCATATACAACAGACCCACAACTAGTTTACTGAATTGGGAAAGACTAAAAGCCTTTCCTGTAATATGTGGAACACGACAAGGAGGCCCACTTTCACCACTATTATTCAACATAGTACTGGAGTTCCTAGCTAGGGCAATCAGACAGGAGAATGAAATAAAAGGCATGAAAATTCGAAAGGAAGATGTCAAATTATCCTTGTTTGCTGATGATATAATCTTATAATTGGAAAAACCTAAAAACTTCACCAAAAAACTATTAGAACTTATAAACAAATTCTGTAAAGTTGCAGGATACAAAATCAACATATAAAAAAGAATATCATCTCTGTATGCCAAAAGTGAACAATTTGAAAGATAAATAAAAAAGTAATCCCATTTACAATAGCCACAAATAAAATTAAATACCTAGGAATTAACTATAGAAATGAAAGATCTATATAATAAAAACTATAAAACACTGATGAAAGAAATTAAAGAGTACACCAAAAAATGGAGAGATAGTCCAGGTTCATGGATTAGAAGAATCAATACTATTAAAATGTCCATACCACCCAAAGTAATCTATAGATTCAATGCAATTCCTATCAAAATACCAATAACATTCATCAGAGAAATAGAAAAAACAGTACTAAAATTTATACGGAATTACAAAAAGATCCAGAATAGCCAAAGCTATTCCAAGCTAAAGAACAAAACTGGAGGAATCATATTACCTGACTTCAAATTATACTACAGAGTCATAGTAACCAAAACAACGTGGTACTAGCATAAAAACAGGCACACACGCCAATGGAACAGAAGAGAGAACCCAGAAACAAATCCACACAACTACAGTGAACTCATTTTCAACAAAAGTGCCAAGAACATATGTTGGAGAAAAGACAGTCTCTTCAATAAATGGTCCTGGAAAAACTAGATATCCATATGCAGAAAAATGAAACTAGACCCCTATCTCTTGCCATATACAAAAATCAAATCAAAATGGATTAAAAGCTTAAATCTCTCAAACTATGAAATCTATACAAGAAAACATTGGGGAACTTTCCAGGATTTTAGTCTCAGCAAACATTTTTTGAGTAGTACTCCATAAGCACAGGCAACCAAAGCATAAATGGACAAATGGGATCACACCAAGTTAAGAAACTTCTGCATAATGAAGAAAGTTAAGAGACAACCCAAGGAATGGGAGAAAATATTTGCGAACTACCATATCTGACAAGGGATTAATAACCATAATATGTAAGGAGCTCAAACAACTCTATAGAGAAAAATTTAATAATCCAGTCAAACATGGGTAAAAGATTTGAATAGACATATCTCAAAAGAAAACACACAAAAGGCAAACAGGCGTATGAAAAGCTGCTCAATATCAATGATCATCAAAGAAATGCACATCAAAACTACAATGAGCTATCTTCTCACCTCAGTTAAAATGGCTTATATCCAAAAGACAGGCAATAACAAATGCTGGCAAAGATGTGAAGAAAAGGGAACACTTGTACACTGTTGATGGGAACCTGAATTAGTACAATGACTATGGAGAACAGTTTGGAGGTTCCTCAAGAGACTAAAAATAGGGGTACCATACAATCCAGCAATCCCACTGTTGGGTATATATCTGAAAGAAAGGAAGTCAGTATATCGAAGAGATAGCTGCATGCTCATGTTTGTTGCAGCACTGTTTACAATAGCCAAGATTTGAAAGCAATCTAAGTGTTCATCAACAGATGAATGGATAAGGAAAATGTGGTACTTCTATACAATGGAGTACTATTCAGCCATAAAAAGAATGAGATCCTGTCATTTGCAACAACATGGATGGAACTGCAAGTATTTATGTTAAGTGGCATAAGCTAGGCACAGAAAGACCAAAACCACATGTTCTCACTTATTTGTGAGATCTAAAAATCAAAACAATTGATTTCATGGAGATAGAGAGTAGAAGGATAATTACCAGACACTAGTAGGGTAGTAATGGAGTGGTTGAAAGGTTGGGATGGTTAATGGGTACACAAAAATAGGAGAATGAATAAGACCTTCTATTTGATAGCACAACAGGGTGGCTATTGTCAATAATAACTTAATTGTACATTTTAAAAATGACTAAAAGAGTACAACTCGATATTGTATAACACAAAAAATAAAAATTGGAGGGGATGGATACCCCATTTTCCATGATGCAATTATTATGTATTGCATGCCTATATCAAAATATCTCATGTACCTCATAAATACATATACCTACTATGGATCCACAAAAATTAAAAATATTTTTAAACTACCAACTAATATCTCTTATGAATGTAGATGTAAATCTCCTTAACAAAACACTATCAAACTGAATCTAACAACATTAAAAAGACATATATACCATGACTAAGTGGCATTTGCCACAATAATTCAAGGTTGCTGTAACATCTGAATATCAGTTATTGTAACACACCACATCAATATAATAAAGGGGAAAATATTCTTATTTCATAGTGTGAAAAAGTATTTGACAAAATTCAACACCCTTTCATGATGAAAACACTCAGTGAAGGACGAATAGATGGAAATTTCATCAATCTGACAAACAGCATCTAGAAAAATCTCATAGCTAACAGCATGCTTAATAATGAAGGACAATGTTTTCCCTCTAAGAGCGGGAACAACACAAGATGTCTACTTTTGCCACTTCTGTTCGATGTTGTCCTGGAAGGTCTAGCCAGGACAATAGGGCAAGAAAAAATAAAAGGCATCCAGGTGGGGAAAGAAAGGTTAAAATGATCTCTATTTGCAGATGGTGTAATTTCGTATACAGAAAACACAAAGGAACCCACAAAAATTATTAGAACTAATGAATGAGTTCAGCAGTATGATAACACAAAATCAATTGCTCTTATACACTAGCAATGAACAATCTGAAAGTGAAATTAATAAAACAATTTTATTTACAGTATCATCAAAAAAAATACCTAGGAACTAATTTAACAGAAGTACACATTTGTACTCTGAAAACTATAAAACAGTGTTGGAATTAAGACATCCACATTTATGAATCAGACAACTTAATATTGTAAGATGACAATAGTCCCAAGTTGATCTATAGATTCAACACAGTCTCTATCACAATCCCAGCTAACTTCCTTTGAGAATTTATAAGCCTATCCTTAAATTAAAATGGAAACACAACAGATCAACAATAACTAGAACATTCTTGAAAAAGAAGAACAAAAGTGGAAGACTCACATTGACCGATTTCAAACTTAGAACAAAACTAAAGTATTCAGATAGTATGAAAATAAAAATAGACATACAGATCAGTGAAATAGAAAAGTTTAGAAATAAACTCTTAAATTTATAGTTAATTTTCGACAAGGGTACCGAAACAACGTAATAGAGAATTTTCTTTTCAAAAAATTGTGCTGGAACAAATGAATATCCATATGGGAAAGAATAAAGTTGGACCCCTTCCTATACCATACACAAAAGAAATGAACTCAAAATGGATCACAGGCTAAATATAACAGCTGAAACTTTAAGATTCTATGAAAAAAAACCTAGGAAAAAATGTTTGTGACCTTGAGTCAGGCAAAGCATTATTAGACACGATACCAAAATCTAACAGACCATACTAAACCTGTTGTTTACCTCTTCTGAGATATGTTTTCATTAACTTAAATGCTAATTCTAATTCTGTATACTAAGAGAATATTATTCATCATCACCTGAATATAAAAATTAAAACAATGAGAAGTTCCCCTCCAGTAGCGACACCAGTTGTCAGATGTTCTGGCTTTCAGTGTGATTTTAGAAAGTGTTTGTGTGTACCTGACAGAATGATACCCTAATGTACTGAAATATTCAGGGAAGAAAGTGTTCTGCTCAATGTGGAGATGCTGTGTCCTAGCACAATCCAGAAATTTTTAGGTGCTGTGAAATAGAACAATAGGTATTAAGAGAATTAAATATTTCTTTGAATTCTTTTCTAAGCAGTTAAAACATACATACAGAAAAATTAGAAACACCTCAGAAACAGATTATACTTATAAATTGTGTTTTTAAACACTAAACAGAACAGTAGATCTTTTTCAAAAATACAAAATGTTCTATGTTTAGAACAAATAAATGGGAATATTTTCTTGTTTTAATTTGTCCACATATGTCGTAGATGGATATAATTCCTGGCACTCAAAAACATGTAGCAATCGAAGGCAAAGCAATAAAGCTTTTAGAATATAATAAATAGAGATTATTTTCACACCCTCAGGGTAAAGAATAAATTTTGAAAAGGATTCAATATTCAAAATGCACTGACCAAAAGAGAAAAGATTGAAGTAATTCAATTGCATTAAAATTAAGATCTTAAATTCAAAAATCTTTAATGTAGTAAATATTTTATTAGCACTGTATATGTGTAACATTCATAATAATAAAGAATTAATATCAAGAATATTCTTTTTAAGTTTATGAATCAGAAAGAAAAAAGACAATCTAATCAAGAACTTTAAAGAAAGGACAATCACAAAAAATAACAGATGCTGGTGAGGTTGCCAAGAAAAGGAAATGCTTATACACCGCTGGTGGGAATTTAAATTAGTTCAACCACTGTGAAAAGCTGTTTGGAGATTTCTCAAAGAAGTAAGCACAAACTACCATTCGACCCAGCAATCCCATTACTGAGTATACACCCAAAGGAATATAAATCGCTCCATCATAAAGACACCTCCATGTATATGTTTCTCACAACATTATTCACCACAGCAAAGACATGGAATCAACCTAAATGCCCATCAATGGTAGACTGAAATATATATATATATATGTATATGTATATATGTATATAAATGGTACATATACTCCATGGAATAAACACAGCCATAAACAAGAATGAGCTTATATCCTTTTCAGCAAAATGGATGGAGCTAGAGGCCATTATCCTAAGCAAATCAAGGCAGGAACAGACAACCAAACACTACACATTCTCACTTATAGGTGGGAGATAAATATTGACTGCACATGGAGATAAAGAAGGGGACAACAGACACCATGGCCTACTTGAGAAGGGGGGAGGAGTATAAGGATGAAGACACTACCTATTGGGTACTATGCTTATGAGCTGGGTGGTGAAATAATCTGAACACCAAACCCCCATGACACGCAATTGACCTATATAGCAAACCTGCACATGGACCCCTGAACCTAAACTAAAAGTTGGAAAAAAAAAAAAAAAAAAAAAAAAAAAACTTATATTCTAAAGGAAACACAGTCCAATTAAAAAATGGGCAAAAGTTGGAAAAAAAAAAAAAAAAAAAAGGACCATCAAATGACCAATAAACATTTGAAAATATGCGGAATCTCAGTAATCAGAGATTTACAAATTAAAATCAGAATGAAGTACAGGACACCTCCAGTTGGCAGAAATACCCAAAGCCTGACGAAACCTAATATTTTCAAAGAGTAAGAAGATCTTTCACGTATTGCTGATATGATTACTTTAAAATGGTTTAGGCGTATCTACTAATGTTAAACATTCACATACCTTACAATAGAGCACCTTCAGTTTTGGGTTTACATGGCAGAAATCTCTTGTACTTGTGCATGATTTGACATGTGAAGCATATTTCTAGTAGCACAGCCTGTAATAGATTAAAAAATAAATAAAAAAGCAAAAATTAGGAACAACCTAATTGTACATAAACAGTGGGTTGAATAAATTAATTGTAACATATCCATACAGCATTAAAAATAAATGGCAGTCCTCTTCTAGACTACTAAAAGAATAGAAATAAAAATAAAAATAAATGAACTACACAACGCACATCCATATGATTCTATCACATGAACATAGTGTTGAATAAAAGCAGTTAAAAAATGGAAAAATATATAAAACATCATGGTATTTATACCAAGGTCCAAAATAGGAAAAACTGAGCAATGTATTGTTTATGCTTAGCAAAACCACAAAAGGGTAGTTATATAGTTTTGCATGTAAATTTAACAATGAAAAAATCTTCAGATATAATTATTTATATTAAAAAGCCTAGACACTAAGTATACCGTAATTTTTATTTTTATATCTTCAAAGAATAGATTGACTCTTGTGACTAATTTGAATAATAAATGTCATTAACCATCAACTACTTTTATTTTCTTTTAAATAGACTGAATCTAATCAAGATGCTTAAAATTATCAAAATGATTATCTGTGTAGAGTAGGAACTAGGAAAAAAAGAAATACGTTTTTTTAAAAAGTAGAATCGCCTCTCAACTCATCTTTCAAATTACAAGTGATTCCCAGGTAGGTGGGATGAATTAGCTCAGTCACCTGTGTGGTTAGGAGGGTATGATGTGTAAGATTCTATCAGTGTAAGTCAGATTCTTTACAAATATTTTAGAAAGACACACTGCCTATTTTTCTACTTGTAGCATATTTAAAAACTAATTTTTCTATTTGATTTTTCTCTCATTATTGGCCATTAAATTGAAGCTGTAATTAAAGATTAGCTCTCAGGTATAAATGATTATCTTTTAATCTATCATTATAAACTGTATTCCTGTTGAAAACACTATGGCTTTGTGAATATGCCCTCATAAACAGTTCTGACCAATTTAAATGTTATCTCATAATAAATGTGCCATCTCTCAGCAACTGTGTTCTAGAATAAGACTGCCGGAAATAATATGTACCTCTAGCTATATCGCAGAGAAATACCGCATGATAATAACTTTAGACAAAGCCTCTAAGATACTTGTAAAGCAGCATATCTCAAGTCAAGACCACAGGAAGAGAAAGTGGTTCCACTGTGTGTTGTAGCCACTATGTTCTCCCTAGAACCATTATTTTAAGAATATGGACAAACTGGAAAATATCCAGGAAAGTATTTGAGATGATTAGGGGTGTAAGCATCATAATGTTTTTTTAAAAAGAAAAGAAAAAAGGAAACAGAAAAAGAAAATCCTGAATGGCCTAAAGATGTTTATCTCAAAGAGGAGAGAAAATACTGAAAGGAGACCAAATAGACATCTTCAAATATTAGAAGGACTGTGATGAGGAGAAACATACCTTTTTCTGTAACACTTCAAAAGGAAGCCAGTGTATCTTTAAGTAGATTTTAAAAAGACAGGTATTAATTTAAAAAAAAAAAAAGAGAGAGAGAGAACTTTTAATTTCAGCTGTCCAAAAATAATGGGTTTTCTAACAAGGTAGGGATCTTCCAGCCATGAAAGGGCTCTGATCCAAACTAATAGACCATTAACACACTACAGATAAGTTTTGCTTTGGGGTAGGAGATTGACTTAAAGGACTGCTCACATCCTTTTTTAAATGAACAATTTTCAAGTTCCCATGATGATTCATTAACTATTTTCAGATGCTGCTTACCAAAATACTATGGGTCTATATAAAAACTAAAATTGTGTTATCTGAACATACATTTTGGCCAAATAAGTTAGAAAAGAAGTATTCTGTCTTCATTTGATTGCCTCAGTTGCACTGTACAGTATAATGATCACTATCAAATCTGGACAGGATTAATCTGGAGCATAACTTTTGCCTTTCAGATAAGATCTGCCATCGTTTAAAAATAGCCCAGATGAACAAAGGAAATTACAATTTCAATTCAAAGGAGAACTGACGTGAACAAGTACCAGAGTGTTGATGGAAGAGTGTAGACAATCATTGTCTAAAGGCAAATACTTCAGTCAGAGAGAACTTCAAGGACAGACTTCTGTTCTCTTTACAGTATGAGAATGAAATCTGAACTTTTCTGTCAGTGACAAGGTTAAGGCAGTACACTACCCACACAGAAAATGAATCAGACACAAAGAACTAGATTCTCCCAGAACCTAAAGCACTTTCAGGAGCTGCCCTAACTCTTTCAGAATACTGAGAAACAACAAAACAAGGAAAGTGCACAGTAATATACTTTTGTACTTATACAAAATTTATCCATTTAATGCTATTAATAATGTTGAGACAATGCAAAGAATCCCAAGTGCCTAACAGTAGGGGATAACTAGACGAATTATAGTTTACCCAAGTAATGTATTATTATTATATTCTTCTATCATTATGCTCATTATGCATCATAATTATAAACCATAAGGTACAATGACAGCTGCTAGGTAGACAAAAAAAATTGCAAAACTCTAAGTGTGCAATATTTTAAAAAATTATGTAGAAACTGTAGGATGCCTGACAAGATACCAAATTACCAAGAGATGCTGGATCTGCCCTTGTGCTGCACAAATGATCTGCACAAATGAGAGGAAGACTGATTAATTTCAGATCATAAAACTATG
Organism: Mandrillus leucophaeus; assembly: GCF_000951045.1. NCBI lineage: Eukaryota > Metazoa > Chordata > Mammalia > Primates > Cercopithecidae > Mandrillus > Mandrillus leucophaeus. Next base: position 349,479 of record NW_012109142.1, read on the forward strand.
ACAACCTCTGAGGAAACAGAAGTTGGTTAGGTCCAAGTCAGGCAGGACAGTGAGGGAAAGGGAAAACTTCTGTAGGAGTATAAGGGGGTATAAAAACATGAATAGACTAAAATGTCCTTCTTATACCTTTTATCCTAGCTCATGTGGTCCTGGATCACAGCCCAGCCAATTACCAACTCCAAGCAGTATAACAGCAGGAGGGCCAACCAGAGCTAGCCAGAGACCTCAGAGCAACATCCAAGTTCAGATAGATCGTGGAACCAGTGAGAAAAGGAAGCAAAAAACAATAACTGCCATGTAGGTGGGCCAACACCTAATTATTTGTTTTCTTCCCTCTCTTTAATCCCATTGTCTAAGTCAGTAGCTCTCAAAGTGTAGTTCCTGATTAGCAGTATCAGCATCATCTCATAAATTGTTAGATATCCAAATGCTTTTCTCCTCCCCAGACTTATTGAAACTCTGGAACCCAAACTTACGTGCTTTAAAGGGCATGTCTGATGATTTTGATGCGTGCAAACATTATAGAACCACTGGTCTAGGTGATTTAATCCAAAGAAAGCAGCTCTTAGAATAGAACCATTCTCTGGGAAAGATATGGAGTGAATTAATGAGAAATAGCACCAAGGGCATTAAAGGTGAGAGAGGAAAGGATGGGAGGAGGCAGTGGTCTAGCCCAAGTGGTAACATCAGAGGCTCACCACCCTGAGGTGCTACCGCTTAATCTACTCCCTAAATTCAGCAGGAGCAGAAGCCCTATAGGAGGAAGACAACGAACTCAATACTCTGTAATGCAGGAAGCCAAATTGATGGTATGAATTAAATAAGAATTTTAAGTAAAAATTTTAAAATACATATCCTCAAAGAAACAAGGGAGAGTATTCAAAACATGAAGCAGGACTAGAAATAAGGAGGTAATATCTGGAGATAACCAGCATGAAAAATATAACAGTTAAAATTAAACACCCAAAATGGCCATTGAAAAACAGAAAGGGTAGCTATGAAGAAATTACTTTTAAAATATAGGGTGGCGACTGGGTGCAGTGGCTCACACCTGTAATCCCAGCACTTTAGGAGGCTGAGGCAGGTGGATCACCTGAGGTCAGGAGTTTGGACCAGCCTGGCCAACATGGCAAAACCCCATCTCTACTAAAAAGACAAAAATTAGCCAGGCGTGGTGGCGCGTGCCTGTAATCCCAGCCACTAGGGAAGCTGAGGCAGGAGAATCGCTTGAACCCGGGAGGCCGAGGTTGCAGTGAGCCAAGATCACGCCATTGCACTCCAGCCTGGGCAACAGAGCGACACTCCGTCTCAAAAAAAAAAAAAAAAAAAAAAAACGTACGATGGAGTGAAGGAGATCTGTATGATATTGTTTAAATAAATTAAAGCATGGATTAATGAAACAACACTACATATCTTTCCAGAATGTGTATATATATGCATCTCAATGAATATATATATATATATAAAAAAGAGTGACTATTTGGGGGGGTGGGGGGCGTGAAATTAGAGTGGGGTTGAAATGAAGCAGAAAAAAAAGGCCTTGAATAGAACATTTATATGTTCTGCTATGAGAAAGAATATGATAAACTCAATTTTCTGTCTCAGAGAACCAAAAATAAGATTCTTTTTAAAAAGAAGTCTAGCTATTTAAAAAGAAACTGTAAGGAAGAGAATATACAAAATAACAATAGCTGTGTTCATATTGGATAAATTTATGAGTATGCTTTTCCATAATTTCAAAATTTACTGTAATTTTGTTTATATAATAATATTTAAACAAAAAATGAGTGCTTTCCTCTTAGAAGTAGTTTAAGTACTGAGATAATCTGACCCTAATCAGTTTATACATTTGCAATATTAGACTCATTTTATTTTGGTTGTGAGTCACATGAAAAGTGGTACATTCAACAGTGCAATGCCATTTTAAGATACTAATGCTCAAGATGAAAACACAGACCTTTCAGTCAGTAAATGTCATCAAAAACAGCTATCTTCATTAAAATACTAAGCTTCTTGAATTTAATGTCAGATGTGTTTTGTTTGTTTAATAAAAATTCCTATTGTAGTGTTCAACCAGGTTAACAACAAACAACCTTTATATTGTGAGATTAAATTGCCTGATATTTCTTTCTAGACATATATGAAAACTTGAATAGTCCTAATCTGCATTCTTAACAGGACATATCATTTTTCTTATACACATCTAGATGTGTATAAGAGACAGTCATAGCGCTGTTCACCACAGCAAAGACATGGAATCAACCTAAATGCCCATCAATGGTAGACTGAAATATATATATATATATGTATATGTATATATGTATATAAAT
>NW_012109142.1:351858-458733 GCF_000951045.1 Mandrillus leucophaeus
GGACATATCATTTTTAAGCATTTTATTTATAATTTGAATCATTCCAATATATTTTAATTGAGATGAAATTCACATAATACAAAATTAACCAGTTTAAAATGCATAGTTGGGTGGCATTTAGTTCATTCACAGAGGTGTGCAACCATCACCTCTGTCTGGTTTCAAAATATCACCACCCCCCATAAAGATCTCAGGCCCATTAAGCAGTCACTCCTATTCCGCTTCCTCTCTGCCCTTGGCAACCACTAATCTGCTTTCTGTCTCTACAGATTTAGCTTTTCTTGATGTTTCATATAAATATAATTATACAATATGTTTTCATATTATCTTTTATATCACTTCTAAAGGAAATGATTTTAATACATTAGTCTTTAAAATTTCTGATTAGGACAGGTCTAATGATTTAATCTATATTGCTTTTCAAATAAATATTATTGTTCATATCTGTAAACGCTAAACTTAATGAACTGTTAAGAAAAAGCTAAACAATAAGGCAAATGACACACGTCTAAGTCTAGCCTTAGGAGTCTAGCCATCTCCTTCCCTTACTTTTTAAACTCTGTAATCCAATAAGTCAAATTCCTTGCAATGCCCTGAATCTCATGAATATGCCTTGTGTGTTGACCCCTCCATGTCTCTGCACATATTCATCCCTAGAACACATTTCCCCGTTTTGACCAGCTAAAGAATCCTGATTCATAACTAAGTTAAACACCACCTGTTTTTCAAAAGTCCCCATTCAAAACCCCTCTTACCTCTTTACTATGTTGCCATTTTGCCTTGTCCATGCCTCTCCTATTGTACTTACACTTTGGACTATAAATAATATGTTTACATGCAAATCTTCTACTAGATACTGCATGCCTCATACCTAGCATAATGCCTGTAACTTTATAATACATCAGTCAATTACTGAATAGATAAAAATTAAAGAATGGATTAGGTGCTCACAAATATTCTGTGGACCACAGTTAGATTGATAACAGTGGTTCTCATATTTCAGTCTCTGAACAAGCAGCATGAGCACCAGCATGAATAACCTGGGAGCCTGATCAAAGTGCAATTCCCTGGGTCAAACTCTAGACCTACTGAGTCAGAAACTCTGTAGGCGGCCTCCCAGCAATTTGTGGTTTAACAAGCCGTCCAGGTGATTGTGATATACACTCAAGTTTGAGAACCATTAAACTAGAGAACTGATAACAGTGGACAGCTGTTTTAACTTGACCTCTGAAAAACATACCTCCTGATTTTCCTGGGATCAGAGACTGCTCATTCCAAGTATACTCTATGGAACTTTCTCCAGTTGCCCACCTCTAAATGCTGGAATGCCGCTGGTCTCCTGCTTCAGGCTACTTTTCTGTGTACACTCACTCTAGACCCAAGTACACCTTCTGTATATTGATGAAATTCTCATGTATGTCTCCAACCCCTACCTCTCTGAACTTGTCTCGTGTCAATCTGCCTTCTCAGTTTTTCTGCTTGAATGCCTACTTGGCATTTACTGAACTCACTCTTCCCCATAAGCCTGTGGCTCCCCACCTTCCCCATCTCAGCAGATGGAAACAATTCAGGCTAACAGATAGGCTTACACTGAGCTAAAGAGTAGAATATCTGAAAAGAATCTTAGATGACTGTAACTGTAAGACAGGAGTATGTTTAAGAGGTTACATGCAGAGATTTAGATCTGGGGTGTGCCTGCACGGAGATAATAACCGAAATTATGAAAGTGGAAAAGTCCGTGAAAAGAAAATCTGTACAGAGAAAAAGGAAAAATCCTCACAACTCAAAAAACGAATGTGTTGTTGATTTCTCTGTGTTCTTCACTCTTAGTACCTAGAAACAATCTTAATGTAAATCATAAAGTGTTAGAGTTAGAAGAAATCTTGGGGACCCTCTTTATGCCACTAAGGAAAATAAAGGCCTAAAGGTTAAGTGCCTCTCCCAAAGACAACTCTGCTAAATGCCGGCAGAGACGGATTCCAATTACAGTATTTTTTTTCACCACTACCAATTGTCTGAAATAATGTTAGTTATATGTTTTAAAGAAACGGGAATATTTTTAAGGACTTTGAATTTTATATGGGCTTAATATAGGTAAGTTTTATGTAGATGGCTATGAATGAAGTCTGAATATGTCGTCTAGACCTGTGCTATTCAGTACCGAAGCTGCTAGTCACATGGGCATAAATTTAAATCACTAAAATTTAATAAAACTAAAAAGTAAATGCTTCTGTTTTACTAGCCATATTTCAAGTGCCACATAGCCATGTGTGGTTAGTGCCCCCTATATTGGAGAGCATAGATATAGAATAGTTTTACCATTGCACAACATTCTATTGGATAGTTGCAGTCCAGCACATTCTAAAACTCAGGAGTCACTTCTTTCAGAAAGTTTGAGGAAGCTCAGTTTATAGTTCTCTCAAATAGCAGGTGGTGGCTTGTTTCAACTACACACACCCCTATATGTTCTTTAGCAAGAAAAAAAAAAAAATTCCAACTTTTACTTCATATTTTTCAACTTCCCATTGTTTTTATTCAAATAAGGCTAATTTGATTTTTGAAAGGTCAAAAACAAGACATGTTGCTGATTTTAATCAATTTTAAGTATTTTGAACAACCTAAAAATAGTTCAGCACAAAGTTTAGATTATTCCAAAAACTCTCCTTTTCTCAAGAAACTCTGTAGATTCTTCTTCCATTTCTGAAACACTGTGGTCAGGTGTGAATAGTAGGTGATTACTAATTATTTGATGTAAATGTTGAATTATCCATGAGAAATTCCTTCACCCTTATGCAAATTTTAAACAAAGTAATTCAGACAGTTTCTAAACTCACAAAGAGCTACATAATATGAAAACCACAAAAATGTATCCCTTATTTTTGAACAAGAATGCAGTTTGATGAGGTTTATGTTTGTACAGAGATAAATTAATCATATTAGAGGTAGGAGAGCACATTGGAAAGGTGACCGATGAGTGAGATTTGCCTTAAGAGCAGGTTTGAAACCCTCAGTTTCTCGGCAGGTGCTATGAGCTTTCCCAGAAGCACCAGAGAGGCTTGTCTAAAATTGAAGACTCCAGAACTCCTCCCCAAACCTACAAAATCAAACTCTCTGTAGACGGTACTGGGATCTGCATTTTTAACGTATTTCTCACATAATTCTCCTCCCTACTAAAGCTTAAGGAGAATATAAATGCTGAATCTAATTGAAGTCTCATAGATTTGCTGTAATATCTGTACAAATTATTAGATGTTCTGGTCATAGGAGTTCTGCAGCAAAATGTGAAACAATCCCTTATAAGCAGATATCATTAAGTGTCCTTTTTTGTTGTTTAGTTTTGAAACAGCAATACTGACAGTGGTTTCAATTATAATTAGAAAGTCAGAATATCTTACATACTACTGAAGAGCTATATAACCTGCATATCCAATTCTGTGATCCTTCTGGATAAATAGAATTGGGATAAACAACTTCTGAAGGTCCTTTTTAAGTCTTGTGATTTTATATTCTCACTTAAATTAATTTACAATTGTTTTAACTTTAAAGGTCAGGCTAAAAAAAATCTGGGCAAAAAAATATGTCTAAAGAATTGAAACCAAAGTCAAATATTAATAGAGAAGGCATTAAATTTTCAAAACACTAATCTGTTGTTTATAAAGAAAAAAAATAGTAAGATGTATCACTTGAGTTAAAATGTTAAAAAAGTCCAAAATTAACCTACTGAGTTTATCTAATATTTGGTCGAATAGCAAAAAGAAACAAAAAGGAAGTGAATTCATTAATGAGATTGATCTTCTCCAGTGACTGCTATGTTAGGAATGCACTTGAATTTGGGGAAAGGTGATTCAATATTTTTTCAGCATAAAATGTTTTCATAAAAAGGCAGATTTGTATCACATGTATCTGTCACATGTAATATGTAGATGCACATAGATATTTCATGACTTATTTTACAAGGTTGCAATCTTAACAACTGTGACCCCACATAATTATTGGGGCCTTTTTCAATTTTTCTTTCTTTTCAGTACAATGCCTCTTTTGTTCTTTTGTGTATCTGCAATGGTTGAGAAGGCAGTTGAAGAGTTTCAAGGGATATGAACGAAGAATACACACAACACCTTCCATAAAAGCTAACTGAGCACCTACTATATGGTGGGATTTATTCATGCCCTTTTTACATACTTCAGCACCTCTCATAAACACAGCCAATGCAACACTCAGCTCCATCTTCTACCAATGAGCGAACAGGAAGAAATGCCCAGAGAATCTCATTTATGCTGAGATACTCCTGGTGTCTGAGTCATCATTTACTTTTGGGGGAAAGGGGTGGAAATTGCACTTATAAACTACTTTGCACCTGCTAAATCATCTTATTTGGCAACTGCTCTCAGTGTTGCTGACATGCCCAAAGATGACTGAGTAATAAGGAAATATTTTTTCCTTCTTTTTTTGAAGTCTAAGCCCTCTTCATCAGTTGATCACTGCTCAAATAAAGTGAAATGATGGGAGGAACAGGCAAAGGGGGATCATTCTATTCATTTTCTCTCTCTCTCTCTCTCTCTCTTTCTCTCTCTCATTCTGGCAAGATGATCTATCATCCATCTGAAAGACATTCAGTCCCTGAAAACAAGATCTTAGATTCATCAAAGCTTGAGGAAGCCTGAGGATGTGTTGGAAGTTAGCCAATTAGGTGTGCCTGCAGGGTGTCCTGCTTACTTTTTCACTTTCTTTTATCCTTGGCTGTCTGGATTCTTTTATCCTTCCCTAAACAGCAGCCAATGAGCCTGAGGCAGTAAACAGGACCTGAAAAATACAGGTTAAATTGACTAAAGGACAACTCCTTTACATAGATAGCACATCACAGAATTTACCCTGATCCTGGCCGGTCAGTTTATAACTAAACAAACACTATTAAGCACAACCCCCAGGGGGAAAAAAATTGAGAATTGTTAGAGAAAATGTATGTCTCTATTAGGAAAAAATGAAAGATCCTCTAAAGGTATGTAACTGTCAGGTTATTTTTCTGTCTCCCTTCTTAGACCATGAGCTCCTTGGAGGCAAAATCATCATTTCATTTATCTCCCAAACTCTGGTAGTCACATGGCCTGGCACATGGTAAATATTCAAAAACTGTTCAAGGAATATATGGGAATAAATAAGTGCATGCAAGTATTTTTCTTATATTACTTTAAGTATCTCTTTTTAATGTTTGTGATCTTAGAGCCAAGAATGTCAACTTTCATTCTAGTTTATTCCTCAGTTAGACTATTGCAACTGTCCTCTACTTGAATGCCCAAAGGTTTCCTATCCTCAGTACTATATATTGCCACTGAGTTCAAGTTACTGTAATATTGCTTTAATTATGCTAATCCCCTACAGGGAAACCTTGCATAGTTCTTCATTCTTTGACAAATGAATTCACCCATAAATGAATTCGCCCATCCAGCCAAATTTCTTGTTGCAGTACCCTTCCACCATTCAACTAATGTTCTTCCAGACATAGATAGGCACTGATTGCATCCGTCTGCAAATATGTCTTTGGATATCTATTTCTCCATTGTTTTTCTCTTCTCAGAAGAGCTTCCTTCCCTCCATTTTATCATTGAAATGTTGGCTCAGGCACCAGTTCCCTTGTGACACCAGCCAAAAAATAATCTTTCCCTATCTGAAACCATAATTTGTTGGTAACCTTCCCATTATGTTTATAGCATACACTGTTAAAATTAATTATTAGGAATGCCTTGTCTAACCCACCAGGCCATAAGGGGAAGAGACTATGATGTGTCCATCTTTGTAGCATCCTTAGGCACCTCGTGTGATTTCTTGCACACGGTTTGCTCCAATATTTTTGCATGAGTGAACAAATAAAAAGGATTTTGCAGAGTCTCAAAATTTTGGATTTTCTACTTTTTCATTCATCCCCCAGTGGGCATTGCATATATTTTGTTTTTAAGTATGGTAGAGACAACAATAAGAAGAAATGGGTATAAAAGAAAACCAACAGAACTGTCATCTAAATATGAGGATTGAGGGAAAATGAGGACTCAAAAATAAGTAGAAGAAAGAAGTCATATTATTAATCAAAAATACAATTTAAGAAAACTGGCAATTTGAAGGGAATTGGTGATTTTATTTCAGGACTTCAGTAAGCATTTCTTGAGGGCTATTAGCAACAGGAAGCAGTTCTAAATTCTGCTTTTAGACACAGTGCATATTCCCCTGGGCACACAAAATGACAACAATTAAATGCACAATACACTTGTTGAGAGGAAAATTCTCTATCTTTTCCACTCTCACTGCAAATTGTCAGAAGTTTTGACAGGTATGTCACTAAAAAAAATTTTAAACAACCATTTCTGTTTAAGAAGGAAAGCCTCTCATAGGATAATGGGAACTTACTACTTTTATCAATAAGTTTCAAAATCTTAATTCCATCAGTCTGAACTGCAGAGGCAAAAGTCATGCTAAGCACTCATATCTAAGCCCCCTCTGTGATGCGGAGAAAGCAGGGAAATTAAAGGAAATGTGATCTCTTGTGAAAAAGACAGGAGCATTTTTGCCCTCAACTTAGAGCTGCTCTAGAAAGTGTACAGACTCCAAGCAATGTGAACAATATTCTTATACACATCTGGCTTTACCCATTTTATTTCTTGGGCAATAAAGATTCACCCAGTACCTATTACTAGCAAAGAGCTATGCTACACGTCAGTGTTCTTTAGAACTTAAATATACTTTAAGTTTTCATCGGTAAAATCACATCTTATAGTTATTAATGTCATTTGATTTAAAGGGGATCTACTCTGAATCCATTTATAGATAAATAGCCCTTTTGTATTTATTCCCTTATGCCTCCATGTATATGTCTCTCTCCTTTTTAACTTAATTTTTCACCTAATACAATGCTATGGAAAAGGCATTGTGAAGAGGATTTTATTTATCAAATATATGAAAATGTTAGAAAATTGAAATTGTTTTTATCCTAGAAACTGACTGTGAATCAATAAAAATGAAAATCTATTTCCATTTAAATGGAAATTTAAAGACAGGGCTAGAGGAAAAATATTTCTATACCTTCACATCATGATATATTATATCAGGTATCATGATTTGTAACCTTTGAAATCTTTTGTAACAATGTAAAAATTACAATTGTCAAAAATAGAGACCTTTATAACCTACTCAACAAGCAAGAGAATTTTCAATATTGAATTACTCAGAATTCTAAAACAAACATTTATTAGCAAGGGATATCAGTTGTATTAAACACCAAAGAAAAAATTTAGTATATTTTCTTTACTTGTACCAATTATTGTTTGCAGACTTATTTCTAAGTGAAATAAAATAAGTGTACATTGCAGTAATAATTAACAACTGTACAACAGTTATAAATTGTATACAGTGGTACCAGGAGTTATTATTAAGAAGTACTAGTGATACCAATTATTTTCCTAGCAACCAGCTTCATTTTCAAAGCTGTGGCTTTCGTGACTCTTTGTAGGCTGTAAGAAAATCTCTGGATATATAAATCGGTTTTCAAACTATAAACACGACTGAACCAAACACCACCAGAAGTCCAAAATATTCTTTATTTGTGAGTTTCTAAAAGCTGTGAAGGATGTTTATCAATCCAATTGATTTAGCAAACATTTATTTAACATCTATTATGTCCAAGCACGACGCTAAAATATAGTTTCCATTTTCAAAGAGCTTACTATTCAGTGTGATAAGTATAGACTAATGAGATAGTGACGGTGGTCATATTTGAACAATGAGCTTTTGGCCCACTGGGAATATCTATACAACAGAGCACTATAATTAAAAGCATCAACTCTGTACTCAGTTATAAGGAGTTCAAAAGCTGATTCTTACTCTTACTATCCGTGGGACCTAGGCAACGCACTTAATCTCTCTGGTATACTGAGTTTCTTCATCCAAAAGATAAAGATTTAAGAACACCTTTCTTGTAGGGTTGTTTTGATGATGAAGCATTTCCTGGCACAAAGTAATTGCTCTGTAAACAATTGTTGTTCCGGTTGTGGTTTTTATTGTTGTTAGTACTGTGGGTATTAGTATTATAGAAGTAGTGCTGGACTCTGAAGAAGTTATGAGATTTTACCTAACCAAAAGAAAGGGAAGTGTATCTCAGGTAAAAGAAACTGTACATGAAAAGAGGTTTGAAAAGTATATATATTCAAAAAAAGTAATTTTGTATTCTCATATTGAGTACCAATTAGGCCAGTGGCCAGAGAAGAGGTGAAAGATAAGATAAAATTAAAATGGTTATACTGTCCATCTTATACAAATTTGGGATGTTTTAGTTATTAGCTATTAGACTAGGTAAACATTGGTGCCTAAAATAGTTACTGAACTCAAATACAAGCAACAGAAAGTTTATTGGGAGGAAAAAAAAAGCACATTGTAAAGTCAATTCTTCAAGGTATGAATCATACGCACTTGAAAGAAGTCTTCCTCTCTCTCTCTCACAAACACACACCCACACCCACACACACACCACACAGAGAGAGAGAGAGGGAAAGGGAGAGGGAGAGAGAGAGAGAGGGAGAGGAAGAGAGAGAATATCCTGTACATCAAATGGGAACCTCTAAATTAAGAACTACTTCCATTAATTGGCAGCAGATGGGGAGAATTCCTTTTGAAATCATTAAAATCGGTTCTAGTCTCATCATTTCCCCTTTTTAGAAATGTTATTGCTATTTACAAAAGGTAAAAAATGAAAACAAAATCATTTCTGTCTGATAGAACTCTGTAGACAGAAGTATTAATACATATTCATTTGAAAAATTAACAGCTCAAAAAAATATTGTGCCAATATACTTCATTTTCAAAACAAAACTTCTACTCTATGATAATGCTCTGAAAAGTATAGCAATCAAAAAGACTATATTGAAGTCATTAGGTAGCTCTACCTCTTTTCAAAATTGATGTACCCTAAATGGACCTGGGGTACATCAAACAAAATAAACTCTGTTTAAAGACAAAGAACAAAATATATTCGGGATAGGAGGTCTCTGAGCTAAGTAACAAAAACAAGAAACCAAACACTCCCCAGTGTGTGAATCCTCACAAATTAAGAGAAGGGAGGAACATCCATGTATCCAGCGTCATTACTTACAGATGTTTCAACCAGATGTCCACCATCTTCGGAAAAAAGTCAGACTTAAGCTGGACTTCTGGCTGTGTTAGGTGAGCTCACACAAATCATCTAGTATCTTTGGGCATTGTCTTCCAATTTCAGACTAACTGCAACTGCATCATCTAGAATGCTTATTTAAAAACGAAGATTAATGGGCTCCATTCCACTTTTACAGATTTACAATAACAGCATAAGAGCCCCCATAAATCTGAATTTATTACAAACTTTCTTTGATAATTCTCATGGCCCTGCACGAGCTGCCTGTTCCCTTCAACTCTCAATCCCGTAATCATCTGTCTCCAACCTCATCTTTTCCAGCTTTCCCCACTGTTGTCTCAATGGCAGCCACTCTAGCCTCCTTGCTATTTCTCCAACATTATGAATATGCTTCTGCCTGAGAGCCTTTGGATCTGCAGTTCCCTGAGGCTTGAATGTTATTTCTCAGGATATCCGTGCGAGTCACTCCCTCATCTACTTTGCTCAGCTAACAACTTCCCACGAGGGCTTCTCAGTGAGGTGTTCCCTGTCCACCCTATTTAAAATTGTAATCTGCCCCAGGACTGCCTTTTCTCCACCCTTGTTATTTTCCTCCATAGGAAGTCACTAACTCCATCCGAGTTATTATCTCCATACAAGTTCCCACACCTGCAAATCTTACTAATCCTTCAAAACTCTCCAGGACTTTACCATTCCTCCAGACCCATCCCAAAAATGGTGGCTCCCAACATTCTCTCCCTTTTCTGAAATCGACCAGACTTGATTATGTAGGATGTCATTTATTACTGACACTTAGTTATTTTACATGGTTACTTTAGGCAATCATGTTTTCACCTGTCTTTTTTTCCTCCTCAACAAAGCTATAAACCTCTTGAAAGCAAGTGCTATCATATGACTTTTGTGTATATTCCTTGTTGGCACTCAACGTAGTGCTAAACAGATAACATGGTTTGGTTTCAATAAATACTTTAGCAATGTTGATAATACTAGTTGACATTTGCAGAATTATTACCAAGTGCCAGAAACAGTAACCCAGTAAATAATGTGACATTATCATCATTTTACAGCTGAGAGTTGATAGCTCACCCAAAATCTTGCAGCCTGTAAGAGAGGAAGTGTAGGATTTAAACCAAGTCCTGTTGAACTCCACTGTCCACATTCTACTATTTCTCTATCGTTGTTTCCAAATTAATACCTTCTATTTATTAAGCACTTACTATGAGCCAGGCACAATGCCAAACACTTTACATATGGTATCTCAGTTTACTCCAGAACAACACTGTGGGGTGGATGTTACCAAACTTACTTTACAAATGAGAAATGTGTCGCTCAGAATGGTTAAGTATCTTGGATAAAAACCTACATCTAGTGAGTGACCATATCAGAGTATTAACTAGTCAACTCAGCCAAAACAATCACACTTATTTGCAGATGCCACTTCACAATTCCGACCTACATAGAACTATTGGAATAAACTACTATACCCTGAATTCTCTGAGTTTTATTAGGGCAAATATACCTCTTACCAGTGAGTTTGTGGTCCCAGAAATTGTGTCAGTCTGTAGTCTGTTCTTTGCTTTTAGTCTCCCATCAAGGACTGGTATTTAACTTCTATTAAATACATCGGGGTAAAAGTGAGTCAGCACATCAGCGATAGCCACAGAGGGGATTTTTCATAATCTCATTTAGTATGGACAGGTTTAATTTTAAGCTAGCATAAGTATGTTTTCTTCTTTTATTTGTATGTTTATGGGAATAACGTGTGTGTGTGTCTGTGTGTGTGTGTGTGTGTGAGAAAGAGAGACAGAGAGGGCGAGGGAGGGAGGGAAACACCTATTCCTTGATGCCTTAATTCTCCAGAGTTTGAAAAAATATGACAACTGGACCTCTCAAAACCCATGGCTTACCAGCAGTGCCCAAGAAGCACCCCCAAATGCTACCGCTAACCTCTGAGAAACTCTATGAAGCCTGCCTCTGAATGATTGAAGGATTTGGGCACAAAATTCTACTTCCGTGCTTAAGAAACTAGAAGCCAGTCTTCAAAAGGAGAAGCCTTTGAGAATGGAAACATTTTTAAGAAAGAAAGGAAGATTTACTTGGCAGAGAACAATGACTCCAAGAAGGAGAGAGACCAGGAAGCCTAAATCACACTCTCAAGCATGAGGCTCAATTACACGGCTGTTATTCAAACCGATGGCGACTCTTCCAGGGAATGGATTAGTAAAATGGTAGCTCATTTTTCAATGCTGTCCACAGCCAAGTTATGTTGTTGATTATGTTTATTTCTTTAAGAATGACTTCAGCACAGCACCTTAATCATTATCAAATCACCCCTGTGATAATGTCACAGAAACGTGAGTATGGCTGATGGATTTAGACAGGGCTGCAAAGATCTTTGAGCCTCTTTCTCTGTCCTGCTCTTCCTCACACCCGCCCTCCCCTGCCACCTGCCCGAGCATGAGAGCGCAGGGCTGAAAGCATAAGGCTTTCTGAGCCTTGAGATCCTCTGAAGATTTATCCCAGCTCAAGAATAAAGCAGTTATGAAAGACCTCTTGAATTCGAGAAAATACTTCATTTTTAGTATTCAAATTACAAGTATGCATGACGGGTTTTCAGATCCAATTCTGAAGAATCAGATAGAGTTATTTAAAATTATAACTAAAAACACAAATACAGTGTGGAACTGAGAGAAGAGACGTGGTAGAATAAGAGAAGATAAGCACTTCTAAGAAGTGGGAAGATTGGGGAAAGGAAAGGAGAAACACAAAAACTAGTTATTTTTGCTGTTAGAGGACACATTTTGTATTTTATGTTGTTCACTCCTGCCATCTAGTGGTTATTATGTAGTAATGCTAAAGCCAGCTCTGAAGTCACCAAACTTAAGATACATCAGTCGCCTGAGTGTTTACCTCCGCGACAAGTCCCCTGCGTTCCTCTCTGGTATGAACATAATTGTGGATGTTCAACATCTGTTCATGTCCATAGCATTTCAATAAGAAGCCACAGCTGCTAACCTGGAATGAATGTGAAAAGTTCCAAGATATCCCCCCTCACTCACTCAGTATCCCACTTTGGGCAAGTCGTCTCCACGCAAAAAAAAAAAAAAAAAAAAACACTGTTCCATTCTGAAATTCCAGCATTGTAACAAGTTTCTTTTTTTCTAAATATTGGATGACCCAATATAACTGTTTCTTGCAAGATACTCTTAAAGAGTTAAATATACTAATGAAATAGAACTGTAGTCTCTAAATAGTGATCCAATCATCAAAAACATCCCCTGTCTTTTTAAAAAGCTTAATATAAAGAGAAAATTCAAATGTGTATTATGTAGTCTCTAGATTTAATGTTGTAAGTTGCTTTTAGAGGAATATGGTTCAAAACTTTTTTCCCAAACGCAAGCCTTTTCCATTTCTCTGATTATCGGTATGGGGTACGAGGTTCCATTGCAAACTCAGCGGCTCAGGCTTGGATGCTGTGCTGGGGGTTCCCAGTAGCACTGTAAAAAAAGGTAGTGCACTGCCAAGTGGCTAAAGAGGTCAAGAACAAAGCCGGCTGTGAGATAAGAAAGTTTTTTAAGATTTGGAAACCTGCCGTGAGAGGTCTGATCTTGGCAATCATAATATCAAAGGCAGTGGTTCTACATTTTTTAAGGTGGAAAAAAACACAAGGGAAGATCTGTCTGAGAAGTAATGAGCTGCAAGCATGACTGGCTTTCTGGAAGAGAGTTTCGCAATAGCATAAAACATTCCCAGGTCTAGATGTGTGGATGACAAGCACAGAGATGGAAAGTGGCAGGCTGAAACAGAGACGCTCAAGGCGTATTTTTAAAAAGATAATTTGGAGGTGAGGGGATGTTTGACCCACACTTTCAAAAAAAACAAAGAAATTTTTTTAAATATAGCTCTTTTTTTTCCAGTAACGAGGAAATTATTACTGATCCATTGTCTTTCTGGAGTCTCTGTGTAGGTAGGGAGAAAAATCTGGTATATATAAGGAAGCAATCTTGGCGCATGTACATGACTATCCAGATCTCCACCGGGGCTGTCTTCACTAGCGCTAGGCTGGGCGTTGTGACACTTGGTCCCTTTCATGTGCTCCTTACTTCCTGCTCCTCCGCCTGGAACTCACTGTGTCCAGCCATCCTGGCCTTCTCTGTCTCCGTTCTTTCTCATTCCTACCTCAGGACCTTTGTGCTAGTGATTATCTTCCACCCGCACATTATTCTCCCTCCTCACTTTAGCAGTCAGGTCTCAAATATCACCTCCTTTAAAACGTTTTCTCTGCTATCCTCTCTAATGTTGCACCCCACCCAACACCCTAGTTTCTTTCTATCAAATAAACTTTAATTTTTTTCACAAAGATAATTTTTCTGTTCTTATCTTGATTGTTTTTGTTTAATTGTTGATCTTCTGTCTTTCTCCTCTAGAATCTAAGCTCCCTATGAGCAAAGTCTTTCATATCTCGTTTATTGCTTACATCAATCAGGGCCCCAACAGGAAACAGATGAATGATTAGGAGATGCTTAGTAAGGGACTGTTTAGGAGGCCACTGTTGCATGGCTCCTGTCGGCAGTGCAATATTTCGGTGCCACTGGTAGGCCTGAAGACCAAGGTAGGTGCATTACCAGGACACCTAACAAGAAAAGAGACCTGCAGTGGAGAGACACAATCAGTCTGTGGTCCCCCTCCAAAGAGAGCTGGGAAAATCGATATCTCAACTTCCTTCCCCTTCATCTCTCAGATTGCCCGCTGAGGCTTATACTTCTGTGGTCTTATGCTTAAT
Source organism: Mandrillus leucophaeus (assembly GCF_000951045.1). Taxonomy (NCBI): domain Eukaryota; kingdom Metazoa; phylum Chordata; class Mammalia; order Primates; family Cercopithecidae; genus Mandrillus; species Mandrillus leucophaeus. Next base: position 365,793 of record NW_012109142.1, read on the forward strand.
AGTTATGTGTATAATCCATGAATAGCATACGGACTAGAAATTCAAAACTGAATGACCTTTGGCTTTAGAAAAAACAAGTGATTTTCCCTGAAGATTGCTTTCAGCCACCAGCAAACTAAAGAGACCCACTTCTGCTTCTCAGCAAGGCAGGAAGGAGACAGACTAACCGGTATGCCAAGGACAAATGTTTAGTCGTGAAGTGCATTACAGAGATAATGGAAAGCTTTTAGAGATATCAGATTGTGAGACTTCAAAATTGGAAGAAGTACATACATTAGAGAGTAGTATAGGCAGTTCATTAATACTTTATAAGCCTTTACAGAAGGCTCCACAGTTCACAGAGAGCTCCACATATCCTATCTCATTCAAGTCTCAAAGTCTTCAGACAGATAGCAAGTAATGTCTTCATTTTAGAGACAAGGAAAATTTGCCTTAGCAAATGAAGTGTATTGCCCAAGGTCATACAGCTATCAGGGGCAGAACACAAATTCAGAGAAAGGGAAAAGAATCTTTTGGGGAAAAAAATCCTCTAAAAGGTGTGGGAGATGAGTCTGAGGGAATTTGATGAACTAATCTGATAAATAATTTTGATAAATTATTACTCTATTGCAACAATTGCCTGTTTCTGTGGGAGCCTTTGCCCCAAGTGTACTAGTAGGTGAAATAAAAATGAAATAACAAGACAACATAACAGAAGAAAAAGTCAAGGATCTGCATAATCCATCTGAATAATACACAGCCTAGGGAGATGACATGTAAATGATCAAAGCACCTCTAAAACTATTGCTCTTCTTCCTACCACCTAAATCTTAGCCTGGGAAGAGAAAGTAAGGTACAAAAAAGGCAATTCCAAATGACAGCAATTCCCATGAAATATGAAGAAAACAGAGCTTTCACTTCTCAAATATTAAATCTCTCCAGATAGTGGAATTCTGAACTAGCAGGAGTTGAGTGATGAAACGGACTGCTAATTTTTAACTTCTTGTATTCATTCACCTTCTGTTAACATATTTAATCTCTTTACTCATTATTTTACCCTAAAATCAGAATGTTAGTTTTCACGTGCTACTTGTAGAAGAAATGTAAGATATTCTTACTAGGAATAAAAGTGGTTAGCCTTTATAGAAGAGTTTCACCTCTCCTGCCTGCCTCTTGGCAGACATAATAAAGCCAAGGTAAAGTCAGTGCCAGAAAACCTTAACGAGATGGGAGACAAGAATGAAATGTTATCAGAGGTACGGTATTCCTGGAGATTTTTAAAGCAATGGCAATGAGCCATGTTCTTAGCTACTATTAAAGATGGTCTTTAGAGGTACCTCAGTCAGTTTCAGACGTCTTGCAGCAGACCTCCAGGGCCAGATTTAGATTTTAGTGCACCAGGCTTGTGGGTAAACACTTAAATGTTTTGTTTTTGTTTTTCATTGTTTTTTGTTGTTATTTGTTTGTTTGTTTTTTGAGACTTAGTCTCGCTCCATCGCCCAGGCTGGAGTGCAATGGTGCGATCTCAGCTCACTGCAACCTCGACCTCCTGGGTTCAAGCAATTCTCCTGCCTCAGCCTCCTTTGTAGCTGGGATTACAGGGTGCCCGCTACGATGCTCGGCTAATTTTTGTATTTTCAGTAGAAATCAGGTTTTGCCATGTTGGCCAGGCTGGTCTCAAACTCCTGACCTCAGGTGATCCACTCACCTCGGCATCCTAAAGTGCTGGGATTACAGGTGCGAGCCACTGCACCCGGCCAAGACACTTAAATGTTCAGCCATCAGTAAAAACCATTTATGTGGCTAATACTGAATAATGAAAAAATGATGGTACAATTGCAGTTTTGTTACGTCGATGTATTGCATGGTGGTGAAGTCCCGGCTTTTAGTGTGCGCATCACCCAAACAGTGAACATTGTACCCAATAGATACTTCTTCAACCCTCAACTTTCTCCTACCCTTCCCCTTTCTGGAATCTCCAGTGTCTAACATTCCCCTCTGTTTTTCAATGTGTTCTCATTGTTTAGCTCCCATTTATAAGTGAGAATGCACCATATTTGACTTTCCAAAACAGTGTTATTAAAATGCAGTTTTTAAAGTTGGGGGTTGAATCCTTAAGGACATCGTTTAAAATCTACTTTTCAAAGGATCCAATGAAAGTATTTCCCCATGAGTAATGCAGCCACTAATCTGCATTATTCAATATGCTCTATCGCAATTAATCCAAAATTCTTCAGCAATGGAATAGAACAACCGGAAGAAGAATCCTCTCACTTTATTATTCACAAGCTGTGTTCTGTAGTTGTTATTCATAAACAACTTTCTTCTGAGACCAAAAACAATTAAGTGGACAGAAACTTAATTCTGTAGCACATGCAAGAGAATTAAATAGTCTACCTCATGAGTAAGCAAAACCCTATACTGGCTTGGCTGCTCTAAAAATGGGATTTGGAGTTGAGCGAAGTTTGGTGTTAAAAACCTTCTCTACCAGTTACCAGCGATGTGGTTTTGAAAGCTTACTTATTAGTCACCCCCTCAGCCTCAGTTTCCGCACCTGTAAAAAGAGGATAATCATAGTACTTGATTCACTGGGTGACTGAGAGAAGAGAATGAGAGAACATGTGTAAAATGTGTAGTTCAGCGTCTGGCATATCATAGGCCCTCAGAGCACATAAGCTGGGTACTGCTGTCTGCACACTTGGAATAGGAAGCCACGCTTCCGCCTTGTGGCTTCTCTAGGACTACAACAAGCAGCCTCATCGTTTCACTCGCAATGCTTTGTTCCCTCTTCTCTCTCACCATTTGCTCTTCCATATCATTGCTTATATCCTACTTTCTCCAAGAGTCTTAAGGTGGAGGGCTACAGGTACCTGGAAGACTCATCTTCCGCTAACCCTGTGTAACCTTTGGAGCTTTGCAAATAGGAGCATAAGGGCAAAAGTCGTAAACACGTAGAGCCCTAGAGCAGGAATGTGGAAGAAAGACTGAAGCTTCAATAAAACATGAAACCACCAAATTGAGCAGAACACCACGCTCTTACTTCCTAAGGAAGTCCTTCATCGCACCTATAGCTTTTGTTATTCAAGTTGTTCCAGCAACTCAACACTATGATTGTTTGTGTGCCTATTTGATGTTCATTCTTATATTTTCATTGGTTTTTGCCATTCCTCTCTCATTCAACTATAACACTTTTAAGCCAGTGTATATTATTTTAACAACAACAACAACAAAAAAAAAACTAGTGGCCTAAAATAATTGATATGCTTCTGCTATGTTCTGCCAAATTCTGCCAAATTCTCACTTCCCCTACTCGAATAATTATCACCTTGTATTGTTATTGAGTAAGTTATCCATCTGTCTGCCTCTCCATCTTTCAAAGGCCCCCTTCGTCTAGTGTATATGATCCGTATCCACTCCTGAGTCACTGTGCCTTATAGCTCTCCTTTACCTACTGCCAGAGCCATATTCACCACTTCAGGGGCTGGTTCCTCAGACTAGCTTTTTCCCTCCTCCCCCTCTTCCTCCTTCTCTTTCTTCCTTTCTTCCCCCAAGCATTATCAATTCAAGGCAGTAGAATGCGGCAAAAGAGTTCTAAAAGTTTAGGAAAAGATACCCAGAGTACACTCTGGGGAGTGGAATGCACATCGGCAGACCTGGAAGAAAGCCACGTGTCACTGCTGTGCTTAGGGCACAATCTGAATCCTCAGATTGCTTGGTCCTGGAGAGGCTGTTTGGTAGAGCACAGAGCATGCTTCCTGTGGACAGACTGCTTGACATCTTTCTCCTTACCAGCCTGACTAGTCAATGGGGCAACTTTAGAAAAGATGCTTAACTTCAGTGCACTTTCTCAACTACCTGGTCTCTACAGTGATAGAGACATTAGACAGCTTTTATAAATGCTTTATTGTGCATAAACCCTGGCTCCAATAATCACTAGAGAAGTATTTGCTATTATTATTGCCTGGACCTTCCCAAGCTATCTGCTGCTTACTTCTTCAGCCCCTCCTCTTGCTACTTCTCTTTTGTACTCTATGCTATAGCCATGAAGAGCAATTTGAGGTCACCCTAAATGTACCCAAGATTTATCTCGCCCTTGACTCATTGCTTAGACTGTTCCCTCTGTAAAAAAGATATTTGCTCTCCCTGTTCCCTTCACTTAGGTCGTAGTCATTCTCAGGTCTCAACTTCCAAATTACATCTTACATCTTAAAAAAAAAAAAAAAAAAAAAGCCTTCCTAGATCCTCCAAGCCAGAGTCCCTTCTATGTGCTCACATATCATGATGCACTTAACATGCATAATGCATAGTTACTTACAAGTGACTTCTTTTCTTTTCTGTATTTGTCTTGGTCATACCAGACTGCAAATTCTTTGAAAGCAGGAAGCATCTATCATGATTCTCTTCCTAGTACCAGCACAATGATAGCACTTACTAGATGCTCCGTAAATACGTTTTCAATACAAGTTGAAAGCAAAGAAATTAAACAACATGAGAGCAAATTTTACCACTTATTCATACTTTTCATATTGGACACAAAGGTTTATAAAACTCTAGTAGTTCAAGCCTTCATATTTTAAATTGTAACATCTTCAAAAGGGAGTTATATGATCATTATTTCTGAACATGGTGTCAGCTTGGTAAATAGAATAAAAACAAATTTTCCCAGATAAGCAAAAAGCTCTGCACTTCTTTCAGCTATGTACAAGGGATATAGGGCAGACTGGCTCAGGCATCCCTTCCAGGTGGGATTTGAGATAGCAGAAAGGGACAAAAATGATATATTTTTTAGAGCACCTCATGCCACTTGGAGATTTATAAATGTTTCTCAATGATGCTAATGATAGTGATGATGAAAATTCTAAAACAGTGAAAATAATGTTTAGTAGAATAAAGGTCCTAGATGTTCCCATTGGTTATAAATTGAGATTTGATAGAAAGATGAAGAAGGAAAATCAAAAATTGAATCCTCTCCTACCTTCTGAAGACTTTATATTACATTAATAATTAATGCTTTAATGTTTGATCTTCTTTAAAATGTTTATAATTCTCTGCAATTGAGAGAGAGAGAAATATAAATCTCTCAAACACACATCTCTCTACTTTTTTTATTTTTATAGATTTAGGGAGTGCAAGTACAGTTTTATTACATAAACATATTATGTAGTGGTAAACGCTGGGTTTTTAGTGTAACCATCACCAAAATAGTATACATTGTACCCAATAGATAGTTTCTTATTCCTCACACCCCTCCCACCTTCCTACCTTCTGGAGTCTCCATGTGTATTATTTCACTCTTTAAGTCCATATGAACCCATTTTTTATCTCCCACTTATGAGAATAGGTGATATTTTACTTTCTGTTTCTGAGTTATTTCAGTTAAAATAATGGTCTCCAGTTCCATCCAAGTTTCTGCAAAATACATGATTTCATACTTTTCCTGCCTAAGTAGTATTTCATGGGATATATATATATATACACACATACACACACACACACACACACACACACATATACACATACACATGGTGGTATATGTGATTATATATATACCACAGTTTCTTTAATTATCCATCAATTATCCATCGATGAACACTTAGGGTGATTCCATGACTGCTATAGTGCATAGCGTTGCTATAAACCTGCAAGTTCAGGTATCATTTGATATAATAATTTATTTTCTTTTGGGTAGATACCCAGTAGCGAGGTTGCTGGATCAAATCGTTTCTTTGAGACATCTCCATACTGTTTTCCATTTACATACCACTAACAGCATATAGGCATTCCCTATTTTCTGCATCATTGCCAATAGCTGTTGGTTCTTGACTTTTTAAGAATAGCCATTCTGACTGGTGTGAAATGGTATCTCATTGTGGTTTTGATTTGCATTTATCTGATGATTAGTGATGTTGAGCATTTTTTCACGTTTGTTGGCCACTTGTATGTCTTCTTTTGAAAAATGTCTGTTCATGCCCTTTGCTCACTTTTTAATGGGATTATTTGGCTTCTTTCTTGTTGAATTTCTTGAATTCTTGGTAGATTCTAGATGTTAGTCTTTTCTCAGATGTATAGTTTGCAAATATTTTCTCCCATTCTGTAGGTTGTCTGTTTACTCTCTTGATTGCTTCTTGTGCTGTGCAGAAGCTTTTTAGTTTAATTAAATCCCATTTGTCTATTTTTGGTTTTGTTACATTTGCTTTTGATGTCTTAGTCATAAATTCTTTGCCTATGCTACTCTCCAGAAGAGTTTTTCTTAGGTTTTCTCCTAGAATTTTTATAGATTAAAGTCTCGTGTTTAAGTCTTTAATCCATCTTGAAATAATTTTTGTATATGGTGAGAGATAGGGATCCAGTTTCATTATTCTGCATACAGTTACAGTTTTCCCAGCACCCTTTATTGAATAGGGTATCCTTTCTCAGTGTATATTTTTTGTCAACTTTGTTGGCGACAAGTTGGTTACAGGTATATAGCCTTTCTGGATTCTCTATCCTGTTCCATTTGTTTATGTTTCTATTTTTATACCAGTACCAGGCTGATTTGGTTACTATAGCCTTGTAGTATAATTTGAAGTCAAGTAATGGGATGCCTCCAGCTTTGTCTTTTTGCTTAGGATTGCTTTGACTATTTGGGCTTCTTTTTTTTTTTTTTTTTTAATTCCATATGAATTGTTAGATTGTTTTTTCTAATTCTGTGATAAATGATGTTGGTATTTTGATAGGGATTACATTGAATCTATAGATTACTTTGGGCAGTATGGTCTTTTCAATGACATTGATTCTTCCAATATACAAGCATGGGATATTTCTTCATTTGTTTGTGTCACCTGTGATTTCTTTCATCAGCATTTTGTAGTTCTCCTTGTAGAGATCTTTCACCTCCTTGGTTAAATGTATTCCTAGGTACTTTATTTTTATTTGTAGTAGCTATTGTAAATGGGATTCAGTTTTTGATTTTGTTCTCAGCTTCATTGCTATTGGTGTATAGAAATGTTACTAACTTTTGTACATTGATTTTTGTATCCTAAGACTATACTGAAGTCATTTATCAAATCTAGGAGTCTATTGCTGGAGTTTTTAACATTTTCTTGGTATAAGATTATATAATCAGCAGACAGAGATAATTTGACATCCTCTTTTCCAATCTGGATGCTTTTTATCTCTTTCTCTTGCCTGATTGCTCTAGCTAGGACTTTCAGCATTATCTGGAATGGAATGGTAGTGGTAAAAGTGGGCATGGTTGTTTTGTTCTAGTTCCTAGGGGAAATGATTTCAACTTTTCCCCATTCAGTACAATGTCAGCTGTGGGTTTGTCTCATATGACTTTTATTATTTTGAGGTATGTTAGGTTTATGCTTAGTTTGTTGAGGGTTTTTATCATGAAGTGATGCTTAACTATATCAAATTCTTTTTCTGCATATATGGATATGATCATATGTTTTTTGCTTTTATTTCTGTTTATGTGGTAAATAACATTTATTGATTTGCATATATTGAACCATTCTTATATTCTTAAAATAAAACCCACCCGATTGTGGTGTATTATCTTTTTTGTATGCTGGTTGATTCAGTTTGCTAGTATTTTGTTGATTTTTGCATCTGCATTCATAAGAGATATCAACTTCTGATTTTCTTGTGTACATCTGTGTGTGTGTGTGTGTGTGTGTGTGTGTGTCTGTGTGTGTGCGCGGCTGTGTCCTTGACTGACTTTGGAATTAGGGTGATACTGACTTTGTAGAATGAGTTAGGGAGGATTCCCTCTGTCTCAGTTTTTTGCCTTGGTTTTTCAGTATGATTGGTTCCAGTTCTTCCTTACACATCTGGTAGAATTCAGCTGTGAACCTATCTGGTCGTGGGCTTTCTTTTGTTGGCGGAGATGGAGCTTTTATACAGATTCAATCTCGCTACCCATTATTGGTCTGTTCAGAATTTCAATTTCTTCCTAGTTCAATCTAGGGAGGTTGTATGTTTCTAAGAATTTATCCATTTCCTCTAGACTTTCTAGCTTGAGTGTAGAGATGTTCATAGTAGTCTCTAGTGTATCTGGGTGATTTTCTGTATTTCTGTGTTAGCAGTTGGAATATTTCCCTTTTCATTTCTGATTGTGCTTATTTGAATCTTCTCTTTTTTTCTTGGTTAATCTAGCTAGGGGGTCTATCAATTTTGTTTATGTTTTCAATGAGTCAACTTTTTGTTTCATTGATTCTTTGTATTTTTTGTGTCAATTTCACTTAGTTCTCATCTGGTCTTCGTTATTTCTCTTCTCCTGGAGTTTTAAGCTTGATTTGTTCTTGTTTTTCTAATTCCTTGAGGTATGACATTAGGCTATTAATTTGTGATCTTTCTATATTCTTGATATAGGCATTTAACACTATAAACTTTCTTCTTAGCACTGCTTTTGCTGTATGTCAGAAATTTTGGTGTGCTGTCTCTTTATATTCATTCATTTCAAAAACCTTTCTGATTTCCATCTTAATTTCATCATTGACCCAGAGGTTATTTAGGAGCATGTTGTTTAATTTCCAGGTATTTTCATAGTTTTGAGAGTTCCCCCTTGGTATTGATTTCTAATTATATTTTACTGTGATCCAAAAAATACTTCATCTCATTTTAATTTTTTAAATTTTATTGAGACTTGATTTGTGGCCTAATAGATGGCCTATTTTGCAAAATAGTTCAAGCACTGATGAAAATAATGTATATTCTTCAGTTTTGGATACAATCTTCCATAAATATCTGTTATGTCCATTTGGTCTAGAATCCAATTGAAGTCTAGTGTTTCCTTGTTGGCTGTCTACATCGATAATCTGTTTAGTGCTGTCCCTGAGGTGTTGACGTCCCTTGCTATTATTGTGTTGCCATCTATCTCTTTTCTTAGGTCCAGAGTATTTGCTTAATGAATCTGGGCGCTCTGGTGTTGGGTACATACATATTTAGGATTGTTATATCTTCTTGTTGATTCTATCCCTTTAACTTTATGTAATGACTGTTCTTTCTTACTGTTGTTAAGTTAAAGTCTGTTTTATCTGGTATCAGTGTAGTAACACCTGTTCATTTTTTGTTTCTGTTCATGTAGAACATCTTTTTCCACCTCTTTACCTTGATTGACTCTGTCATAACCAGTTAGGTGTGTTCCTTCTAAGCAGCGTATGGTTGGATCTTGTTTTTTATTCATTTTGCAAATCTATATCTTTTAAGTGGAGTATTTAATCCATTTACATTTAGGGTTAATATTAATATATGAGGTTTCGTTTTTGTCATAATATTTATAGTTACCTAGTTGCTTTTTCCTGTCAGTTGTGTAATTGTTTTATAATACCTTTGAGTTATATACTTTTGTATACTTTCATGATGGTGAGTATTGACCTTTCATTTTCATGTTTAGAATTTCTTTGAGCATTTTTGTAGGGCTAGTTTAGTGGTGACAAACTCCCTCAGAGTTTTCTTGTCTGGGAAATAAATTATTTCTCCTTCATTTATGAAACTTGGTTTAGTAGGATGCAAAATTCTCAGCTCAGTTTTTTTTTTTTTTTTTCAAGACTAAAAGTAGGATTCCAATTTCTTCTGGCCTGTAGAGTTTTTACTGGGAAGTCCACAGTGAGTCTGACAGGATTTCATTTACAGGTGATTGGATGCTTTTCTTCTGATGCTTTTAGGATGTTTTCCCTCACATTCACTTTAGATAGTCTGGTGTCTATATGTCCTGGTGATATCCATCTTGTAATGTACCTTCCTGGAGATATCTGAGAATCTTGCATCTACATGTCTAAATCTCTAGACTAGGAAAGTTTTCCTCAGTTATTGCCTCAAATAGGTTTTCCAAACTTTTTATTTTTTCTTCTGACTTGTAGGTTTGGATGTTTTACATAATCCCATGTTTCTCAGAGGCTTTGTTTTTTTAATTCTTTTTTCTTTATTTTTGTCTGGGTTAATTTGCAAAATCTGCCTTTAAGCTCTGAAATTCCTTCCTCTGCTTGGTCTAGCCTATTATTAAAGATTTCGGCTGTATTTTATAGTTCCTTCCATAAATTTTTCATGTCAGAAGTTCTGTTTGGTTGCTTTTTAAAATCCATCTCTGTAATGAATTTTTCATTCATATCCTGAATTGTTTTTTGATTTCTTTGTTTTGGTTTTCAACTTTCTCTTGGATTTCATAACTTCTTTAAAGTAAATATTTTTAATTCTTTTTCTGGCTTTTCAAAGATTTCATTTTAATTATAATTCTTTACTGGAGAGTTACTGTGATCCTTTGGGGGTGTTATAACACTGTTTTGTTTTGTTTTGAACAAAATTGTTTCCCTGATTTCCTCTCATCTGAATAACCTCTCATTATTTTTCTAATTTGCTTTCATTTGAATGAAATTTTTCCCACTTGAGGTGTGACTATGATATATGTTGTGTAATCATTTGGCTTCAATTCTGGGTGCTTTCAGTGGTAAAGACTCTGTATGAGTTCCTCGGTTATAGACAGCCTTTGTGCAATGGCTTTCTCAAATGCTGGTTTTAGTAGCAATGTACTGGGCATATGAGCAGGGTCACTGCCTTCTGCAGGGCAGGGAGTGTGGAGGTCTCAAGGAGCTTATCTCATGCCCTAAAGCTGTGCACTACTGTGAGCAACTTTGCATTAGGTTGTGCATTTCAACCTCCAGGCCAGTAAATGGCACTTAGGAGTAAGAGCTGGCTGTGTAAGAAGCAGATGGGTATATGCATGATTTTTGTTTACCAAGAGGAATTCTTTTTTGCTACACACAACGGGCTGGTCTGTGGAATATCCTGAGTTCCTTGCTCAGTCCCAGAGCGGGGGACAAAGCTGAACAGAGCTGGACAGCCAATCTCGGTCTCAGGTACTTCAATGATGAGCACAAGCGCTGGCCCTGAGGAGGATATGGGAAGGTCCTGGTGAAATGCACTGAGGTCTTCATGGAGGGAGGGGGCTGCACCATCTCCACCTCCTAGGCAGGTAGGAATGTATCCCACTTCCCTACCCTGCCCCTTGTCCTGGGGCTCATGACTCAGTTTAGGTAGTCAGTGCCGTGTATCTCCAGGCCACGGCGTAGTTGACAGCTGCAGGGAAAAAAAAAAAATGCCTGTCTTGTGGCTTTGAGATGAAACTTCTTCCCTCAGCCCAAAACAGAAAGCTTTGTGGCTTGCCTGTTCTGCTGCAGGAATGCTGCCACTCCATATGGAGACCTCTTGTGACTTCTAACATTATATTTTCTCTCTTTCACAGAAAAATTTCTCAAATGAGCAATCTATCTGGAATCACCTCTCACTCTTCAGACATCTCTGGCATGGCTTTTGTCACCATCTGTCTAGCATATTAACTATTCTAATGAATATTTTTCAGTCTCCTCTTCCTTAACCTCTTAGCATTACACTTTTCACCCCAGCATCCTCCAAATGGACCTTTCCTTAGCACATGTACACTAGCAAATGGACTCCTTTCCTCAGCACATACTAATCTGGCTTCCATCATCCCTACTCCACTGTAACTTTCTTGCTAAGATCATCTAAGACCTCCATGTAGCTAAATCCAATGGACATTTCCATTTTTCACTTTTCTTGACACTCAGCACATTTGATACAGCTGACTGCATCCCTGTTTTTGAAATAGATCCTTTCCTTAAGGATCTATAACCCCTGTGATACCATTCCTCAATTTTCCCTACTTTTCAATGCTTTCTGTCTCTTTTTAACAAGCTCACCTTCCCTTATCTGACCATTAAATGTTAGAGTACTTCAAGACTAATCTAGACCTTCTACGTACTGTGTGTACTCTCCCTAGGCAATCTCATCTATGCCTATTTACATATAAGTGATTACAGTTTTCATTCCCTGCTTTCTCTCTCTCAAACTCTGGTTGCTCAAACCCAGCCACCTCTTTGGCTTCATCACTTGAAGTCCAAAATGGAGCTCTACCACCCCATTCCCTAAGACCCTTTCAATAGTCATTATGAGAGGTGACAACGTGCTAGGAGCCCTCGCTCGCTCTCAGCACCTCCTCGGCCTCGGCATCCGCTCTGGCCGCGCTCGAGGAGCCCTTCAGCCCGCCGCTGCACTGTGACAGTCCCTCTCTGGGGGTGACCGAGGCCTGAGGGGGCTCCCTCTGCTCGCGGGGAGATGTGGAGGGAGAGGTGCGGGCGGGAACTGGCGCTGCGCTGTCGGCATGGGTTCCGGGTGGGCAAGGGCTCCGGCCCCTGCACTCTCCGCGGCAGGCCGGCGCCTACCGGGCTTGATTGGAGGCTGGGTCCCTTGCCTGGACCGCCTATCCCTCTTCTCCCGGTCTCTGGCCACCATGGTGGATCTCCATCTCTTTCCCGATTCCCCTCTTTTCTTCTTGGTTGTCTGGGAGGAGCTCCTTCTGGGCTGCTGGAGTGCCCAAGCGAGGTGCCACAAAGTCCCCCGGCAAGTGCCAGTGAGAGGTGAGGCCGGCTGGGCTTCTGGGACAGGTGGGGACTTGGAGAACTTTTCTGTCTAGCTAAAGGCTTTTAAACGCACCAATCAGCACTCTGTGTCTAGCTAAAGGTTTGTAAATGCACCAATCAGCACTCTGTGTCTAGCTAATCTGGTGGGGACTTGGAGAACTTTTGTGTCTAGTTAAAGGATTGTAAACGCACCAATCAGCACTCTGTGTCTAGCTAAAGGTTTGTAAACGCACCAATCAGGACTCTGTCAAAATGGACCAATCAGCTCTCTGTAAAATAGACCAATCAGCAGGATGTGGGTGGGGCCACATTCCAGATAAAGGAATAAAAGCAGGCCCCTGAGCCAGTAGCGGCAAGCCCATGGGGTTCCCTTCTCTGTTGTGGAAGATGTGTTTGTTTGATCTTTGCAATAGATCTTGCTGCAGCTCACTCTTTGTGTCCGTGCCACCTTTGTGAGCTGTAACACTAACCGCAAAGGTCTGCAGCTTCACTCCTGAAGTCAGTGAGACCACGAACCCACCGGAGGAAGAAACTCCGGACACACCATCAGTAAGATTTGTAACACACACTGCGAGGGTCCACAGCTTCATTCTTGAAGTCAGCGAGACCAGTAACCCACCAATTCTGGACACAATTACTTAAATGAAGTATGACACTCTCAATTGAATTGCATTTCAAGAAAACAAAAGTCTTCCTTGACAATCTCTTCTTTCATAACTTGTCACTTACCAAGTCTTGTACAGTTTATCACTCAAGTATCTATTAAGTTCATTTACTTTTCTGTTTCACCTCTACTATGATCCGAAACATCTGCCATCCAGTACTGGAAAGGCACCTTCTAGTCACAGTCTCATCAATGCTCCTTTCCAGTCTGTTCTTCAAACTGTAACAAGGTTAATACACACACACACACACACACACACACACATACACACACACAGCGGTTTGAAGCCATTCAGTCATTCTCCATGATCCACTGTCTGTACTTCATCTCAGCTTGTATTCTCCTGCTTTCTAGTGCTCCAGTCACAATCCTTTCAGTTCCTTAATGAGGTCATATTTCCTCATGTCATAGTTTTTGCATATGCTAGTCCCTCATCCTGAAACGACCTTTCTACTCCCAGTCCATTTACGCTTCACTCATTTAATTTTTACTTGCCCTTCTGCTTTTAGCTCTCACGTTGTTTCCTCAGAAAACCTTATTTAATCATCCATGTGCACATGGGCCCCACTGTTAGACTCTCTCATATCCTTTTTGTATGGCAATTATCACATTCGCCTTTGTGATCAATTAATTAATACTCGTGTTCTCCTTAAGAATGTAAGCACCATGAGTGCAGGGATCACATCTCTCTTGGACATCAAGGTAATCTCAGTCCACAGTTATTTTACTAAAAAGACATTCAGTAATATTAGTTGACTTTTGAATAAAAAGGGAGTGTCTTCACATTGTCCTCTCTCTGCTGTTGAGAAGAGAGAACAAATGTCTTAGCATACGTTTTTCTCCACTATTATGACGAAGTAGAATACAAATTAAGTACGCATCTGCTGCAATAATAACTTCATTTTGATAGTATAAGGACTCTTAATAAAGTTACATTGTAAGTCTAAAAAGAAATGAAGAGACCATCTATTTTCCTGCATAAGATAGAGGCATGCATAATAGAGAAGATATGGTGTGTTGTGTCATAGTCAGAGGATGGGCTTCAGCGTGAACACTAGATGCACCCCTAAAGGTAGTTTAGTGAAGCAGGAAGGACTCAAATGACCCTGGCTGCTAAGGTCAAATTCCGGACCGCCACTTACATTTGTATGATCACAGCAGGTTAACCTCTCTAGTCCTCAACTTCCTCATCGATGCATGGAATTAAATTGGGACTGCTTCACTGGGTTGTTGTGAATGTTAAAGGAGAGATCTACGTAAAACACTTAAAACAGGTAACAGTTATTATTTAACATTTTCTGGACCATTGTTGTGTGTATTAGTTCAGATGCATTTATTCCACCAGGAAGTACAATGGGTTTTTTAAAGATCCTTTTGAGTTTCACCATTTCAATGATTTTAGGCAAACTATGCCATGCCTAATAATAGCTCCTGTGATTTTATTGTTATCTGTTGTCATTTGGATGTTGTAGCTCCTATGATGTTATTGTAATCTGACATCGTTTAGATGTTTGTCCCCTCCAAATCTCATGTTAAAATGTGATCCCCAGTGTCGAAGGTGGGGCCTGGTGGGAGGTGTTTGAGTCATGCGGGTGGATCCCTCATGAATGGCTTGGTGCCCTCCCTGTGGTAATGAGTGAGTTCTCCCTCTATTAGTTACCATGATAAAAGAGCCTGACAGCTTTCTTGCTCCCTCTTTTGCTTTGTAACACATCTGCTTCCCCTCTTCCTTCTGCCATGAGTAAAAGCTTCCTGAGGCCTTACCAGAGTCCAAGAAAATGTTTGCACCATGCTTGTACAGCCTATAGAACTGTGAACCCCAAAAAAGATATTTTCTTTATAAATTACTCAGCTTCAGATATTCCTTTATAGCAAGGCAAATGGAATAATACATTATCTCTAGTCTGCAGAGGAGAAAATTGACTCTCTGAGGAGCTAAAGGACTTGCTGAACACCAAGCAATAAAACCAAGCCCCAGACCCAGAGGTTTTGTGTGCAAGTTGGTGCTCTTGACCCAACGTGCACTGCCTCTCTGCTACATCGCTTAATAATTCCACTTCCTTATGTTTGTACTGAATGTTACTTAAAGCACTTCCTGTGCCTTGTCTTCTTTGGTGTCCACAACAACTCTTTAAGAAGAAATATAACAGAAAGGCCATGGAGTAGAATGGATAAAGGGTTGGCCAGATGCTCACAAGTTTTTTATGATTTATTGGCATTTTTGCTTGGGAAAGTCACTTAATTTCTCTGATCTTGAGTCTCCACACTTGTGACACAGAATAATTGAGTTAGACAATCCTTATTGTTTTCTCTGGATCAAAAATGCAAAAACTCATCAGTCTTCAACCATATTCTCCATGCTTTAAATCATCATTTAAAGGCCATCCTCTTCTGAAGATTGCCTCTCAAGTGATACCACCATTTCTCTCGTCAACTAGAACAAGAATTTACCTATACCTATATGGATCTATTGTAAAGTGATTTCGTTGTGGATGCTGTGGTCTTCAAGCCCAAACTATTTCTATGAATCTAATAATGTTAGATATAATTTTGTATATATCATATAATAATTCCTGTGAGTCTAATAACAACTAATACTGAGTTCTGTACATTCTGTTTGAAAAGATAAGTGGATAATGAGAATAGCATTAGGCCAGGCTCACAACATCTAAAAAATCTGAAAATACCTTTATCATACTATCACATTATTCCTCCAAAATATATACAAGTATAATTTGTCACTTTACAACAAAATAAAACACAAAATAAGTCCGCGAAGAAAAAGCTTGCCCTGTAACTTTAAGATTTACCACAAGAGGGCAGGGTTGATTCAGTTCTGGACTTCATCCTTTTCTTTTTGTCTTTCTTAAAGGTGTTGAATACACAGATGTACTGTAGATGAGACTATAAATCAGTAAAAAAAAATAAATAAATAAACAAAATCCCCCAAATAGAATGATTCTTTTCAAAAGAATCATAAAAATTATCATACGCTTTGACCTGTTGAAATGTTTCCATGAATAATAAGCTCTAAAGAAGTAAAAAGCTGTATATGAGAATAATCCTTGTAACACTATCTAAATTTTCTCTTCAAAGTGGAAATAATCTAGACGTCTAACATTGTAGATTTAAATAAATAAATATTATATAAATCTGGTGGCATATACTGCAACTCTTTTAAATGAATATTTAGAAGATTGGGCAGAAAGAGATTAAAATACACATGATTTATTAAGCAAAACTGCAAAGAATATATAGTGTAATCTATTCTGGATTAAAGATATGTAGAAGTCATAATTGCGTATTCAGTGGGACCAGAAAGAGACACAGAAAAACAAAAACAGTACTTTTTAAAGGAAGGTATAGTTATAGGCAATTCCTTATTTACAGTATTTTTGTACAGTGTTGTATACACCATGCATTTTAATCCCTTTGCCTATAACAGGATCAAGGATAAATCAACCACATTTTTAGGGCCTTCTTCAATACATTATCACCTGAGTTGCCAAGTACAGCAGAAACAGCTGGTTTCAACTCAGTCTCTCAGTTTCCATTTTTCCCTCCATCTTTATTAACGAAACTGATAATCTAGTCTCAGAGGGCCTTGTATAGTATGCACATCTTCTGTCTCCTTGCAACTAGGAATGACCATGGATCCTAGTTCTGGAAAATAAGATGTTAACTGGAGGTCACTGGTTGATGTTTCTGGGAAAGCTCTTTAAAAAGTGCTGGCCTTGAGTGGCTGATTTGGGAAAAGGTCTTTTGTCCTTTGGCCAAACTCTCTCTCTTCTGGTCTAGCATGCAGATGTCATGCCTGTAGGCACAGCAGACATTTTCCAGGCATGAAGTTGAAAGAGACATGAAAAGGATGGCAGAACAGGAAGATAGAAGGACCCCAGGCCCCTAGTGGTGTCATGGAGCTTGTCATGCTTGCTCTGGACAGATGGCCTCTGAGCTTGTTTTGTAAGAAAATGTAATTTATTTGGGTAAATTTTGTTGAGAGTGCTACATGCAGTCAAAAACTTTTTATCTGATATGCCATGAAGGGAAACAACAAAAATATGAAGTTATCCCGTATTTTTATAACATGAAGAGTTCCACAATCAGCTTGAAGGGCTGCAGTGGGCATATGTAAAGGATTGGAAGGGTAATTCTAGAGACTTCCTTCAAAGAATACATCATATTTATTATTTGATGAAGTACATCATATGTATCATTTATTTCATTATTTATACCATAGGATGAACTGAGGCTGCCAATTTTAAAACCTTTAAGATCTCAGCGCGCCTCTGATTCAAATCTAGTTGTAGTTCATTTTTCTTGTTTTTTGTCCAGTGAAAAGAGTATGCCACTTTTAGAACTCCATTCCTAAGTAAATGGTTGCACAGACAATTATTATGTAAAATAATTTTTCATACAGCCTTGTTTTAATAACAAAAATGACAACATTTAAATTTCTAATATGGTAGTAAGAAAATAAATTATGGGTTATATACAAGCATATTATTTAAAAACATAAACATGAGCATTAAAATAACTAAAATTAAATGTGATTCAAGTAGGTGCGGGGTGAATAAGGCAAATGCAAAAATGCTAAATCTCACATCTTTTGTAATAATGTATTAGTAAATTTATTTATATTTGGTGTGTTTATATCCCGACTCTATCTCTGTATATTCATGAGCCTGCATTACTCTTTGTGTTTTTCTACCATCATTTCAGGGAGGTTTTGAGAGAGAGGAGAAGAAAACCCATGTGTTAATCGCTACCTAAAACATCAGCTAACCTTGGACTTACCCTGTGGGCAACTGAGTCCACTGAGGGATATTAATAAGGGTAACTAGATTTGCATCGCTGGTTTAGTGTCAGTAAGAAAAAATCAGAACACAAGGCTAATTATCTTCAAAGGATTGGTGTTCATTTATTCATCAATTCAGTAAATATTAGTTAAGACCTACAAAAGGCCAGAAATGATGCTTAATGTTTTCATACGGGAAATGAAAGACAGTTCTTGCTCTCAGGAAGCCACAGCTTTGTGCCCACTGCAGTCAAGTAAACTTACAGTGATATTATGTGAGGTATCAAGAAAGGCTTCTAGAAGAAATGACATTTGTGAGTGGCCAGCATAGCAGAGCAGGTGTTATTCTGCAAAAGGAAAGGGGAAAGACTGTGAAAGAGAATGGGGTATGTGTGAAACTTTGGTTATTTAATTGTGCCCAAGGATAAATACATGGGAGGATCAGAGAAAAGGTTAAAAGCTAGCAGAAGTCAAAACTCACCAGAATGTCAAACTGAGAAGTCTAAACATAGTCTTGATCGTGATAAAATGAGACTGACATATTTCCAGTAGGGAAATAATATGATCAAATTTCCATTTGATAATGATTAACACAATCATATTCTGGAGAATAAATTGAAGGTGCTGGTAGGGTGAGATATGATGCTGTTAACGATAACTGGAGGCATATGTAATACTTACTTGACACTTCCATTGCACCAACTAGAGACAATATGTATGTAAAGCATTTTCTATTGTGGTAAGAACAAAGAAGTCATTCAATAATGATCATGGTGTACAAACTTTATTCTATTTTGTTCTTATAAAAATTATGTGAAGTATTATTAAGCTTGGATTATTGATGAGGACACCGAGGCTCAGAAAGTTAAGTGACTTATCTAAGGACTCCGAGCTAGCAAGTGGCAGAGTCAGAGATAGCAAGTGGCAGAGTCAGAGCTAGCAAGTGGCAGAGTCTGAAATCAGATACAAATTGGTCTGATCCCCAAATCAGAGCTCTCTGAGCCATCATACCATATTGTTCACTGTCTCTGAACAATTCATTTGAGATTCAGAAGTCCACTTAGCAGAGATACAGATGAAATTCAGACAGATGAGTACAAACTCCATCAAAACTTTCAATTTTATGATTCCATTGTTCTTCAAAACAGAGGCAAACCTACAGAACCGAAGCTAATCCAGACCAAACCTGACAGCAGGGAGTGCAAGCAATGTTGTGGGCACTGCAGGTTCCTGACATGACTTTATTTCCATTCCCATTAACTGGCAGCATGTACCACATTATTTAGGATAATTAACTATGAGTCTCAAAGGAATATGCCCATTCCCTCTCTCCTGTCTCCCTGATGGACATAAAAATGACTTTAGGAGAAATGACAAAATATCTCTATGAAAATGAACCCTTAAGTCTGAGCTCCCACTGTAAACCCATCTTATTTTTTTTCTCTCCCATTTTCCAACACCTTGATAATGTCATCATTTTATTATGATTTCTGAGGATAAAGAGCTCTTAGGAACTTGTATTAAGCAATTACCCCAGGGATGGGCAAACACAAGCTCATGATATTTACTTAAAATTCTCAATTCTGTGAATATGTCAAGGTCTTTATAAACAAAACTGACTTTTCGAGGGTTGGCAAATTAGCACCGTGTCCAGAATAATCATTTCTACAAGGAGAACGACATGTCCTTATTTTCCATCCCTGTTCACTGGTGACAAGTGCCATTTCAAGCAATTTGCCAAATAAATTCTGAAGATTGCATGGGAATAATGCCTAGAATGTATTTTTCATGAAGTAAAACATTCTTTATGTGGCATGAATGTTGAAAAAGAAGAGAGCGGGATCTATACTCAATATCAGTTGTAAATAACTATATTATTCTTGGATGGATTTTGTTTCCAAGTGCTTTGCAAGGCAATAATATGAGAAAAGTTCTTACAATATGGAAACAGGGTAATTGCAGAGACCACCTAGGTGAATTCGTATCAGAGGAATTACATACATCAAACTGACTAGGGAACAACTTGAATAGTTCTATGGCAAAATCTTTTCTTGATGGTGAAAAGAAGAAACTGATTTAAAATGTTTAATCTAATAAAGATAGATCTTGCCAGCAATTTCACTCCTGGATATATATCCAAAATAATTGAAAGCAGGGATTCAAACAGATATTTGTCTGCCCATGTTTATAGCAGCATTATTCACAGTAGCCAAAAGGTGGAAAGGTGGAAACAATTAAGTGTCTATCCACAAATGAATAAATGAGTGCATGAACCCAATGTGTAATATACATGCAATAGATTATCATTTAGCCATAAAAGGGAATAAAAATTTTGCGTGTCTACAACATGAGTGGTCCTTGTAACTCTTATGCTTAGTGAAATAAGCCAGACACAGGACAAATATGCATTCCATGTAAGTGGAATCATATACACTTAGGCAAATTCAGAGTCGGATAATGAAATCGCTGTGATCAGGGCTGAGAGAATGGGGGTGGAGGAGGGAAAGGGGATTATTATTTAATGGCTACAGAGTCTTTGTTGGGGATGATGAAAAGTTGTAGATATACATACTGGTAATGGTTACACAATGTTGTAAATGTATTTAATACCACAGAATTGTACACTGACAAATGGTTGGAATGATAAATATGATGTATAGTCTACCACAATATTTTTTAAAAGAAGTCTTTCAGGTTTCACCCTAAAAATATCTGGAGCTTACATAAGGTGCTCTCAGTTGCTCTAGGACTATAAATTACAACAAAATGAAGTACCGCAAAACCCTTTTTTAAAAAATTAATGGATCCTTAAAGAATTTTCTGAAAGCTATGGAATCTCTCTCGAAGTGAAGGGAGATAACCCATAATCATGTGCAATGTTGTTACAAACAGGGGGACAGGGGACTGTGGCACTCAGAAGCCTCCACATTGACCTCTGATTCAGAGAGCAGCGGTATTGTGAAATTCAAGTTTATGGCCAGTTGCTGAGGATGTCAGAGGGCTCTCACCAAAGGAAGGAGAATCTCACTTGCATATGATCTCCATCTTCAGCTAAAGGCCCAGAGAAACACTAAAATCACAAACTGAATAACAGAGCAAATAAGACAATCATTATCAAGCCAAACACTTATGAACTCATGGATGCAATTTCAGCTTTGTTTAAGATGAATGCCTTTCTCGCAGCCTGAGATCACAAATGGTGAATGGTAATAAAGCTAACACGAAAGATAAAGAATTAAATAATACGACTTCATCTCATTAAAATACTGAACCTTGTTAATAAGCTATTGCATTCATCTTTGGGACTATTTTTGAGACCAGCCTTTACACAGTTGTATTTTTTTTTCTTTTTTAAAGGAAAGCTTAATAACATCCTTTCTGGGTGAAAAGAGGTTTCTGTATTCGGTTGCAATTTGAAAAGGAACAACTAAAATTATACATTTCAGAGTAATGTAAGAAATAAACACCCCTTCATTACTGGGTACAACGTTCTATTTTTATACTACTATTTAATGTTTACTGTTCTCTCGGAAATGTTAAAGATTGGCAGCATTTTTGTGCATTTAGTAGAAACTGGTACTTTATAATCCTGGAATGAGAGGTGTAACAAATTTGTAAAGTTTAAAATAATACCTTTTTTTTGGCTTTCACCTTATTAAATGTTGAGCTTCCTTGCTGACCCATTCTTAGAAAATAAAATAATAGGAAACATTTGGAAGCAGACTTTCTATTGCACCTCTATCAAATGTACAAATCAGCACCTAGAGATTAGAAAAGAGAGAGAGAGAATAATAGAAAGTAATGTGAATTGCGTATTTAAACTTTTAGGAAAAACAACGGATCCTTTCAAGATTTTTATGAATATAGAATACCACAAAGTCAAATGACACATGTAATTAAATCTAGCCTGGCAATAGTCCTTAACCACTCCCACATCTAAATATAATATTGTGTTTTCTTCTAAGTCACATTCATTCTACCATAGAATCTAGCAAATTAAGCCTGACAGACAGAGTTTTCTGTAACAACATCTGCCCCAGGAGACACAACATCCCATTTTCATTGCCCTCCTGATTTCATTTTCCTTTATCTCTATTTAATACTTTCTCTCCTGAATTAAGACAAATGCCACTAAATAGATGGACTAAGAAACCCTTTTAAAACTTTTCATCACAGTCTGTTTGTTTGTAATTCAGTCAGTACATGGTGAGCCAAGACTTGCTCCATTTGCACATGGTAAAGATTAACACCTTTTAGGTTGATAAATAACTAGAAAGAAATGCGAGTATCCAAAGATCTGTTCAAACTCTTACCAATTTACGTATTTTTATAAGCTATGACTGTGCAATGATCTATAAATATACAACAGAAACTATCTCTCCTAAAAGTCTGCCTTTTGATAATTTAATAAATGATAAAATTGAGCAGTGCTTTACAAAAGGTAGCATGTGTATAAATGTTGATGTGCAAGATGATTTTGGGTGGAGCACAGGTAGATTTTTGTAGTAGTTATGCTTTTGTGAGGGCTTTTGGTATAAATTTTGGAGTCCAGGTGTTATTTTGTTACATGCATATATTACTGTACAGTGGCGAAGACAGGATTTTTGTGCATCTATCACCTGAATAATGTACATTGTACCCACTAAGTGATTTCTTATCTCCTTCTCCCTTCCCACCCCTGCAACCTTCCAAGTCTCCATTGTCTATCATTCCACATTCTGTTTTCATTTTAATGGTTTTCTCCTATCTATTGCAAGTAATATGGTATCTCCATTTACAGTAGAGATATGCAATTTTTAGTAGTTACATTTAAATTAAGAATAGTATGTATTAAAAGGAGCATTTATGTAAATAAGACTACAGGAACATTGGTACAGCAAAAACTGGTAACACAGTGCAAAAGAGGAATATTTACTGTGTCATCACATTTTTAAAAAGGAATAATCAATGCACCCAAGCCTGGAAAAATAAATAGAAATTCCTAACAGGTCAAGGAAAGGGGAAAGTCATTCCAGACGAAGGGGGACCACATACAAAAACTCTAACATGAATTACACCCATGGTGTATCTGAGCCCTGTTGGGCTAATGTGGCTGGATAATTACATGGTGGGGGCAAATGATAGACTGTGTGTTGAATTGGCATAAAGGTACTAGATCTCTAAAAACCTTTGCCATGCTGAAATCAATGTAGACAATGGGAAGTCATGGAAAGGTTGGAAGCAGGAAATAACAGGGCTGATTTATGTTGTGAAAAGATAACTCTGTGACAAATTGGAGTGCACAGGAAGGATGAGGAGACCATGGGAGAGAGACTAGTTAGAACTATGTTGCAGAGACATACAGGAAAAGACCAGGAGTTAAGACTACATGAAAAATATTTCTGAATCACAAAAGGGAACATAAACATTATCAAAAGGCAAGTAGCCAAGTGAAAGAGAAAAAGTACTACACATGCACCAATACCCCAGAAAAGGTTAATATGCTTATTACATAAAGAGGTCCTTTGAGTCAATAGAAATGTTATTTAAAGTTTATGATGATGATGATGAAAATTCATGAGTATAATAGGTAATTCAAGTTTAAAAATGATAAAGATACAAAAATGCTCAAACATGTTAATAGTCATAAAAATACAACTTAAAAGAGAATAAAATACAGCTTTTGCCCATCAGATTGTTAGAAACAGATGATATTTAGAGTTGGCAAGAATGTGCATGAAAGGACTTTCATATAATGTTCGTGGAAGTATAAATTAATGGAATTACAAATTGATGCAAAGGACATGTCATCATCAGATAAACCATCATCATGATTTGTCTTTAAACTTGAACTAATTTACAACCTTTTAAAATTATATTCACAAAGCAATGTAAGAAGGAAAAAACTGGGGATGTTAATACATTCAGTTTCCATCCTATCCTGACAGAGTGTGCACCACGTCAATGAAAACACTTATCTCCCTGTCCACTCACTTCCCTCCTCTATGAAATATTAAAGAAATCCCCTACCTTAACTGATGTTGTGGAAGTAGTCATGGAAAAGAGGGGAGAAATCTGAGATGTATTTAGAAGATGAAATTTGCAGAATTTAGTGACCTGGAATGTGAGAGATGACAAGAGGAAAGAAGTCATTATGACTTCATTTTTGGCAATTGGATGTGTCATTCTCATAGATTGGAAACACAAAAGAAGACATATTTGGGAATAAATACAATAGTTCATTTTGGGACCTGATGGGTTTGAGGAACCAAAGACATATCCAAATTAAGATATAGAGCAAGGTGCTGAATAAGATGAATATTCGGATCTGGATCTCAGGAGAGGGTCTGGTGTGATGATATATTTTTGGAGCCATTAGGAGATGATGAGAATCATGGATTTGGTAAAAATTACCAGGGAGTATGTAGCATAAAAAGAGAGAATAACAAAGGAGGAACTTTGGGAACACCAGCGTATAAAGGGAGAGCAGAGGAAGGAAGCATACCAAGAAGGAGTTTGAGGGGCAGCCTCGTGGACACACACCCAGGCTCAGACAGAGGGCCTGTCTCCCCCTCTGCCAGCTGGTCTGGATACCCAGGCCTCAGCTCTGCCACAGTAGTGGCCAGATGGTAATCTGAGTCTGTGACTACAAGCCCCTCATCACTACTGGAAAAAGAGGCGTGAGTGAAAGTGAACTGTTGTGTCCTCTTTGTGTTGGAGAATGAATCCTTGTTTCCGGAGAAAGCAGGAGCACTGTTTGTAAGGAAGTCTTAGCAGCCACATGGATTTTTAGCCCAGAGACACTTTCTCCTCCAAATGCATATGTAAAGAAGCTGGGAGGAGAATAGTCACCTCTCTTTTCTCATATATTATTGAACAATCTATGCACTTCTGCATACACACAAAAAATAATCATATTAGTCCAATTGGATTAGTTCAATGCATATCATTTGTAAACCTCCTGGGAAAGGATGGGGAGTATTTTTCTTTGTTTTCAGAAAATCTGATTGAAGCAGATCATACATATGTTTACAAAGGATAAAGAGCCAGATTAATTTAAATAGGTGAAGCTACAGGGAGCATTAGTCACAGACATCATTCATTAACAAAAGCCATCTGAAAAATTAGAATAAACCATTGTCGAGGGGTAGTTGAAATTCATTAAAATAAACCCTAATCTGCAGTCCTTACATAATAAATCCCAAGGTAAATTTATTTATGAAATCAAATCCTGTGCTACTATCCTTTTATACTAAATCCCAGGGTAGATTTAGTTATAAAATCAAACTCTAGTAGGAGAAAAAATATTAAACATATTTAAAATTAAGGTTAAATTTAGTAAAGATGAAGTATAAAGTAGAATAGGTAACAGAAATAAAATCAAATTTTCTGACTATTTTTTTTCTATTTCTAAAAGTAAAATCCACACTTTTATGTATCTCAATTTTAGTATTTGCTGTTAAATTAAGTAATACCTAAATATAAAAATGTCGATGTTAGAACTGTGTTTATTCATAAATCATCTGGCCTCTTTTAATAGAGTCTAGTAAAATCAGAACTATGGAATCTTGTAGTTTCTGGGTCATTGGAAAGGACCCTGAAATCTTTTATTACATAGGGATGTTTGTTGTATTGCTCCTTATTATAACTGCACTTAATTCATGTTTCAAATCTTCATGAAAAGAAAGATTTTTTTAAATCCAGGAACATATTGAATTCCATGTCCAATTATATATTTTTTTCTGAGAACACAGATACAGAATATTTTTAACCCAACTTAACCAAAAAGTGCAGTATTGCAAAATCTCAGGAAGGGAAGACAATGGATTTTCATCTGCATTGGATGATATTTAAAATCTCTATGCCCTCTGTGCCTTCCAAATAAATGTGGTTCACAGCATGAAAAAAGGAATCAGAAATGAAATAAAGACTATGGGAAAAAATTGAGGCAGGATGACAGGCTCATTAAAATGTGCAGAAAGCATCCCCGACTCCCTCGAGAAAGCTGTTATCGTGAAATAATCACATTGACGAATACGGAAAGAGTGGACTCCGGCAGGGCCTTATATTGCACCCAAGAAGTTGGTGATTATATCCTGGAAATGTGACCCTGTGAAAGCCTTGCTTCTTTGTTGCTTAATAGAGTTCACAGAAAACGCTTGTGTCCAAAATGAGATTTCTCCCCTATTCACTGTGCAGCTCAGGAGTCTTGACAGGATGAGCAGGGGGCCATTTCTCCTAATCAAGGGGGGATGCAAACCCCTGTGTGTGGAAGATTTTAAGCAATCAAGCTCAACTGTTGCAGGGAAGAGCCACTGCCCTCTGCTCCTTGTCAAGTGGTCATAAAGGAAAGGGTAAGAAAGCTGCTAGAATTTGGTAGAAATAAGGGATAATAGGTCAGAGGGACCTATTTTTCTCAGCAATTATCCCATTTCCATCTCTGAAGCTATGAGAAATACTTCCTTGCTGTCTATGCAGCCAATCTATATAGAGTATTTAGCTTTTAATTAAAATCTTTGTTAGCATTTCCATTTTCTCACCCTGTTGGTTCAAAAATTGCATGTATACTTTAATCTGAAGACACAAGCAAGGCTTTCTAAATTGTTGCACTGATTTGAATGTCTTTTCTCTTGATGCAGCTGAACTGTGAGACAATGGGAATGGCAGTGGGAGTGAAATCAAATAGTACAGAAAGGAGGGAGTCTGAGGGAGGCCTTTAGGAAACTTCTCCAAATCTGGGTTTGCAGACAGGGATGCATTCCCAAGTCCTGATAATTTCTGACTTAAATGTACTTAATTTATATTTTTAAGTAAAAGTGCAAATAGCAAAAAATGCATACTGTATGATTTATTTAATATTTACTAAACTATGTATTTGTATACATTCATATACATATGAATATAAATGCATTAAAAGTATCAGAAAAAATATATTTTGCTACAAATAATGGCTACTTTTACAGTTGAATCATCTGGAATGGGATTACAGGCAGGAATGAAGGATGACTAACTCTTTAATCCCAAATATTGTTTTCCAACAATATTTTGTTGTTGGAAAAGTTTCCACAAGCATGTATTCATGTGTTGCCTGTATAAGCTAATGAGTACTTTTTAAAAGATGAAAATCTGTGGTTAGTTCATGACTGTACTGGGATTGGCTGTGGAATATAATTGCATCCTAGACTCAGGGACTTCCAGATACAGATATAATCAAGGGGAAATCTAAAATGAATACTCACCAGTGAGGGATGTGTCTCCTCCACAGGGTCTTTAAGGTAAGGCCTATAATGCTTAAAGACCACTTGTTTTATCAAAATAATCATTTTTCCCCTGGCATCTCCCAAAATGTTCTGGAGGCCATTCTAAAAGAGATCTTTAAATGTTTTCTAATTCTATATATAATATGCCAACCCTAGTAAGCTGTGAAAATTGTGGCCCAACCTTGACATGCTGATTAAGTTACTAGTAGAATTGGTGTAATTTCCCTGTTGTGCATATACATTCTCTGCATTAGAGATTTAGAAAAAAGGAACTCAGAAATGTCGTGTTTCTTATACTAAAACTTTTACAATCCTGTACTAACACAATATGCTGAACAGTTGAGGCCATGTGGGAATTCAGGCACAGCTCACTTCCTAACATAAGACTAAAAACTGCCTAACAAATCTTACTTGGAAATGACAACGTTTGGAAATGTGAACTAAGAAACCAAATGAAAATACTCTTGATTGTGGATTTTCAGCCTGACAAGCTCTGGATTTAGCACTCTCTGGAGTCAGTAACTTCCCACAGATCATTTTGTTTGTTAGAGGTTGACCTGCCCTAAGTCCTGCACACAAAAGCTAGCAATGTCTAGGGTGGCACATGTGTCAGGAAGTGTTAGTAACTAAAGGCAGGCATGTGGTTATTCACATCATCCTCTCTCCAATTTCAAGGGGTAAGTTCATTCCATGCCACGTGCAGCTTCTAGAACACAGGGCCAAATTAGCCCAAATGTCTAAAATCCTTTTAGCTGAATCCATTATACTAATATCTGACAATTATGAACTAAGTCTCATTTAATATGTTTGGATGCTGTCCCTTAAAGGCAATAATTACCAAAAAGAGTTAGCTGTATAAACCCGTTTCCCAGCACATTGGTTGACAAGACACCCCACTGGTTATAATTCGACCATCAGGCAGAGCTTTTTATATTTAATGTTGCAGAGATTATCTTTTGTAAATGGAAAACTGAAGACTCTCACTGTCAATCTTGCCTTGTATTCAGCTACATTTCCATTTCACAGAACATCTTGAATTTAGCTGAGGGAGGTAGTGGTCCCTAAAAATACAGAGCAAGAATAAATCCAAAAGGAAGAGGGAAGACTAGTAAGAACCTTTCTGCTAAATCTATGACAGGAAAGTATCCTTTTGGCAATACTCCTTCAAAGAGTGACTTCTAAAACCCTAAGGTGAATTTTTGCTCTACATCCATGGCAAGAATATTAAGAGGAGTAGGGTTAGGAGG
Organism: Mandrillus leucophaeus; assembly: GCF_000951045.1. Lineage (NCBI taxonomy): Eukaryota > Metazoa > Chordata > Mammalia > Primates > Cercopithecidae > Mandrillus > Mandrillus leucophaeus. Next base: position 394,139 of record NW_012109142.1, read on the forward strand.
ATTTCATCTCCAGGGGAAGAATTGTGTCTGCACTATAGGAAACGCCTTACATTACAAAAAAAAAAAAAAAAAAAAAAAAAAAAAAAAAGTGTAGAATTTAAAGCTGTAAGACACTGTTAGAAGTCAGAAAATCTGACCCACTGTTGAAATTTCCATCCAGATGGAAATTCAAACTCCATGTGATTACCCTTAATAATGGGTCGCTCGCAGCCTCAAGGAGCAAGTCTTTGCATTGTTGGATAGTTCTTTCCCCATATTCTTCTTAGTCATGAGGCACAACCTGCAGCCTTTAATTTCATCCCCAATCTCCTCCCAGAGCAATATATTCCAGCTGATTTTGAACAATAAACCTGTTCCACTAAAATACAAAATCTCAAAAATCTCCCTTAAAAATGTTTGAAATCATGTCATCGTTTTGTGAGGATTAAGATTTAAAAATTTTTAAATGACTTTTTTCATTTTATATGAAGATATTATTGAGCATTCTATTAGAACATTTATTTTGTTTTAATTGTGAATACAGAGCAAATATCTGAAGATAAATTTTTGTTTTCCTCTATTTATCAAGTTCTATTAAATGTGTTTAATCATGTAAGAGAATATATTCACATTATAGTATATATGGTTTGGTGAAAGAATGGATTGTGAGCTAAAGATTAAATTTTAAATACCTGTTTTAATGTCAAGAATATTACTTACTAGGCACTGGGGATCCAATAATGAACAATATGTAGCACCAGTCCCAACCCCCAGATTTGGATTCAATTGTTCAGGAACGATGCACTGACATTGGTGTTTTTGAAAATCACCTCAGCATTCTATAGTACACTAGCTTGACACAACCAGTAGTTGACCCACGTGGAGTATCTGTACTCTGAATGGACTGCAGGTTAAAATTGTTCACACAGAAAATATTTGTAATACCTATACTTGACAAAGAAGTCATATCCAGAATATATAAAGAACTCTTACAAAAAAAAAAAAAAAAAGGAAATAAATCTACCCACCCCCTAAAAGTGCAAAATCTTAGGCACTTCATACAAGCAACAACCAGTGAAAACAAAATAAGACAAAAATGCTCTTTTTCAGTAGTCACCATAGGAATGCAAATTAAAATACACTATAATACCACCATACCCCGCCAGAACGGCTAAAATGAAACCAAGTGTTGTCTAGAACGAAGAGCAACTGAACTCTCATATGTTGCCGATGATAATATAACTAAGTATAAATTTTTGGGAAGATTGGCAGTATACTAATTAAATCTAAATATATCTATACTCATCATCTATCTCCCTTCTAGGTATGTCTGTAATGGAAATATGTGCATATGTTCACCAAAAGACGTGTAGAAGAATATTCATTGTACTTTCATCATAACCCGAAACTGGAAGCAACCCAAATGTCCCTCAGTAGTAGAAAGGATAAATATACTTCGGTATATTCATACAGAGAGGTATATGATACAGCAATGAGAATGAACAAGTGATAGCTACATCCTAAAACATGAATGGATTGCACAAACTTGATACTGAGCAGAAATAGTGAGACACAGAAAGTACATTCTGTGTGATTCCATTTTATGAAATTCAAAAACAGGCAAAATGAATCCATAGTGTTGGAAGTCAGAATAGTGGTTAAGTTTGGGAGAAGCAGTGACTGAAAGGGACATAAGTGGGACTTCTAGGATGTGGTAATGTTTTGTCTTTGATTTGGGGGCTGGTTACATGAGTTTATTCACACTTATGATATTGTATTTTTCTGAATGTAGTCAAACTTCAAAAACAATTTTTAAATTATTCATAACAGTAAATATAATATTAATCTCTTATTATTAGGGCAGCATTTTATATTTACAAGCTGTTTTTGTACATGCTGTCCCATCCAATTATCTCTTTAATTTATTAATTCACTCATTCATATCCAGAAATTTAGTCTCTCATATATGCAGGGAATTGTGCTAGGTGACGCAAGCAACTCAAAGGTTAATAAGACATGGTTATTAGTCTCTAAGAGCTTATAGAACTAAAAATTTGAAGACATGTCTGTAGTGCAGCTACAATAATTCATTGTTTAAAACAACAATAATTTATTGTGTTGCCTAGGTACCAGGCATTGTACCTTACTATGGACATTACTGGTAGTCTCTCATATTTAATAACTTCAAGTAAAATACATTTTTAATGTCATGTTTACTTTCCCCTTAAAATATTTAATAATATATGAAGGAAAATATAATAAAATTTACTGGCGAAAAGAAAAGAAATTTGCCTCCTGAGGGGCAATATAAAATGCAGCACGACAGCCTTCTATCTTCAGTGATTCCATTAACTAGTTCAGGGGATCAGATGATGAAATAAATTGACTTACAGATGCAGGAATATTATATAACTGTAAATTCCATTCCAATATTTGTTTTAATTTGATTATTTCACATCACAGCACCTAAAAAGAACCGTGTACTAGTTAAAGCTTATTCCCCGAAATTCAATGAATTTCAGCTTTTCAAATAAGATGCCATGCTGCAAGAAATATGAGGAAATAAGTGAATTAATGCAGGAATGAAGAAGCAAATACAGCATGTTCTCACTTACAAGTGGGAGGTAAACCTTGGGTATTCATAGACATAAAAATGGAAAAATAGACACTGGGGACTACTAGATGGGGGAGGAATGGAAGGGAGCAAGGGTTGAAAACCTAACTCTTGGGTACCCTGCTCAGTACCTTGGTGACAATCAATCACACCACAAATCTCAGCATCACGCAATATACTCAGGTAATAAACCTGCACGTGCACCCCCAAATCTAAAATAAAAGTTGAAAAAAAATTGGCAGAAGAAGAGAAATATGAGGAAAGCTATAAAACTTGACTATGAAGATGATAATATAGCATAAGTATTTCCAAGAAAAGTTTAAGTCTTTCATTTAATAAAATGTGGGTTTTACAAATGCATAAATCTCCCCTGAGTGGGTTTCAAAAAATGTGACAATTTGCAAGTTTTATAGCATTTTAAATGACACTTTCAAAAGTATATGAACATATTTTACAAGATAAATCCTGTAAAGCCCATGGAATTTCAGATTCCCAACTCTGTACATTTTGCTGGATATTTGAGTGGTTCTATTTGCTCTATTGGTAACATTTCATTGATTTTACCCATGTTTGGTCCATTCTTAAAGTACGTATTTTCTACTGTGAGTTTAGTCCAATACCTTGAAACAAAATGGTAGTCTATAAACATCATATGAAGTCATCTGCTGTAACTACATCATTTACTCGGATTTTATTATGTGATGTTTCAGGCACTGTGCTAGTCACAGATAAAGCCACTGAATCATTGTAGGTACCTTCTATAGGGACAGGGCAACTTGGAGCCATCATGCTTTGGAGGGGCACTCTTAAGGCCTGAGAGGAGAGAACACAAAGTTCCATGCACTGTGCTTAGCACTGGAAGATATAAAACTGAGGGTTTCTGCTTCAGAAAAGCTCACAGTAACTGGAAGTGAGTGGCATACAAATGCATAAATATAAGGGATAAGTATATTATTTAAAAATATTATTAAGAAGATATAATAGAAATCAGAAAGATTTCCAAGAAGCAACACTGGAACTGATGGTGAAGGCAGACAAGGCCATTCACAGCAGAGAAAACTGCATATGAAAAGTGTAGAGGAAGTTACCCACTCTCTCTTTGGAAGTTCCTGTTTCAGATCATCAACGGGGACCTCAGAAACTGAAACATGACTGAAAAATATGTCAGATAATATGATTTTAAAAGAATAATGAAATTTGGAGAGCGATTTCATCCACTCATTGATTCACTCAAGCAAATAACAATGTTTGAATGTCTTTGATTGTCAAGCCTTGTGCTAGACACTGGGTATACCAGGATAAAAACAAAGTCCCCAACAATCTTTTTGTCTAGTACAGGCGATAAAGATAGAATTATTACGATATGATGTACTAAGTCCTATGATACAGTTAACATCAGGGTGTCAAGGAGGAATTCCTAAAGAAGATGAAGTCTTGAAGAATTCATATGAGTTCTCTCACCATTTTGTGAGAGAAGATGTGGTGTGGTTGAGGATTTGGAAGTAATTCAATATGGCTGGAGCATATGTTGTGAGGTTAGGAAGAATGGAAATTTGAGCCTGGTGAGACAGACAAGAAAACTAATGAAAAACCATGTTAAAATGTCTGGATTTTATTCAAAATATAAATTTCTCTGACTTCAAATAATTTCAAGTGCTACATCCAAGAATCTGCAGCAGAAAATGCAAGGTGACATAGAATGCTAAATAACCCATATGAATACAGCCTCATGTTTCTCCATGTATGATCAAAGATTCTGGTTAAAAATAAACTGGTTTAGACCCAATCCTGAAAATATAGGAGACCTCTTATTGAAGGGGCAGATACAGCTCCAAATGTTTACATCAAATTTATTTTGTCCGTTGCAGGCGTTGTTGTTAATGAATCATCTCAAGAAAGTCTACAAAGATCACATTAAGGGATCTAGACAAATCTAACTCTATACCATATTAATTTAAAATAATAAATGTAAAACCTACAAATATTTTAAAATCATGGATGAGTAAAATAAAGAATTACCACACTAAACAAGAACAGTATTTTGTTCTCACTACAAAATAGTTAGGGGTGACTATCCCTTAATAACCATGCCCTCTAACTATTTGATTATATGATTCCTGGTTAAGGGAATAGTCATAGTGAAGACTGTAAGGAAAAACATTTAAATATTCTGTCCTTTTTTTCTAGCCACATTTCCACATATTTAATTTTTTTCATATTCTTAGGATGCTGGACAAAAAAATCTACAACTGAGTGGTTCAAGACACCACACATTTACCATCTGCAGTCTCAACTAGGCTAGGCTCCATGCCCTGACCAGAATGTCTTAGCTCCCTTTCTTACTTCCCTCAGCAGCTTTGCCAAACTTTCACTTCTTTACCCCAATTTTTTTTATTCATCTGCATCAGATTGCCCTGCTCTTATTCACTGGATGTAGGAATTGAGTATGAGAGGTTACATTTGCAGTCACCTAAAGGTTGCGAGAACAGCAGACAGCCAGGGAAAACTACATTTAAGGGGTTACTGGATTGTGGTTTGCCCTTAGAAAAGACTGAAAAAGGAGAGGATAGAAAATTAGAAGGTAACCAGAAGTTTTATTATTATGGAACCAAAGGAAAATGAATATTTTAAGAAGGAAGTAGAAAACAGAACCAAAGCCTGCAATGAGATCAAGTGAGTTAAGGTCAAAAAGTGTTCACTGAATGTGGCAATGTTGTGATCATGGAAAGTGGTGAATTTATTTTAAATAATTTCAATTGAGTGGTGAGAATAGAAACCAGTGTTTAGTTGGCTAAGCAACAAATAAGAGTAACAAACGAGGAAAGGCAACGTGATACTACTCTTTCAAGAAGGTTGTCGTGAAACAAGGTGATGTAATGACAGATGAGAGGAATGGAGAACTAAAGGAAGGTTATGGATATGGCAATGGTGGTGATTGTGATAAAGCTGGCAAAGGAGATAGCAGAGTTGATGTTGGAGGTAATGGTGGAGGTGGTATAGGTGGAGATGGTAGCAGCAGGGTGGCCTTGGAGGTGATAAAAGTAGTGGTAATGAGCATGGTGGAGGTGGTGGAGGTACAGTGGTCATGGGGAGGTGATGGTTTAAGTGATGATGAAGGTGGTCAAAGCAATGACAGTTAAGGCAAAGGTAATGGAAACAGTCAAGGCAGAGGTGATAGTGGTAGTGGTAGTGATGGTAGTAATGAAAGTATAAATGAAAACAGTAGTTTAAAATATAGGAAACTCTTGAGTATGTTTATCTGTTAAGGTAAAAGAGCCAGTAAGAAAGACAGAATAAAGAGAAAAAGAAAAATTGAGTAGGCCCCAGAGGAAAATAGACAAAGAAGTTATAACACAGATAGAAGAACTAAACTGCAAAACTATCTTCCATAGTTAAAATTCCCATACCAAATTACTTGCAGCTCTCCAAATGTATCATGGGGTCCCACGCCTGCCTCTCTGCCTTTGTACGTGGTGCTATATCCTCTGCCTACAACACCTTTCTCCCTGTCATGTCACCATATAACTCTTACTCTTTCTTCAAAATAGAACTCAGAATCCACCTCTTCCAGGAAGTCCTTCTCATTCTCTCTCCCAGTTTAATTAGGATGCCTGTTCTCTGGGCTTTCAGAATACATTGCACATGGTCCATCACAGGACTTTTCATACTATATTGTAATTGTTTCCATCTCCACTGGAATCTAAGATTCATGAAAGCGAATATTGTGCCATGTTTCATTATGTTCTCATTTATTCACTTAACAAAACTGATGCATCACTATTCCTAACGATAAAAACCTATTGAGCATTTATCATATGCCAAGCAATGGAGGGGAAATTTCAACCCATGGCCTGTTTTTATAAATAAAGTTTTGCTGGAACACAGTCACACCTATTCATTTTCATATTGTCTATGGCTACTTTCACCCTGCAATGATGAGGTGAGTATTTGTTACAGAAACTGTGTGTTCAGATCCTAAAATGTTTACCATCTGACCCTTTACAGAAAAAGTTTGATAATTCATGGTTTAACCAATAAAGGTATAATAATGACTCAAAAAAACCCACCAGCAATTATAACATAATGTGATATGTATTTTGGTAGTGGAAAATAAAGTGCTATGGTAGCATATAGGAAAAGAACTTAATCTACACTTTGAAATATCAGATGTGTTTCTAGCATCTAGCACTGTCTAGCATATTACTAGATGCCCTACAAGTGCACCTTTTTTTTTAGATGGAAAAGTGCACTTAGGATATTATCAGGAGAGCCCCCACCCCTGATATTTAACATGGGTTCTTTTCTATTTCCCTAAACATCAGCTGGTCTGAGAAATAAAGGGAAAGAGTACAAAAGAGAGAAATTTTCAAGCTGGGTGTTCAGGGGAGACATCATATGTCGGCAGGTTCCATGATGCTCCCTGAGCCATAAAACCAGTAAGTTTTATTAGCGATTTTCAAAAGGGGAGGGAGTGTACGAATAGGATGTGGGTCACAGAGATCACATGCTTCACAGGGTAATAAAATATCACAAAGCAAATGGAGGCAGGGTGAGATCACAGGACCACAGGAAGGGGTGAAATTAAAATTACTAATGAAGTTTTGGGCACGCATTGTCATTGATGACATCTTATCAGGAGACAGGGTTTGAGAGCAGACAACCTGTCTCACCAAAATTTATTAGGTGGGAATTTCCTCATCCTAATAAGCTGGGGAGCACTGCAGGAGACAGGGGCTTATTTCATCCCTTCGGCTTCTACCGTAAAAGACAGTTGCCCCCAAAGGGGCCATTTCAGAGGCCTACCCTCAGGGGCCATTCTCTTTCTCAGGGATGTTCCTTGCTGAGAAAAAGAATCAGTGATATTTCTCCTATTTGCTTTTGAAAGAAGAGAAATATGACTGTTCCGCCTGGCACTGGCAGTCAGAGTTTCAGGTTATCTCCCTTGTTCCCTGAACATTGCTGTTATCCTGTTCTTTTTTCAAGGTGCCCAGATTTCATATTGTTCAAACACACATGCTCTACAAACAATTCGTGCAGTTAACACAATCATCACAGGGTCCTGAGGCAACATACATCCTCCTCAGTTTATGAAGATGACAGGATTAAGAGATTCAAGTAAAGACAGGCATAGGAAATCACAAGGGTATTGATTGGGGAAGTGATAAGCGTCCATGAAATCTTCACAATTTATGTTCAGAGATTGCAGTAAAGACAGGCATAAGAAATTATGAAAGTATTAATTTGGGGAACTAATAAATGTCCATGAAATTTTCACAATTATGTTCTTCTGCCATGGCTTCAGCTGGTCCCTTCATTCAGGGTCCCTGAGTTCCCACAACAGGACATGAAATACTTGACTAAGATGCTAAGGGAGATGACTGAGACACCATTCCAAAAAACTGTTGGTATTTCTACCACAAAGGAACTAAACTAGGATCTTATTTAGTTATTGCATACAGTTCATTGTAAAGCTAAGTCATTCAGATATTTTAGGCTTGTGTGCTGTTCCAAATAAATAAGACTCCATCTTGGGTCTCCCAGTGGGAACTCTGGTTCTGGTGCCTGGATCAGAGAGGGCAACTGTAACACTTGTTGACAGCTGGAAGACCTACAAAGTCTTCATATTGTTCTTTAAAATCCTTTGAGAAGCTTTTATTGTGAATTTTTACATTAAAGTCTATCTTAAAAATTTGACCTTGAAACCCCCTTGGTTTCTCTTTATTTTACACATACATCTACCCACCCACCTCCACACACACATTTTATGGCCTATATCATCTAACATATAACATGTACATCCATATATATACACATCCCATATATCCTTCACACATATAATATACAGTTGATCCTTCAACAACTAGGAAGTTAGGGGTGCCAACTCCCATGCAGTCAAAAATGTATGCATAAGCTTTGGCTCCCCTAGACGTAACTACTAATAGCCTACCATTGGTTAGGAGCCTTATAAATAACATAAGCAGTTAATTAACACATATTTTGTATGTAGTATGTATTATATACTGTATTTTTACAATGAAGTAAGCTAGAGAAAAGAAAATGTAATTAGTAAAATCATAAAGAAGAGAAAACACATTTCCTATTCATTATGTGGAATATATATCATTACAAAGGTCTTCATCTTCATCATCTTCACACTTAGTTGGCTAAGAAGGAGGAGGAGGAGGGATTGGTCTTGTTGTCTCAGGGGTGGCAGAGGCAGAAGAAAAACACGTATAAGTGGACCTGTACAGTTCAAACCCATGTCATTTGAGGGTCAACTGTAATCTCATATTTTTAAGAATATATATATGTATATATATGAATGTAAATAACTCAAATCTAATGCATGCAAACTTCTAGATTTATTCATCAGAGATGGCAGATAGGGTTTCATAGAAGGGTCAATGCCAATTCATTTCAGGGATTGCCTGTCGTGCTGTGTTGAGAAAGCTTGTGAGGCCGCCTTTGATTGCGTAAGAACTAGAACTATCATTCACTATTGATGTTTGCCTTGGATAACAGAGGTGAAATGGTGGACATGAGTCAACATATTTGCCATCTCATTCCTTAAGGACATCACACATTGACATATTTCTTAAATGTAATGTACTCTTGCCCCAAGCTTACCCCAAGACAGTGATTAGCTCTCTTAAGAACTGAGGCAGGTGAAAAAGTTTGTGATGGTTACCACCTTGATGAAGAGGATAAGAGTAAAAATAACTTAGATTTGCAAAGCACTTCATTAATTTCAAAGTATCCTCGTGGGTTTTATCTCATTGAATCTCCACAACTTTCTCTATTTTGCAGATTACAAAGCTGAAGTCAGTAGGGCTTAATGAAGTCAGTGGGGCTTAGTAACTCATCTGTGATTATGTGGAATTCTTGACAGAGATAAAACACAGAGGTTCTGACTCCTAAATGTGACTCCTGTCCTTCAGGGACAGAAGACAGTCTCCTAGGAATTGGAGGTAGCTTACTGCTCTGAGGTAAGAGTGATTAAGTTTCATCACATATTTTTTAACACATTTGTGTAGTTAATATTCATTAACTGTCTACTACATTCATTAAGTGCCTACTGTATGCAAGGAATAATCACAGAAATTACGAGATTGTTTCAAAGTTTTTACAAGATATTTTGGAAAAAAATGTTATAATACAGCAAGAACTTATTAAAACATTAGAAATATTGAAACAAACAGTCAATAACAAATATAACCATTACTTTCCATGGGCCAGGCAATGACAGAGATATAAATAAGAAAAAAACAAAATGCCTAATGCTAAGGAGCTCAAAGAAATTTTTTTCTTAATTCTCTGAATTGATTCCCTTAATTCTCAGTCTTTTCAATAATTTGGTGTCCATACAATCACCTGGGAAGTGTGTTGAAATTGAGGATTTGATTTGATGGAGGGTAGGCTCCAAAATTTATCTAATGCACATGGTATTGATCTATGACCCTCACTGTAAAATACATTATGAACCCATTTAAAGAGCCACACTGATCGGATAAAATGTAGGAACTGGTTTACTGGTTCCTGATTTGCTGGTCTCCAGTCTAGTCCTCAATATTCAGTGCCAGTGTGTAAACTGAAAGTATTAGTCTCATAAAAATCATTTGTGATGATGTTCTACAGTGGTAACTTTTACAATTATAAAAATTAAATCACGAAGCACATTTTGGAACCAGGTAGCTAGGAGAGCCACCAAGTTTAACATGATTATACCAAGTTAAAGTAAAACCACAGGCTGGGTGTGGTGGCTCACTACTGTAATCCCAACACTTTGTGAGGCCAAGGCGGGTGGATCACGAGGTCAGGAGATCGAGACCATCCTGGCGAACACGGTGAAACCCCATCTTTACTAAAAATACAAAAGAATTAGCCGGACCTGGTGGTGGGCGCCTGTAGTCCCAGCTACTCGGGAGACTGGGGCAGGAGAATGTCGTCAACCCGTGAGGCGGAGCTTGCAGTGAGCCAAGATCATGCCACTGCACTCCAGCCTGGGTGACAGAGCGAGACTCCACCTCAAAAAATAATAATAATAATCATAATAACAATAATAATAATAATTTTAGTTAACATCCTTGAAATATATCTAAGTTAGTTCAAGCTGCTACATCTTTTCCAGCCTGGGCCACAGCACCAGACTCTAACCCCCACAAAAAAAAAAAAAAAAAGAAAAGCCACAGCTGGCCTTCCTTTTAGGGTTGCCATTCATCTCTCTGTATCTTTACGTATAATATTTATATCTTCTATATCTATCTTTATGTATATGTGTATAATCACACTGTGAAAAAAAATACATTGTTCCTTTAACATTGTTCAATACCTTTACCATAACCTTTATAACTATAGATGACCTACCATATAATGCCCTGATGACAGCCCTACACACATATATGCATCATCAAAACACTGGGGGTGGAGGACTGACCTAAGCCTTTCATATCCATAACTTTAAAACTCACCAATTTGCTACTGAGTTTTCCCTTAACAATTGCCTTAATAGCCTTGATTTATGGTACATTATTATCTTGATTTGCTGTGCATAAACTTGTTAAAGACATTCATTTCAATTTGATATGAACTTACTCGTTTGCATGAAGACACGACACTAAGTGTATCTACATTGTGACAGAAGCTGTATAGTATGGCCTCATTATTATGAAGCTGTTAAAATAATGTAGCAGAATATCCACTAATAGATATAATTACATGTAATGTTTGATGGGAAAATCAAGCTGCAAAACAGGGAATAACATTTAAAAATATATGTACGTCATTAGAATATATACATATGTCATATATATAAAATTTATGTTCATAGAATAATATAGAAAAAATATAATTATGATTACTGCAGAGAATGTGATAAGTAATTTTTATTTTCTATTTTTTATCTTACATTTTCTATGCTTTCTATAATGTATAATCTTGTGACAAAAAATATTATTTAACATAGTATATTCATTAACTTTCTATTTTACTTAAAAGTTATATGAAAAAGGCTGGGCACGGTGGCTCATGCCTGTAACCCCAACCCTTTGGGAGGTGAAAGTGGGCAGATCACTCGAGGTTAGGAGTGCAAGACTAGCCTGGCCACCATGGTAAAACCCCGTCTCTACTAAAAACACAAAAATTAGCCAGGCATAGTGGCGGGCACCTGTAATCCCAGCTACTCGGGAGGCTGAGGCAGGAGAATTGCTTGAGCCCAGGAGGAAGAGGTTGCAGTGAGCTGAGACTGGCCACCGCCCTCCAGCCTGGGTGACAGAGTAAGACTTTGCTCCCCGCCCCCAGAAAAAAAGTTATATGGAAAAGATACATATTATTAGTATTAATCTTTGAGTGAGAGATTACAAAGGATTTTTTCTTCTTTATGCTTTTCTGCATTTTAAAACTTCCCACAATGTACTTGTTTTTCTTTACTTTAGAAAATCAAATAGAACTATAAGGCAAACCCAGTGCCAATTGATAGAAATTATTCTCTAAAGGTAGAACATAAAGTCGTCTTGAAACCTAGGTGTTCCGGGGCATTACAGGGCCTTTTTGATCATAGACTATACCTTGAGGAAGACAATACCGAAAGTCTATAATCTTTGGCTTCATTATTTCTTCTCTAAATTCAAAGATTGTTTTTAACCTGAGAAGAACTTACAGTAATTGCTACCACAGCACTAAATAAAGATTATGGGAGTTATATTTTCCAACACACCATAAAAAAATTGCATGATGAGCAAAAATAGACACTCTAGATAATTTTGATGAGAAAATCTAAATTGAGTGATAGTTTGCACACATATCTTAAACACAGACATATGAAGAAGCCATTATCAAGTTCAGCTCAGAAGTTGGGGATATTTGGACACATAACACACTAATAAAAGCATGTGCCTCCAGAGAAGCCACGAGTCCCGTCTCATCAGCGACCACTGAAATGGATTTGAGGCACATTTGTTGGCCTTAACACAAGGAATAGAATTGTGGCCATAAACACCTTCATTTTATGATGGCAGACATATGATTAAAGTCTCAGAACAGGAAAAGATTCACTCTCCTCTGACAAGATCCGTTGCTATGGTGATGGTCTGCTCGGCCATGGCTGAGCGGCTTCAGGTGGCTTCAGTTTTGGAAAACAAACTAGGCCATGTTTGAACCACCTTGCTTACACAGCAACCGGACAAAAGAAAATCGCTTACATTAATTTAAGTGAATTATTCACCTAAAAATTCCATTGCTGTAAAATTTTCTATGTGATGAAGACTGAAATGTTTACCTCCAGCATGGAAATTTCTGAGCTCCAGGCTTCCACTTAACAACTCCATCTCCCATTTTAACTTCTTTAAAACAATGTTAGTGCCTGAAATGACCTTGTTTTCTCCCACTCCTTTTATCTAACTCTCTCTGTTAGAATATCATTTATTTGAGGGCAAAGATGCTATTTTGTTCATCACTATAGTCCTAGCATCTAAAACTGTGCCTGACATATAATAGTCACTCAATAAATTTTAATTGACTGACACTGCCTGTTCTCATGATATCACTTTTTTATTTTTATTTTATTTTGAGACAGGGTCCAGCTCTGTCACCCATGCTGGAGTGCAGTGACACAATCGTAGCTCACTGAAGCCTCACCTTCCTGGGCTCCACTGATCCTCCCGCTTTGGCTTCTGGAGTAGCTGAGACGAAAGGCATGTGCCAAATGCCAGGCTTTTTTTTTTTCTTCTTGAGATGGAGCTTTACTCTTGTTGACCAGGCTGGGTACAGTGGCGCGATCTTGGCTCACTGCAACCTCCACCTCCCAGGTTCAACCGATTCTCCTGCCTCAGCCTCCCAAGTAGCTGAGAGGGACTACAAGCATGTGCCACCATGCCCAGCTAATTTTTTGTATTTTTGGTAGAGACGGGGTTTCTCCACCTTGGTCAGGCTGGTCTCGAACTCCCAACCTCAGGTGATCCAACCGCCTCAACCTCCCGAAGGGCTGGAATTGCAGACATGAGCCAACATCCCCAGCCCCACTTTCTTATTTTAGAATTTTCAACAATATTCTTAAGAATGTAAGGTGATTGGAGATAATCCACTTTCTGTGGGCATTTGTTTCCTCATTTATAAAAGAGGGGAAATTAACTAATCTATACATTTCTTATCTATACTAAAATTTCATGACTCTATGTGTTCAAAGCTTACTTGAATTATAAAATATTCCTTTTCCACTTCATTCACTGTGTTTCTAATGAGCTCTTTTCTTATTTTCATGTACAATAATGTATGCATAGTTACAGCTCACAAAGTACTTTTGTTTCCGTTATTTCCTTTGACACTTACTTCAATCTCCCGACCCATGATGGTACTTACTATTTCTGTTTTCTGGATAAGGATTATAAGCTCAGAGAGGGCATATGACTTGCTTCAATTCACCGTGCATCTCATTTCACTAAATGTGTCTGTTACAAATAAAAGTTGTTCATGTCAGTCGCAGTGGCTCACACGTGTAATCCCAGCACTTTGACAGGCTGAGGCAAGTGTATATCAAGGTCAGGAGATCGAGACCATCCTGGTCAACATGATGAAACCCCGTCTCTATCAAGAATACAAAAATTAGCTGGGTGTGGTGGCGTGAGCCTGTAATACCAGCTCTGTCACCCATGCTGGAGTGCAGTGACACAATCGTAGCTCACTGAAGCCTCACCTTCCTGGGCTCCACTGATCCTCCCGCTTTGGCTTCTGGAGTAGCTGAGACGAAAGGCATGTGCCAAATGCCAGGCTTTTTTTTTTTCTTCTTGAGATGGAGCTTTACTCTTGTTGACCAGGCTGGGTACAGTGGCGCGATCTTGGCTCACTGCAACCTCCACCTCCCAGGTTCAACCGATTCTCCTGCCTCAGCCTCCCAAGTAGCTGAGAGGGACTACAAGCATGTGCCACCATGCCCAGCTAATTTTTTGTATTTTTGGTAGAGACGGGGTTTCTCCACCTTGGTCAGGCTGGTCTCGAACTCCCAACCTCAGGTGATCCAACCGCCTCAACCTCCCGAAGGGCTGGAATTGCAGACATGAGCCAACATCCCCAGCCCCACTTTCTTATTTTAGAATTTTCAACAATATTCTTAAGAATGTAAGGTGATTGGAGATAATCCACTTTCTGTGGGCATTTGTTTCCTCATTTATAAAACAGGGGAAATTAACTAATCTATACATTTCTTATCTATACTAAAATTTCATGACTCTATGTGTTCAAAGCTTACTTGAATTATAAAATATTCCTTTTCCACTTCATTCACTGTGTTTCTAATGAGCTCTTTTCTTATTTTCATGTACAATAATGTATGCATAGTTACAGCTCACAAAGTACTTTTGTTTCCGTTATTTCCTTTGACACTTACTTCAATCTCCCGACCCATGATGGTACTTACTATTTCTGTTTTCTGGATAAGGATTATAAGCTCAGAGAGGGCATATGACTTGCTTCAATTCACCGTGCATCTCATTTCACTAAATGTGTCTGTTACAAATAAAAGTTGTTCATGTCAGTCGCAGTGGCTCACACGTGTAATCCCAGCACTTTGACAGGCTGAGGCAAGTGTATATCAAGGTCAGGAGATCGAGACCATCCTGGTCAACATGATGAAACCCCGTCTCTATCAAGAATACAAAAATTAGCTGGGTGTGGTGGCGTGAGCCTGTAATACTAGCCACCCAGAGGTTGAGACAGGAGAATTGCTGGAACCCAGAGGTGGAGGTTGCAGTGAGCCGAGCTTGCGCCACTGCACTCCAACCTGGCCAAAGTGCAGGACTCTGTCTCAGAGAAAAAAGAAAAAGAAAAGAAAAAGAAAAAGTTGTTGGCTAATATTTTAATATTTGTGCAGTCATGATGTAGACCCAGGAATTTTAATAAGTAATATTTTCCAAAATATGTTTTCAATAAATATTAGTCATCATATGTGTGATTTAAGGGAGTCTAACACTACTGCATGTTTAATACACAAAAGACCTACTGTATTCCTAGCACATGACCAAATCTACTCCCCCCACATCCCACAGTAGCATCTAATATTTCTCCCATTCGACTTACTCCTTTGAGTGAAAGCATTGCCTCCAGAAAGCCTCTATAGTGGATAGGAATACAAAATAATCATAAGTATTTAGCTTCAAATCCCCATTGGACAATTTAATAGCTTTATAATTGTCAACAAGTCATGGGTCTCCTTTTTTGCATCAGCAAAGTGTATAAGAATAACTACTTCTTAAGAAAAATGTAATAATTAAATTAGACAACGTAAATTAGTGCTTAGTTTACAGTATATACTCAGCAAATGTAAATTCTTCCCCATTCTGTTACCTTGGGGAATAGCAGAATGGGGAATAACATATCAATCACACTTTAGCAAACAAGTCTTAAGGAAATACAGAGAGAGAAAGGAAAGATAAGATAGGTTTGGAATATGGTACTGGATATAGATTACTGAATAAGTAAATTATATATAGATATTAAATATTAATTCTATTAATTATTAATAGAATATTATTAATATTATTGATTATATTAATTATATATGAATAATATTAATAATGATTAATATTCATATTTTTGATAGAAGCAATGAAAACTGAATTTTAAGTATTCTTAGAACCAGAAAATTACACTTTAGCTCTAGATAAGAAAGGCTAGCATTTCTATGCAATCACTTTAACTGAATTTGTTTTCCTTCAACTTTGGATTTCTTATATGAGCATGTCGCTTCTGGGCATCATTTGACCCCTCCAACTTGTGAGCTGCTTATTTAGCACCCTTCTCGGTCTTAGGAAGTTAAAAGAGGGATTTTCTTTAGTCTAGTTCCAATCTAAAATCTAGGGTAAAACAAATAGGTATGGGGAAGGTTTGTAGTTGTTGTGTTGTGTTGTATTAATAGCCACGAGGAATAAGTCCTGGTTTGGAAACATATGAGTTTTGGGAAGAAGTTGCGAGTTAAAAAGGAGAAAAAAATGAAACCCCAAACTAAGGAAGCATGACTGATATATAACATCTAAAAACCTGATTACATCATCTTTTAAAGTCCTGCAATCTCCACTCCACTCTGCAATCTCCAGTTGCACAAACCCCCCGATTTAAACCTTCTTCGTAAATGATTTCTACAATTACATTGTATTCTTGGAATTTCAGCAAAATTTGAGTTCAATTATTTGTGCTTTCATATTCATCGAGAGGTATTTACTATATTCTCAGTTTCAGAAGGTTCTCTTATAGAAGATACATCGTGGAGGACGTATGCAGACAAAGAGCAAGGAAGAAAGCACCTACATATCAGCCTCCTCCTTTTATTCCACAGTACAGTCAGGACTGTGGCCAGTCTGATGAAAACCAAAACCAAGATTTTTTCCTTTCCTCTTCTTACCTTCTAGTCCACTCGACCCTTCCCACTCAGGAGCTCCATGTCCGCCCTTTCCTCTTCCCTACTTTACCACCCTCACCCCCACCCCACCCCCACCTCTCTCACATACACCCTCTCGGTGCCCTTAAGTCTTCACAATAAAAACAGAATGACATTTCCTTCCAGATAGGTAGCCATCCCCATTCTAAAGGAAATTGTTTATTTGCAAGGGCATGAGACTGGTTATCTTTAACCTAATAGTCTTACATTTTCATAGCACTTTGTGTACACTTTTTTTTTTTAGCTTCACGAATGATCTTATAAATAACTAGTTGGAATTCCATAAGAACAATCCAGGAATACCTGATGCAGAGGACCTGGAAGCCTGGATTACGGATAGAAGGAAGACAGAAAGCCGAGTTCCTAGAACATAGTTCGAAGAGAACATAAGCTAATCTGGTGAAGGAAATATTGGGCAGAGAGAAGTTTTGACCAAAAGCCAAAGGAGGGCGCTTACACCCCTTTAAGGCCAAAGGAAGATTAAACTCAATGGTTGAACTTTGAATAGAGGTAGAAGTGGAGGGGTGGGGAGAGAGGGAAGGAACATACTAAGACCTCCTATGTCACAGTTTGGCAAAGAGGGAAGGGAAGAGAAGGGGAGGGGAGGGGAGGAGTAGGGAGGGGAGGAAAGGAGAAAGAAAGGAGAACAGAAAAAGAAAAAGAAATTGTTGGGATGGGTGGCATTGTGTTATGAATATGCATTTTCAATGAGGGAAGGATTTCCAGGGCTTAGAAAACACTAGAGAGAAGAAATCGTCACGTCTAAGCCTTACAGTGAGAAGTAGAAGAGATGACCAGAAAACAAAAATGAACTGGAACAAAAAATAAAATGCTTAATGCATTTAACATGTGCCAATTTAAGTAGGCACATGAGACTGTCGTTTCCATTGCATAAACTTGCGCTGCCAAGTTTCCTCACACATGAATGCAAGTAGGTTGGACTTTAAACTAACTGTGTGCTAACGGCTAGTGAATACAGTAAGGAAGGGAGGCAGGGAAAGGAGAAGGGGTAGGACGAGGACAGGGATGCTACTCTCCAGAAGCATCCCTTCCTTCTGTACAGAAAGTTCCCTTCAGGGGTAAAAATTAAGAGTAATCTCAGAGTAAGCAAACAACATCGCAAGAATCTCACCTAGAAGAGTCTTCAGCCAAACTGTGGTAGCGACTCTTTCACCCTTAGCTATGATAGGACGATGCAACTGGTTTCATCATGAAGAGCCTTAGGAAAGCTAGGAGTTCTTGATGAGGCTACCTAGCTGCGACTCTGGCAATTCTGAGGGAAGAAAGGCCCTTTGCAACAGTCTCTTCAGAACCGTTCAGAAAAGCAGGCAGTGGCGTTAATGATTAAGTTTGCATTTGGACTAAGAAATTAGCACACAGTACCCTTTCCAGTCTTGGATTCCCGTCAGCCCTACCTAAAGTCACAACAAATTATATCTCTATTGCACTTGCTATTAAAGAAGTCTGGAGTATTTTTGTTAAACCCAATTGCTGTTATCTCCTGAGAACTAGAAAGTGAACAGCCACGTTTATCCCCAGATCAAAGATCAGGAAACTCAGACAGAGACACACTGTTCAGATGAGGCGCCCAAGGTCACTGGTGAAGTTAGAAAGAGCTTGAAGCTGCAGGTAAGTCTTCGCCCCCCAGTTTTGAGCCATACCTCCTTAGCTGTCGCCAGACAGGCAGGCTATGGTAGCGAGAGAAATTTTCCCAGGGAGACTGTCCTAAAGGGCACCTTAGGTTCACGCTGCAGTCAGTGTTCAGGGCTCTTCCTCTCCAGTTTGAGGACAAGGATACTCCTTAGCAGGGGGGTGAGTAAAGACCTCGAGGGAGACTGGGGTCCCAGGCCCGCAGCCGTCCCCGGGGATCCGCTCCGGGGATCCGCTCCGGATTGTGCAACGCAAGCCCTCCCAGCCTCCACTGGGGCTCCCTCATCTGTCAGGAGCCCAGAGCCTCTGCAGCGCGCCACCCCCGCTGAGAGCCGCTTCAAGAAACAGATCCTGCAGCATAATCTGCCAGGGCCCTGGCAACAGGAGCCGGTCCTTCAGGCAGCGAGCCGCGGGAGCAGAATCCTGGCGCCCCCGGCGCGCGGCCCTCACCGTGCCCACGCCGCTGCGCCCCAGCCAGCGGTGCTGGCCCTTTGGTCCCCCGCCCTTCTCTCTATTTTCTCCTCAGCCCCAGCAGCCGCCGGGCTGGCTGCAGAGGCCAAGCGGCCGCCGGCACCAGAGCGCAAGGGATTCCGCGGCACCACGTGTCCGAGCCGGGCTAAGGCGGGCGGAGCGGGCCGGGCCCGGCTCCCCGGGCCTGAGCGCAAACCAGCAGCGACGCGGGGTCCCGTCCGCACCGGCACCCGGCCCAGCCGGGGCCCGGTCTCCCGGGCGCACGTAGGTGCCTCCTCTTGGACAGCGCGATGGGGCCCTTCTGGGCGAGAAAGGGTAAGACTGGGGCGCCTATGCGGGCTCTGCTGTCAGTGCCCGCGGACATGGGAGGGTGACTGATGGGCTTGGGTCCAATGAGGGCAGTGATGGGGCGCTGCGGACCCCAGGACCACCCTTTCCAGCGCGGGAGGTATCCAGGGTGCTCGGCGATGCACAGAAGAAGGTCATGGAAAATGGGGAATCAAGGGCACTCTCAGCACATAGAGGCCAAGGGAAGGGCATTCCTGTTTGATTGGTTGTTGAGATGGTCAGGCTGGACTCCTGGTTGCAACAAGCAAGATTGGCCAGGCCAATGTATAGGCCGTCGGTTTTGAATCTCCCTTTACTGGTTGTTCTCTGGAGTGGTTTTGGAAATGGTGGCTTTTGATAAGGAAAGTGCATTAAGAATAGGTGTTCTCCAGGAAGCCTTCACTGAGCTCTCCAAAGAGGGACACAGTCCCAAGTCCCCAGAGGACACTTTTCAAGTTTCTGCTTCCTGGAGAAACTTTCGTAAAGACTATTCCAGGTGAGAAAGGATGATCCATTTTCCATTAATGTGTTCTCGAAGGGCTGCATTGATGAGCTCAAACCTCCTCATGGTGGGTGGTATCAACAGGTTTGGATTTAAAATAGAGGTATATTCTACAGTAAAAGAGACCTGTAAGCTTAATTTAGTATGTGGAAAAAGATTCTGAATCTTTTTAAATGAAAGAAGCTACTGCCGAAAATCGTTGCTTTTATCTTCCCCAGTGTCCAGCAGGTAGTACTATCAAGGAAAACAGGAGACTCCACTGCTAGATTCCTCTTGGGTCCTCTGGCCTTGACCCCAGAGCCTGTGCAGCAGAAGCAAAGGGCAGCTGTGACATCTGGATATCTCTTCTCAGAAAAGGGCCACATTTCAACCCTACAGATCAGGATCTTCAACTTAAAATTTCTGCCAGATCAGATTCTTCAGTAGGCACATTTTAGGAATGTTTGCCTTTTCCTCCCCACAGGGTGCCCTTGGGGCAAAAGGAGTCAGGTATTCTTTACACCAAGTTTTCTCCACTTGTACATTTGGGAGAGCAGTAGCACCTGTCTCTGAGAGATGAGCCCAAGTGAAATCATTTTTTTTTATATGCTTCAGATTTTAGAGCAGCAATGTATTATCATAGAGCAGATTTTGGTCACTTAATTTATTTTACAATAGCACTATTTTAATGCAGAATATATTTAAAGTACACTGTTCAATTCATAATGATCTGTACGTATTTAAATAATACTTTATTCACTTGATTTGTATGTAATAGTCTTTACAGTGATCTCATAATTGAAACTAAATAATTGTATGCATTCTTAAATGCTGATGCACTGAACAAAAAACAAAAAATGAGTCCAAAATTTATTTTTACAGATGATCTACTGAGCCTTGCAGAGAGTAAGTGAGTAATTTAGCCAGTGGCACACTTAGAACCAGCTGTCTCCTAATAGTCATTTTTTTTTTTTCATATTGTAGTAAGAGTAGGTAGAAGATAAGTTCAAAAGAGTAATACTGCAAACTAGTGGTTGACAAGGTTTGGAGACGGGATGAGGGTGAGAAGAGTATGACACTAAAAGGGTAGCATGAAGGAGATCTTTGTGAGGATGGCGTAGCTAGGTATCTTGATTTTGTGGTTACACAAGTCTACATATAAGATAAAATATCAGGCCTGGCGCGGTGGCTCGCACCTGTAATCCCAGAACTTTGGGAGGCTGAGAAGGACAGGTTACTTGAGTCCAGTAGTTTGAGACCAGCCTGGGCAACATGGTGGGACCCCATCTCCACTAAAAATACAAAATATAAAAAAAGTAGGTGGATATGGCAGTAGGTGCCTGTAGTTCCAGCTACCCAGGAGGATGCGGCAGGAGGATTGCTGGAGCCCAGGGTGCAGGGAGCTGTGATAGCACCACTGCACTCCAGCCTAGGTAACAGAGCAAGACCTTGTATCAAAAATAAATAAATTAATTAAAGAAAAGAAAAAAATCATAGAGCTGTAAACAGACATTGCACCAATGTCAATTTCCTGACTTTGATATGATACTGTAGTTATATGATATAACCATTGGGGAAAACTGGGTGAGGGGTGCATAGGATCTCTCTCTACTATCTTTACAACTTCCTGTGAATCTATAAAAATTTCAAAATAAAGAAATTTCCTTTACAGTCATTTTGTAAGTATATCGAATTCCAACACTGGCCATTTTTCTGAATCTGAATGTATACAAAATATTGCATTTTACTATATATGCTATTTTAAGTAGGTAATACAAACTTAAAATACTTATGGTACAAACTAACACCTGCACATAACTTTATCAATATTTAAAAGACCATACACACCATTAAGATGTAACTAATCATGCTAGAGTATCAAATAGCATCTTGGCAATAGATATTAATTTCAGTTTAGTTAATTTCTGTTTATTTAAAATTTTGGAAAACAAAGAGAAAGTGGTTTATTTAAATAGTACTTGTGCGAAAATAACAGCTGGTGCTTTTCTTTTCTTCTCTCTCTTTTTTTTTTTTTTTCTGTCTGTGTAAAAATACTGAGGTTTTGAGTCTACAGTTGGTCTTTTCTCTTCTTCTTAGCAGGATGTTTTCTGTGGTTCAGGTGACAGAACCCAGCGATATGACCAAGCAGACATGATAGAGCGGATAGGATAGAAAAAAAAGAACAAAACTGATGTTCATAAAGATCTCTCATTGAGAGAAATTATGAAAATAAATTAAGTTATTTTAAATATCTGAACAGTCTTTTGTGGATGTTCAGAGCCACCGTCACCAACATTAGGGTGTTTTTTCTTTGGGGTTGGCCACCAATGGCAGAAGTCCCAGAATATCTAAATGTATCCCCAAAGGAAGCAGGGAACTAAAGCTTCCGTGGTCTTGTAGACTGACAGCAGGTGCTGGCAAAGGAAAGAAAGGTTCCTGTGTACATACTTCTGACAAAAGAAATATTCTTTTGCATGGGAGAAGGCAGTATTTCCAGAACTTCAGTTTTTCTAGTATACGTCACAATTTTTATCATCTCTGAATATGAATCATACTACTATTTACTTATTCTTACTTAAATTAACGTATTATTTTTTACTCGGACTTTATCAAAGGAATAATGCCCCCCTATGAAATACCATGTTTCATATGTTAGTTATATTTCTCCTAATGTATACAAATAAATACATATTACAGCTTTACAAAAGACATCCATGAACCACCTAAAATTATCTGTGTACCACCTAACGTATCAGGAAACACTGTACAATGACACAACCTTGGGAGGTGCTCCAGGGCCTGATGATGAGGGAAAGCCTAGCTATATAGGGTAAGCAGAGAAAATATTAAATTAAAAATTTACCTCTAGATTATTTTTCCTACATGGTCTTGTGAATTGTCAAAATATAGTTAGAATTAGTACTTCCAGTGTTAGAACAATCCATTTAATTATTGGGAAGATCCATTTATCCTTATATTGAGAGTAGATGTGAACTCACCAGATTACCTCTACTGTATCTCTACTGTCACCCAACCAAACATTCTCTATAATAATTCCATGTGACACTTTGCCAGAAGCCTCATCAGAGTCCATATGCTCTGCCAATTCCAATTCTATCTGTAATAAGAAAAAAAAATCTAGACTTGGTCCAAGTAATTCTTAGAAGCTGAGGATGATCTCTGTCACTTTTTTCTTTTCTAAGCACCCAGAAACCAACATTTTATTAACTTGTGCCGAAATATTGTCTAATGTTTCATTTCAGTCTCATCAATCAGGTTTTACTGGCTTTCCCTTCTCTCTGGTTTTTGAAAATCAGAACTATATGCTTGGCTTCTATATTTCTAATAACTTGGAATCTAATGTTCAGGGTTCTTCATAGACATTAACAGTGGTACCATAATTCCATTTGTATGAGATGGAATTGTAAAGCCCAGTTCATAACTTGTTAAATGTCTTAAGAGAAGCTAGTGACATGACTTGACCTGAGCTTTATTCTCTTTTGCCAAGTTTTATTTTTTCCTTTTTAGTTTGGAAATAATTTTTACTTGACTGAGAAGCAAAAGAGTCACTAGACAGTTATGGGTTCTCTTATTCATCAGTATTAAATGAACTGTAACAAGTAGTGAGTTTATACTTTTCTTTTGCTTCTTACATAAAACATAAAGTGAATATTTTTCTATTTCTTATTATTTTTGTAAGTCATAGTTCAAAATTAGAGTTCAGTCTTCTTGAAACTGTGAACTGAAGATTTACCGTATCAAATGTTCTTGGGATCAGAACCTTAGATTATTCAGTTTTTTGCATTAATAGTAATGGTATTTATTATCATAATATTTAATTCAGCTTTTAAATTAGCCAAACATCTTTATTTTATTTGAAAATGGTGGGATGTGAGAGAGATTACAAAATAAGAATATTCTGAATGACCTTCCAAGTAAAGATATGCAAGTAGAATACAGAAAGAGAAAGAAGTAAGAAATTATATATTTCTCTGAAAAGAAGGAATTAAATATGAATTTAATCTCAGAAGAGTACATATTTTCTTATTCCCTAAAGAAAACTACGAACTTTTGATGACCCAACTAAAGACAGTTTCCTGACTTAAAACCCTAAAAATCAATTTAGGTTCAGCTTGCTAACTGTGAGAGTTTTCTTCCCAAGGACAGAGCTGACATCTTTTGTAGTATAAATGAAGAATGGGTGGAAGGTAATATTAACCGGTTCTCTTCCTTCTTTCTTGATTTAACTTGTACCTGGAGAAACTCAATTCATAATTTCATCAATTTTGTACCATCAATAGACACCAAATTAACTTTAAATGGTATGGAATGATAGTCTAAGTGAGTAGGAGCCATTAAACCTGATGACACTTAAATGCATTCATCACATTGATGTATGTGATGTATGTCTTTTAAAGGGCCATTATGTTTTTCTGTGAGAGAAGGGGTTTGAAAGTGTAAACTTTATATTACCTATATGAACATTCTTTAGTATCCATCTGGTTCTTAAAACATATTAAAATGGAAGGTGGCTATAATAAAGTTATTTTTAAATTTTAATCAAAGGTGAACACTTCCTGTAGCTCCCACGAGTAAGGTTGTCGGGGGTGCTTTGTCCATGGTGCTGAAACGGGCTCTTCCTCAGTGACCTCACTACAGAATTAGGTACAGAAAGAAAAAAAAATGGCATTTCTTCCAGTTAATGACTTACAGGAATACAAATACTGACTTTAAAAATTATCTGTTCTTCAGTTTTATAATCAGCATGCAAAGAGAATTTGCAGACATTACTAGTTTGTATATTTGAGTGATGTGCTTGTAGGAGGAATTGACAAATATTTGTTCTTACCCTATTTGAAGTACAGCTTGGAAATTTTTATCACTTTACTCCTACAATTTCTTTATTCATTAAATTAATAATATTTAATAGTTGTCAATTTCTATTTGTTTTCTAAAATCTCTTCAGTTTGTAATTTTTAGTCCCATAGTATTGCTTTCTCTCTGACTTTTATTACAGTAGATACTTTGGGCATTTTTCATATAATTTTAAATAAGAAAAATTATGTCTCTTCAAATAATGAGCCATTATTTCCATTACCATTTATATGTTTGCAGAATACTTATTATCCACAACAAATTGTCAAGAAATACTTAATGCATATAATTGTGAGGATTATGAAGAATTTTTATACATGGTCTTTGCCCCTGAAAAACCTTAAATATAATAATTACTGCATTTGCATAAAAAATAAAATAATAACAACACAAAGCAGTGTATATTACTAGAATTTAAGATCATTGAGGGACTGGACCTGTTTGATTTTTTTATAGATTTATCTCAAGTATGTAACACAGTTCCTAACTCATAGTGAGTGCACAAAAAGTATTTGTTAAATGCTTTAGAACATTAGTGAATGAATACGTGCAAAAAGAGCTACAATTGGTGGCACCAATCAGATGGTGTTGATTTACAGCTACCCACTTAAGAAGGAGTATGCATTGTCTAATTATAATGCTACAGAAATTGATATACATTTATCTGTTTTCCTCCATGCATTAAATTATGAAAAGCAAAAATAAGTCTAACATGTTTTAGGTGTATTAAATGTTAGGTATGTTTTAAGTGTTTTACACATGCCCTTCACTTATTGGTCACTACAATTATTACAATTTCCTTATTACAAATGAGGAAAATTAAGAGACTGTCTTAAGTAACCCAGTCAGTAATTAGCAATTCAGAATAAAACTCAGCCTGTCTAATTCTGAGTTTTTAACTATTACTATGCCAAAACTCCAACCTATCCTTGAGCATTTAAGAGCTTTTATAATTTTCATGCCATCATGTAAATTCTAGCCCTTTAGGAATCTTTCCCTTGATCTCTTTATGGAAGATCTGTTACCTAAGCAACCTTGCTTTTCTAATTAACAGTAAAGAAGTCACTTTCGTCCCTCTTTATAATAGCAAAAGGAAACTTTATTCATGGGAAAAAGCATAAAATCCCAGAACCAGAGCCATTCTTTGGGTTTATGTAGAAAGCAGAGGAAGAAAAATGACAGAGTGGGAAAAGAATAGATAGTCCTCTCTACCCTGTGCCCTAAGTTGGAAAGGTTTTGTAGGGACTCCACAAGTAGAGTGTTCTCCGCTACTTCTTTTTGAAGTGAAATAGCTGTGGCATGAGGTTTAGCCAAAGACTTTTGAAACAATGTTCCAGACAGAGGCTTATTTTTCAGTTTCCAACAAGACCAATAACAAACACCCTGAGCGAGATTGATAATGTTTTATACAATAATATTAAACTTATGTACAGATGTTTAATAAGCCCAGTATATAATTTCCTCACAGTATTTCCCAGTCTGATATTTCCTATCTTTATGTCACATTTTTGAAATCAAAACTTTTAAATCCAGCATCTATTATTTAGCTGTCACCACTAATCATCACTGAAGTTTGTCCAGAAAAGTTATCAATCATCTTGAATTTAACTCACTTATGATCACTTTTCATAAAGAAGTACAAAAAGAATAGATTTAGTAGCTTTGCTGTGTTAATCACATAAAATTCTTACCATTCTTAAATTTGCATCTGGACATCCAGCTTGAAACTTAAAAATGAAAGTTAACTAAGCCCAATAGTTCTGAAAACATTCCACGTACTGACAATACCTAAACACTTATTTTCCTTGTTGGAAAACACCAAAGACAACCTGATTTTCCTTGCTGAAATAATAATAAAGTTATGCATTAGGTGAAGTGTATTGGTTTATTCTCCCAGTAGTAATAAAGACATGTCTGAAATTGGGTAATTTATAAAGGAAAGAGGTTTAACTGACTCACAGTTCTGCATGGCTGGGGAGGCATCAGGAAACTTATAATCATAGTGGAAGAGGAGACAAACACATCCTTCTTCACATGGTGGCAGTAAGGAGAAGGGCAAAGCAAAAGGGGGGGAAGTTCCTTATAAAACCATCAGATCTTGTGAGAACACACTCACTATCATGAGAACGGTATGGAGGTAACTGCCCCCATGATTAAATTACCTCCTACTCGATAACTCCCATGACATATTGAGATTATGGGAACTACAATTTAAGATAGGATATGAGCAGTCGACACAGACCCAAACCCTATCATTCTTCCCCTGACCCCTCCCGAATCTCATGTCCTCACATTTCAAATCACAATCATGACTTTCCAATAGTCCCCCAAAGTCTTAACTCATTCCAGCATTAACCCAAAAGTCCAAGTCCAAAGTCTCATCTGAAACAAAGCAAGTCCCTTCTGCCTATGAGCCTGCAAAATTAAAAGCAAGATAGTTATTTCCCAGATACAATGGGGGTACAGGCATTGGACAAATAGACTCATTCCAAACAGGAGAAATTGGCAAAAACAAAGGGGTTACAGGTCCCATCCAAGTTCAAAATCCAATATGGCAGTCATTAAACCTTAAAGTTCCAAAATGCTCTCCTTTGACTTCATGTCTCACATCCAGGTCATGTTGATGCAAGAGGTGAGCTCCCATGACCTTGGGCAGCTCTGTCCCTGTGGCTTTGCATGAGACAGCCCAACTCCTGGCTGCTTTCACAGCCTGGTGTTGTCTTTGGCTTTTCCAGGCACACAGTACAAGCTGTCAGTGGATCTACCATTCTGTGATCTGGAGGACAGTGGCCCACTTCTCACAGTTCTACTAGGCAGTGCCCGCAACCCCACATTTTCCTTCCACACTGCCCTAACAGAGGTTTTCCATGAATGTTCCGCCCCAGCAGCAAACCTCCATACATCCTCTGAAATCTATGTGGAGGTTCCCAAACCTCAGTTCTTGACTTCTGTGCACCCACAGGCTCAACACCATATGGAAACTGCCAAGGTCTGGGGCTTGCACCTTTTGAAGTCATGCCCAGAGCTGTGCCTTGACCCCTTTTAGCCATGGGTAGAACAGCTGGGATGCAGGACACTATGTCCTGAGGCTGAACACAGCAGGGGGGCCCTGGGCCTGGCCCACGAAACCATTTTTTCCTACTAGGCCTCTGGGTCTGTGATAGGAGGGACTGCTGCAAAGATCTCTGACATGCCCTGGAGATATTTTCCCCATTGTCTTGGTGATTAACATTGGGCTCCTTGTTACTTGTGCAAATTTCTGCAGCTGCCTTGAATATCTCCCCAGAAAATGGGTTTTTCTTTTCTATTGCATCATCAGGCTGCAAATTTTCCAAACTTTTATGCTCTGCTTCCCCTTGAATGCTTTGCCACTTAGAAATTTCTTCCACCAGATACCCTAAATCGTCACTCTCAAGTTCAAAGTTTCACAGATCTCTAGGGCAGGGACAAAAATCCCACCGGTCTCTTTGCTAAAACACAGGAAGCGTGACCTTTACTCTAGGCCCCAAAAAGTTTCTCATCTCCATCTGAAACCACCTCAGCCTGTACTTAATTGTCTATATCATTATCAGTATTTTGGCCAAAGTCATTCAACAAGTCTCTAGGAAGCTGCAAACTTTCCCACATCTTCCTGTCTTCTGAGCCCTCCAAGTCTCTAGGAAGTTTCAAACTTTCCCACATTTTCCTGTCTTCTTCTGAGTCCTCCAAACTGTTTTAACCTCTGCCTGCTACCAATTTCCAAAGTTACTTTCACATTTTCAGGTATCCTCATAGCAGCACCCCACTCCTGGTACCAATTTACTGTATTAGTCCATTCTCATGCTGCTAATAAAGACACACCTGACACTAGGTGATTTATAAAGGAAAAAGGTTTAATTGACTCACAGTTTCAGATGGCTTGGGAAACCTCAGGAAACTTACAATCATGGTGGAAGGGGAAGTAAGCATGTCCTTCTTCACATAGCAGCAGTAAGAAGTGCCAAGCAAAAAGGGGAAAAGCCCCTTATGAAACTATCAGATTTCATGAGAACTCACTCAGTATCACAGGAACAGCATAGAAGTAACAGACACCATGATTCAATTACCTCCCACCAGGCCCCTCCCATGACGTGTGTGGTTTATGGGAATTACAATTCAAGATGAGATTTGGGTGGGGACACAGCCAAACCATATCATGAAGTGACTGACATATTATTGATATACTTTCCAGTCCTGTATATATCAGTAAATATCTGGAGGCTTGTAAATTAAATGATTGCTTGCTCCAAAATAGTTTTTTCCCAGTTATTGAATTATGTATAGTGTTATCCAACTATTGTATATAAAAAGAAGAAAATAAACTTCATAATTTATAAAGGCCCTACGAGAAGGGATGAGATATCACATAAAACACCTTAAATTTCTTCTTAAAAAGTTGAGATTACATAGCAATCCCTGCTTTACATTCCCTCTGTACAATAAAAAACAGTATTAAACATAATTTGAAATTAAATTTTCCCTATACTTTAAAATATATCATGTTAACACATGAATAAATTGCACTGCTAGGTTTTCTTTTTCTCTTTATGTCGTTAACTTTTTCTCATTATTTTTCATCCTATTATACTAAGCTTAATCTATATTTCACTGCCCTAAGTAATTTCTTTCTCCTTTTATACTAACTGCTTTTATGTATTTTACTTAAAATTTTGCACGCCAAGAAGTAAGAGGTGAAAACATTCAGACACACACTCCTGACTTCCTTAATGGACATTCACAAGAAGTGAAACATTTCTTTTCCTAGTGTCTCTAATATATGTTACAAATGAGATCAGGTAACATTAATGTGACCACAAACTTCCAGTTGCTCAAATTTACACATTCTTCGTGTTGCTTGTTTTACTAGCGCACAAGGGAAATACTATCTTCTGGGACTTTTTTCCCTCCATCAGGATATTTAAGCTGGAAGCTTTGTCAGACTGCATCAGTGTTCCCTGAGTAAGCAGGAATGCAAACTGCAATTTTAGCATTAGCATTCTACTTAGAACAAAGGGAGGTGCCCGGAAGCAGTACACACTAATGCAGAGCTTTCTGGCTTCCCTTTAAAGAGTAGACAGAGCCCTTTGACTCTTGGACTTATTTAAACAAGTCTCCGGTCCTTGACTCCAGAACTGAAGCCTTATATATTTCTTTCTATTTGGCCGAGCCAGTAATTTTTGATCACTTCTTCTTCCCAAGAGGTAAGTTTGCTTGCTGTGGTAAGGGAGGTATATTTGTTTTGCTAAGGGGTTATATTCTTGTCAAAGATTTGTCATAAAAATATTAAGGAAGATGTGGTTAACTAAATCACATTTTGTAATGTTGCTGATATTCCAAATAAGCCTAGTTTTGGAGTTACAAATGATCGGGAGAAAATTTAAGTTTTCAAGAGAGCATTTAAATAGCAAAGAATTTGTATTGTCTGACTTATGATTCCTGCAAAGAAATTGCAAATCATGTATTATAAAATTATTCCTACTTTGTCATTAGTGTAGAAAACTGTTTTCCTTTTATCAAACTGTACGAAACTAATTTCTGTGGGTTCTTCACTCTGAGTCTCTCTGATCTGATTGACCAGGAGAGAGCTGCTAACTAGAGTAGCATGCCGCCGTTCCTACACTTGGCAGGTTGAGACAGTAGTTGAGCAAAGGAGTTTAAATTAGTTTCTATTTAGAGTTTATTCCAGATTATATAATAATTTTGTACTACAGGCTTTGCTCTAGAATGTAAGTGAAAATTAATGCTCTTGATCCAGAATCATTTTAAATTGAATTAATTTGAATGTGATATGCTAGTTGTTTTGTGGTTGTACAAATTGAATACATCTGTAGTATATAAGAGTTTATACATGTTCTCCTGGTTGGGAGCTTTCACAGGTTAGGGTTGAAGTGCCATCTCTGCTCTTAAGTAAATGTGTTGTATTATTTATTGCTAAACTATCAAGTGTGTACATTTTCAAAAATAGCTACTATGAAGGTAATGGTTTAGTTTACAACTTGGAGACTCTTGCAGGTGAAACTGGATTTAAATACAGCTATTTTTCTTATTGTCTCCAATACTATTTGGCATTAAGTGGGTACCAGTTAAACTCCCACCTCAGCAAAAGACAAAAGATTGTTGTCCAGTGCTCTAAAGGCAGTTTTATCTCTAGCAAGACTTATAATATTTTTTCAGTTCAGAAATCTATCCTGAAATGGTGGTAGTTACTGTTACTGTCAGAGTCATCTCATTCCTAATAACACAGAGAGCTGTCTTACTTGTGCTGTCCTTAATTCCTCACACCTAGCTGATGTCCCAAACCTCACCTTATTTGAGGTCACTTAGGTGTAATAGCAAAGCAATTACATAAGAATAATGCCATTACTGTACGGACAAACTAAGAGCAATGTTTTCCAACCTAACCTTAACTGCACATTGGAAGATGTTACAGGAAAGGGGTCCTGATCCAGACTCCAAGGGAGAGTTTTTGGATCTTGCACAGGAAAGAATTCAAGGCGAATTCATAGAGTAAAATGAAAGCCAGTTTATTAGAGCAGTAAAGAAACAAAGGAATGGCTACTCCATAGGCAGAGCAGCAGCATGAGCTACTCATTGGCTATTTTTATGGCTATTTCTTGATTACATGCTAAACAAGGGGTAGATTATTCATGAGTTTTCTGGGAAAGGGGTGTGCAATTCCCAGAATTTAGGGTTCCTCCCCGTATTTAGACCATATAGGATGACTTCCTTATATTGCCATGGCATTTGTAAACTGTTATGGCCCTGATAGGAGTGTGTTTTAGCATGCTAATGAATTATAATTGGCACATAATGAGCAGTAAGGATGACCAGAGGTCACTTTCATGGCCATCTTGGTTTTGGTGGGTTTAGACCAGTTTCTTTACCGCATCCTGTTTAATCAGCAAGGTCTTTGTGACCTGTACCTTGTGCCAACCTCCATCTTGTGACTTAAAATGTCTAACCTCCTGGGAATACAGCCCAATAGGTCTCAGTCCTATTTTACCCAGTCCCTGTTCAAGATGGAGTTGCTCTAGTTCAAACACCTCTGACAGAATCACATGGTGGGCTTCCTGCATCAGTATTTTTTAAAGGTCTTCTGGTAATTCTAAGATTTATCAAGGTTGAGAATCTCTGCCTTAGAAAGAATTGTCTTTCTTCATGATTTTAAAAGTTATTTGAAACTGCTCTTGCACCCCATCCCCAGACAGCAATATCAGGTAGTACATTATTTATCTACTTATAAGACAAAGTGAGAAGTGGGGTCTCAAGGTTAACCTAACAATCTTGAGTTACGGGATATGACATAAAATTCATAGGGGTGCAAATGTGATGCTTTATCTAAATGCTAATATACTTGAGGTAAACTCTGGAAAAGTAAACTCTAAAAGGGTGTGACTTTTAAAGTTTACTGTTACTTTTTTTTTTTACTTTAAATGTTACTTTTCCTTTTTTTTTCTTTTTCTTTTTTTTTTTTCTTTTTTTTTTTTGAGGTGGAGTTTCACTCTTGTTGCGTAGGCTGGAGTGCAATGTCGTGATCTCGGCTCACCACAACCTCGGCCTCCTGGGTTCAAGAGATTCTCCTGCCTCAGCCTCCCAAATACCTGGGATTACAGGCATGCACCACCATGCCCAGCTAATTTTGTATTTTTAGTAGAGACTGGGTTTTTCCATGTTGGTCAGGGTGGTCTCGAACTCCTGACCTCAGGTGATCCACCCACCTCGGCCTGCCAAAGTGCTCAGATTACAGGCGTAAGCCACTGCTCCTGGACTTACTTTCCCATATCTAAATGTAATAAAGTTGTGCTTGAGTTATTCGGCAATGTTTATCACACTTCCGTCTCTGAGACCCATCTTAGTCTGAAGTTTGGAAAACACCTACTCCAGCCAGTTTGCTCAGGTAGAAAAAGTGGCTAGAATACTGCATTTATAGGGTGCTGAAAGAATTGAAGATATAATGCATGATAAAATCTAGCATAGTACCTGACATACAGAAGGTATTTAATATGTTAGTTTTCAGCTTCCTCCCTCGGCTTATTAATTTTAACATTAAAGTGTCTCAGGATAACCTTAAGGCAATGAGTAGAGAAAAACTATTATTTCCCATATATTATGATGGTTCATCTGTTGTTTCTTAAAAAGGATTAATTCAAAGCTTTGTCTGGAACATGAGGTATATTTTTTGCAATTTACTTCAAATAATTATAGAAATTCAAAGTCATTTAAAAATCATGCAGAAAGTGTAAAGTTTATTAATTTGTCTAAATGTTAAAGAAAAAGAAATAACTAAAATATGTCCTTATTTTGGTCATTGGTAAATATACTGCAGAATGCATTTCAAATTATTTGAGTGTGTTCATATTTTTTAATTGAAAAGGTACCACAGGTTAACTTGTATGTATTACTTTTAAAGTACCTTAATTTTTTTTAGTTTTGTAAATGACTATTGTCACTTATTGGCACAAGTTCTTTAAAAGCCTCTCACAAATCTTAATACACGTGCATAACCCTCGCTTCTATCCAATAAACCAACTACAGATTTCTAACTCTTTTTTTCCTGTATCTTCCTTAACACACACACACACACACACACACACACACACACACACACACCCTGAAAGCCAGAGAGAGAGAAAAGAGAAATGGAGATTCAGAGACAGAGAGACAAAGAGCAAGCGAGAGATTTTTCCCACAACATATATTCCAAGATCTTAGCCAACGTAAGTGATCACAACTGACTACTGCGAAAGTAATCCAATAAATACCAAAGTATTTTAACAAGTAACAAATAACAAAGTGACATGTTCTTCATTATGCAGAAAATACCATTCCCTTTTGGGTGCCATGTCCATAGCTCAATTTATGAAGAAAATATTTAAGCCATTTTTAATCATACAACTTCTGGACATTAGACTATGAATCCAATCCAGAAATTTCTAATACTTTTTCTATTCCAGTTGAATTCTCAATAATTTATGTTTGTATACAAAAATCCTGATGCTATACTGTGAAATTGGAGTTAAGCAACTGCTATTTATAATGAAAACCTGGATTCCAAGTTGCTAGACTACAGTTAATTAAATGCACAGCAGCCTTAAAATGACTTACATTTGCTATATTCTTTCCAATAATGATAACCAACTACACGATAACTTAATTTAATAATGACAGTAAGTATTTTCCTGAGATAAGAATGCTTTTGATTTTTGCACATTGATTTTGTATCCTGAGACTTTGCTGAAGTTGCTTATCAGCTTAAGGAGATTTTGGGCTGAGATGATGGGGTTTTCTAAATATACAATCATGTCAACTGCAAACAGAGACAATTTGACTTCCTCTCTTCCTAGCTGAATACACTTTATTTCTTTCTCTCGCCTGACTGCCCTGTCCAAAACGTCCAACACTATGCTGAATAGGAGTGGTGAGAGAGGGCATCCTTGTCTTGTGCTGGTTTTCAAATGGAATACTTCCAGCTTTTCCACATTCAGTATGATATTGGCTGCGGGTTTGTCATAAATAGCTCTTATTATTTTGAGATATGTTCCATCAATACCTAGTTTGTTGTGAGATTTTAGCATGAAGGGGTGTTGAATTTTATCGAAGGCCTTTTCTGCATCTGTTGAGATAATCATGTGGTTTTTGTTGTGGGCTCTGTTTATGTGGTAGATTACGTTTATTGATTTGCATATGTTAAACCAGCCTTGCACCCCAGGGATGAAACTGACTTGATCATGGTGGATAAGCTTTTCGATGTGCTGCTGGATTCGGTTTGACAGTATTTTATTAAGGATTTTTGCATTGATGTTCATCAGGGATATTGGCCTGACATTTTCTTTTTTGGTTGTGTCTCTGCCAGGTTTTGGTATCAGGATGATGCTGGCCTCATAAAATGAGGTTGGGAGGAGTCCCACTTTTTCTGTTGTTTGGAATAATTTCAGAAGGAATGGTACCAGCTCCTCTTTGTACCTCTGGTAGAATTCAGCTGTGAATCCTTCTGGTCCTGGGCTTTTTTGTTGTTAGTTTTAGGCTATTAATTACTGCTTCAATTTCAGAACTTGCTATTGGTCTATTCAGGGATTCGAATTCTTCCTGGTTTAGTCTTGGGAGGGTGTATGTGTCCAGGAATTTATCCATTTCTTCTAGATTTTCTAGTTTATTTGTGTAGAGGTGTTCATAGTATTCTCTGATGGCGGTCTGTAGTTCTGTGGGATCAGTGGTGATCCCCCTTTATCATTTTTATTGTGTCTATTTGATTTCTCTCTTTTCTTCTTTATTAGACTGGTTAGAGGTCTACCTATTTTGTTAACCTTTTCAAAACACCAGCTCCTGAATTCATTGATTTTTTTGAAGAGTTTTTCTTGTCTCTATCTACTTCAGTTCTGCTCTGATCTTAGTTATTTCTTGCCTTCTGCTAGCTTTTGAATGTGTTTGGTCTTGCTTCTCTGGTTCTTTTCATTGTGATGTTAGGGTGTCAATTTTAGATCTGTCCTGCTTTCTCCTGTGGGCATTTAGTGCTATAAATTTCCCTCTACACACTGTTTTAGCTATGTCCCAGAGAATCTGATACATTGTGTCTTTGTTCTCATTGGTTTCAAAGAACTTATTTATTTCTGCCTTAATTTTGTTACCCAGTAGTCATCCAGGAGCAGGTTGTTCAGTTTTCATATAGTTGTGCAGTTTTTAGTGAGTTTCCTAATCCTGAGATCTAATTTGATTGCACTGTGGTCTGAGAGACTGTTACGATTTTCATTATTTTGCATTTGCTGAGGAGTGTTTTACTTCCAATTACATGGTCAATTTTAGAATAAGTGTGATGTGGTGCTGAGAAGAATGTATATTCTGTTGTTTTGGGGTGGAGAGTTCTGTAGATGTCTATTATGTCTGCTTGGTCCAGAGCTGAGTTCAAGTCCTGAATATCCTTGTTAATTTTCTGCCTCGTTGATCTGTATAATATTGAGAGTGGAGTGTTAAAAGTCTCCCACTATTATTGTGTGGGAGTCTAAGTCTCTTTGTAGTTCTCTAAGAACTCGCTTTATTTTGCTCATTAGTTGATGCAGTTTCTTCATAGTGTTGATGGTCTTTACAATTTGGTATGTTTTTGTAGTGACTGGTACCGGTTTTTCCTTTCCATATTTAGTGCTTCCTTCAGGAGTTCTTGTAAAGCAGGCCTGGTGGTGACAAGAATGTCAGCATTTGCTTGTCTGTAAAGGGTTTTATTTATCCTTTGCTTATGAAGCTTAGTTTGGCTGGATATGAAATTCTGGGTTGAAAAATCTTTTCTTTAAGAATGTTGAATATTGACCCCCACTCTCTTCTGGCTTGTAGGGTTTCTGCAGGGAGATCCGCTGTTAGTCTGATGGGTTTCCCTTTGTAAGTAACCTGACATTTCTCTCTGGCTGCCCTTAACATTTTTTTTTTTTCATTTCAACCTTGGTGAATCTGATGATTATGTGTCTTGGGGTTGCCCTTCTTGAGGAGTATCTTTGTGGTGTTCTCTGTATTTCTTGAATTTGAATGTTGGCCTGTCTTGCTAGGTTGGGGAAGTTCTCCTGGATAATATCCTGAAGAGTGTTTTACAACTTGGTTCCATTCTCTCCGTCACTTTCAGATGCACCAATCAAAAGTAGGTTTGATCTTTTCACATAGTACCATATTTCTTGGAGTCTTTGTTCATTCCTTTTCATTCTTTTTTCTCTAATCTTGTCTTCATGCTTTATTTCATTAAGTTGATCTTCAATCTCTGATATCTCTTCTTTTGCTATATCAGTTTGGCTATTTATACTTGTTTATGCTTCACAGAGTTCTTGTACTGTGTTTTTCAACTCCGTTGGGTCATTCATATTCTTCTCTAAACTGGTTATTCGAGTTAGCAATTTCTCTAACCCTTTTTCAAGGTTCTTAGCTTCCTTCAGTGGGTTAGAACATACTCCTTTAGCTCGGAGGAGTTTCTCATTACCAACCTTCTGAAGGCTATTTCTGTCAATTCATCAAACATATTCTCCATCCAGTTTTGTTCCCTTGCTGGTGAGGAGTTGTGATCCATTGGAGAAGAAAAGACAATCTGGTTTTTGGAATTTTCAGCCTTTTTGCACTATTTTTTCTTCATCTTGGTGGATTTATCTACCTTTGGTCTTTGATGTTGGTGACCCTTGGATGGTGTTTTTGTGTGGATATTCTTTAAGTTGATGTTGATGCTATTTCTTTCTGTTAGTTTTTCTTCTAACAGTCAGGCCTCTCTGTTGCAGGTCTGCTGGAGTTTGCTGGAGGTCCACTCCAGAGTCTGTTTGCCTGGGTATCACCAGCAGAGGCTGCAGAACAGCAAAGATTGCTACCTGTTCCTTCCCTTGGAAGTTTCATCCTAGAGGGGCACCCGCCAAATGCCAGCCAGAGCTCTCCTTTATGAGGTGTCTGTCGGCCCCTGCTGGGACGTGTCTCCCAGTCAGGAGGTATGGGGGTCAGGAACCCACTTGAGGAGGCAGTCTGTCCCTTAGCAGAGCTCGAGTGCTGTGCTGGGGGATCCACTGCTCTCTTCAGAGCCAGCAGGCAGGAACGTTTAAGTCTGCTGAAGCTGTGCCCACAGCCGCCCCTTCCCCCAGGTGCTTTGTCCCAGGGAGTTGGAAGTTTCATCTATAAGCCCCTGACTGGGGCTGCTGCCTTTCTTTCAGAGATACCCTTTCCAGAGAGGAGGAATCTAGAGAGGCAGTCTGGCTACAGCAGCTCTGTGGTGCTGTGGTGAGTCCCACCCAGTCCAAACTTCCCAGTGGCTTTGTTTACACTGTGTGGAGAAAACCACCTACTCAAGCCTCAGTAAGGGCAGACGCCCCTCCCCTCACCAAGCTGGAGCATCCTACCTTGACTTCAGACTGCTGTGCTGGCAGCGAGAATTTAAAGCCAGTGGATCTCAGCTTGCTGGGCTCCATGGCAGTGGGATCTGCTGAGCTAGACCACTTGGGTCCCTGGCTTCAGCCCCCTTTCCAGGGGAGGTGTTTCTGTCTCGCAGGCATTCCAGGAGCCACTGGGTTTGAAAAAATGACTCCTCCAGTTAGCTTGCTGTCTCCCCAAACAGCCACCCAGTTTTGTGCTTGAAATCTAGGGCCCTGGTAATGTAGGCATCCAAGGGAATCTCCTAGTCTGTGGGTTGTGAAGACCATGGGAAAAGTGTAGTATCTGTGCCACAATGCACTGGTCCTCACCGCACAGTCCCTCACAGCTTCCATTAGCTAATGGAGGGAGTTCCCCAACCCCTTGTGCTTCCCAGGTGAGGCAATGCCCCACCCTGCTTTAGATTGCCCTCTGTGGGCTGCACCACTGTCTAACCAGTCCCAATGAGATGAGCAGGGTACCTCAGTTGGAAATGCAGAAATCACCCACCTTCTGCGTTGATTTCACTGGGAGCTGCAGACCGGAGCTGTTCCTATTCAGCCATTTTGCCAGCCGCCCCCAACTTTTAAATTGCATAATGTATTTTGGCTGGGCTTAGTGGCTCACACCTGTAATCCCAGCACTTTGGGAGGCCAAGGCAGGCGGATCACCTGAGGTCGGGATTTCAAAACCAGTCTGAGAAACGTGGAGAAACTCCACCTCTACTAAAAATACAAAATTAGCTGGGCGTGGTGGCACATGCATATAATCCCAGCTACTCAGGAGGCTGAGGCAGGAGAATCGCTTGAAACTGGGAGGCAGAGATTGCGATGAACTGAGATCCTGCCATTGCACTCCAGCCTGGGCAACAAGAGCGAAACTCCGTCTCAAAAACAAAACAAAAAAATTCATTTTGACTTCATAAATGAGTTTTTCAAAAAGGTTTACACAAATAACTCATTTTTAATTCAAGTAGGGAGAAACACACCATCCTCATTTTTATAATTAAATATTTATAAAGTACACATAGGCCTAAATCAGTTGTACCTTCTTGCAAGAAGCCTAAATCCAATTTAAATAAATGATGTTAGCCCCACCAAAATTGAATTAGAGATTGATTTATTTTCATATTTCAGAAAATAATATTTCTGAAACACATTGAACAAAACTAGTTTGAAACATTTCAAATGCTTTAATCACTCAAAGTATTTTAGGGTAAGGTGATGTTGGCCTAATTCATATGGCCAAAAACTAAATTGCCGTGGAACTTAGAACCCACAAGAACATTACTATAGGAATATATCTGAGGAGGGCCATCTGCCATCCCCAGTGAGCTTCCCTCCAGCCCCCACCGAAAAAGACTCTTTGAGGTTTAGGCTGAGTGTACTTCTCAGAGGACACATCTGAGAAAATGCCCCCATGTGTATATACTCCTTCTATCTCTAATGGCATGAATAATGAATAAGAAGCTTATGAAACATGCACTCAAATAGCCTTCCTCTCTTTTTAAGAAAACACTATGCCACACCTATAGTAAGGGGAAAAAAACTGGAAATGATGAAATAAAATTTGTCTTGAATTTAACGATTTTGACATAAATAAATTTTTTTTGCATGGAAATTTGAGTTCATTTTTTCTGAAAGAATTATTAGCGGGGTAGGAAACCAACATTACACATTTGAAATCAGCATTTTCATACCCAATTACTATGCTATAAATTAGAAAGAGCAAGTAACTTCATCTAGAAAATCATAATTTGAAAGATGTTGTCTCTGTCTTTTAAAAAGAACCAATTTTTTATCCCTTTAGCACAAAGAGGAGCCATTCTATATTAGGGTTCCCTTTCATGCCCACATAAAGCAAAGTCAGTCTCTCTCTCTCTCTCTCTCTCTCTCTCTCCCCCTCCTCCCCCATTCTAACTCTATTTCTACCTCTCCCTCCCTCTTTCCCTCTTATTTCTTTAGAGAAAACAGTTAAATTATCCTCCTAGAATTCTATTATAAATGGAAGAAATAAAGGGAGATAGAGAGGGAAGAAAAGAAAGAAAGGTATCAGGCTTGTTTGGCAAAAGCTGATATTCTGGCAGAAATAAAGCAAATCCTGTTTAATTTAAAATTTAATTAAAGATCTTATGTTTAAACAATAATGAATGATAAATTATAGACGTGAATGACCATTTATATCTTCATTCAGTAGTAATCGTAAAAACATAAATTATTACACAATAGCTTATCAAAACAGTCTTATAGGGAAAACATCACAGTAAAGGTCAGGAGGTATTTGGAAATTCAGTGAGCTAGTATACATGAAAATTATTTGTAAAGCTAAAATATATAAGGTAATAGTATTAAAAATTTATTTTTCTAAACTTTTTTTGTAAATATGAAAAGTTTAATTGTTAAAGTTTTAAAGTAGAATTTAAACTGCTTAGTACTCAGTTTGGTATGTGGATACATACACATATACGTTGGAAACAGCTAATAACAGAATAATAAAACAGAAGCTAATTTCTACATCATGAAAATGAATTTATTAGAGTTCTGCTCATAATTCTGTTACCGTCACTGACCTTTTTTTGTTTGACCTAAGCCTGCTAAAACCTCTACATTTATACTGAAAATAAATGTGACTCTGATGAGCAGTCATCGGTTTTTGAAAGATTAAAGTGCCTCGATTGCTCACGCATGTATGGATTTTTTATTTTACATAGGTAGCTAGGATCCAGGTTATGTCAATGTCACTTGAACAAAGACAATTGTAATCAAGGAATAAACATTTATTTAAACTCACAAATAAATGTTCATCGTATGGGAACCATAAAATCAATGCACACATTCTTCTCTATTATGAAATAATAGCCTCTGGCTGCATGAAATTTTCCTTGGACAGGCTGGGAAAGAGAAGTGGGGAAAGGAAAGAATCAACCCAAAGAAGCATTTCATTGATATAAGTGAATTCACATTTTTCTTACTTGCACTCCAGATATTAAAACATACAGTGTTTGAACCAAACCTGACATAGGATTAAATCAGAAATGACAATAAGATGCTTTAGCAGCTAAACTTCAACACGTTGATATGTTTTCTATTATAATACCTCATACATGTAATCTATTAAATCAGATTTTACAAGTATTTATGGCAGAGACGATAAATATCTTCAAACTCATAGATTAGTTGCTTTTTTTTTTTTTTTTTTTTTTTTTTGAGATGGAGTCTCACTTTGCCGCCCAGGCTGGAGTGCAGTTGTGCGATCTTGGCTCACTGCAAGGTCCACCTCCCGGGTTCTTGCCATTCTCCTGCCTCAGCCTCCCAAGTAGCTGGGACTACAGGCCCCTGCCACCACGCCCGCCTAATTTTTTGTATTTTTAGTAGAGACGGAGTTTCACTGTGTTAGCCAGGATGGTGTCGATCTCCTGACCTTGTGATCCACCCGCCTCAGCCTCCCAAAGTGCTGGGATTACGAGCTGTCACGCCTAGCCGATCAGTTGCTTTTTAAAGTAATTCAGTGTCAGAGAAATAAACCTAAATTTTCAGTCTAGTAAAATTTTTGCTGTTTTCCATGTCTCCCCTTTCATAGGCACTTAAAAATTTGGCATGTGGATGAATTTCAACCTATTTGTATGTACAATTTAACATGATTGAGTTAAATACTTGTGTTTACTAATTTTCATAAAATATTCATCATACAAATTAAGAGGAATTTTAAGTTATAAGGTATTGAGCTTGAGATACTAGCCCAATCTTTTTCACTGAATCTCCTTTGAAGGACTGTCAAGTTTGAAAATAAAACATTTGCCATCCATTGTTCACCCTGAGATACTCTGAAATATGTTTATCTTTGCCAGCAATTATCTGAAATAGCAGGATACTATTTTGCTATTTTTAGTGATACCATGAATAATATGCTTTCAGGTTTCATTTTTCCTGTTGGAAAACTGTGTGGCAACATCCCCTCAAAAATCATTCCTTACCCGCTACTCTCCAAAGCACACATACATACAGACAGACAAAGGTGGAAGAATCATATTACATGTTGGTTTAGGTTTTAAGGAAAGCAAGTCATAGTAATATAGTTAAAATATCTTTGAAATATTTTAAATTGCCTATTAAGTTATCTAGCCAGTTTCCCTCTAGCATCAGAACAGGTCAATTTTTTTTAAATGCCAGATGAAGTTGTTGATGTGCAATTAGAATCTTAATGTACAAATAATTGAATCTTAAAACACTAGCAACAAATGGTTCAGCAAGACGTGAGAGCCGAGGAGACGGCAGATCCACACCTCGCTTTTCACTTTAAATCTCAGGCCTTAACTGGAAATGCCTACACTATTAAAAGTCTCTCTCTCTCTCTCTCTCTCTCTCTCTCTCTCTCTCTCTCTCCCCCCTTTCTTTCTCTCACTCTCTCCCCCCTCCCTCTCTGCCTCTTCTTCCTTACCCACCTCCCTCCCTTATTCTAAACTTGAATAAGTGTGACTTGTGTTTGCTTAATTTCAAGGAAAATATGACAAGACTCTACTTTTTTGCCAAAAAGTCCATTAGCCTCCTCTAATTACAAACCTTGTGGTATCACGCCAGCTCTCACTAAGAGTTGCCCAGGAAGCAGTAAAACATACAGAATGAACTTGACTTCTGTCATTTTAAAATAAGCTAATAAGATTTAAAATATGGAATATGCTTCTACTTAAACTGTTCAAATTTTTCATATGACAATGAATAGGCTGGGCTAAGGTGTTTTTTTAATCTGGTCTGGTTTTAAAAAACAAAACAAATAATCAACAACAACAACAAAAGCCTGTAATCCCAACACTTTGGGATGCTGAGGTGGAAGGATTGCTTGACACCAAGAGGTCAAGGCTAAAATGAGCTGTGATAGTGTCACTGCACTCTGGGCAACAGAGCAAGACTCTGTCTCAAACAACCACCAACAACAGAACAATAAAAAATAAACAAAAAATGTAAAATTTGCTTTGAAGTATTTTATTTATATACAGTATTTTATTGGTAGGAGAGGTTTTAGATACTATTTAAAACACAAATTACTGGGTTTTTTGTTTTGTTTTGGCACTACTGAAAAATACCAAATTGATAGCAGTGGTGTTTTATTGTTCTTGTTTATTTTTAGGGAGTACAGGTTATTATAAAAATAACTTTAGTAGGGGCCAGGTG
The DNA here is from genome assembly GCF_000951045.1 of Mandrillus leucophaeus. NCBI lineage: Eukaryota > Metazoa > Chordata > Mammalia > Primates > Cercopithecidae > Mandrillus > Mandrillus leucophaeus. The sequence goes on from NW_012109142.1 coordinate 437,002, forward strand.
CAGTGGCTCACATCAGTAATCCCAGCACTTTGGGAGGCCAAGGTGGGCAGATCACGAGGTCAGGAGATCAAGACCATCCTGGCTAACATGGTGAAACTCCGTCTCTACTAAAAATACAAAAGATTAGCCGGGTGTGGTGGCGGGCACCTGTAGTTCCAGCTACTCGGGAGGCTGAGGCAGGAAAATGGCGTGAACCCAGGAGCTGGAGGTTTCAGTAAGCCAAGATCGTGCCACTGCACTCCAGCCTGGGTGACAGAGGGAGACTCCGTCTCAAAAATATAAATAATAACAATAATAATAATAATTTTAGTAAACATCCTTGAAATATATCTAAGTTAGTTCAAGCTGCTACATCTTTTCACTCTGTTGTATGTAATAATTAATTTTGTATGAAAGTTGGCATTTTATTATGGTATGCCAATTCCATGTAAAAATGAGATGGGATATTTAAATTAGAGGATAAGCTAAAACAAGATCGTTGAGATTGAGAAGGTGGGATACAAGAGAATCTCATATGAATCTAATACATTTTCCTAAGGCTACACGTTCTTTTAAAAAGCAAATGTAGTATAGTTTATTATTAATATATTAATAGTCTGAGATTAAAGCTCATACTATAATTTTAAACATATATTTTCCAGACTTCTTTTTTTTTTTTTTTTCTGAAGTGGAGTCTCACTCTGTTGCCTAGGCTGGGGTGCAATGGTGTGATCTCCATTCACTGCAACCTCTGCCAACCCCCACCACTGGCATGCAAGTGATCAAGCCTTGGCCTCCCAAATAGCAAGGATTGCAGGCATGCATCACCATGCCTGGCTCATTTTTGTATTATTAGTGGAGACAGGGTTTCACCGTGTTGGCCAGGTTGGTCTCAAACTCCTGACCTCAAGTGATCCCCCCGCTCAGCCTCCCAAATTTCTGGGATTACAGGCATGAGCAGTGGTTCTCAATTGATGATCTTGTCTCCTAGGAGATGTCTGGCAATGTCTGGAGACATTTTTTATTTGTAATGACCTGGATCAGGGGTAGGGGGAGCTGCTACTGGCATCTGGTGAGTGAGTGGAGGCTGGAAAAGCTTCTAAACATCCTACAAAGCAAAGGACAGCTCCTACTACAAGAATTATCCAGCCCAATAAGTTAATAGTGTCCAGGTTCGGAAACTCAGGAATAAAGCCATGAACTTTCAAAGAATATGTTGCGTCGTTGGATATTTTCTGTTCGTAATCCACATCCACGTTGGTCAAGTGGAGCTCCCTATTCAGAAGCACAGCAGTTGCCATGGTATTCTTCTCCATCTGAAAGCAGCAATTTTCCAGAGCGTCCATTTACAGAATGTGCCATATTTACTCAGATTCTAATGTGTATTAAATATGCTTTGGAAACTTAACAAGAAACGTGCAAGCTCTCAGTAAAGAAAAGTTGTAGAAAACAAAAACTGAACAGCAGGCTTCTAGTTTCTCCTCTCCCAAAATGGCCTTAGTGGATTCAAAAATGGGAAGTGTGAATAAAACTGCTTTGTATTTTAAATAGAAGCATTTGGTAAGTATTGGTATAATGCCTTCAGGACATGAAATCTTCACTTGTTACATGATTGCTTATTTAGAAATGTGATGAAGTGTGAAGAGACTGCACCAGCAGGAGGAATCATTTAAATTTTAAAAAATCTAAAAAATAGTTTCTTAGAACATGTACATTGTTACCAGTCAACTGGAATCTGCAATAGAGCCTTCTTGTTTCAGTGTCACAAATGCAGTGACCATTAACTCAATAGACTAAAGAGAGTTTCATGGTCATTCATTTACATTAATTAGCTTATTTGAAGTCAAAAGTGAAGCTTTTCACCTTTACCCTATAATTTGCCTATTTTTAATCCAACCAAAAAAATCGAAACATAAATTTCAGAAACTGGCCAAGCAGGTATGCCTTACCCATTTAATTTTAAATAATTTAAAACTTTTGATCATGGTGAAAGCTATCAGAAAACTACCCAAATCAACTCTGCTTTACCCAGTTGATATATGCTAACTGGTAGACCTTTGCTGTCCAATATGGTAGTACAAGGCACACGGTCATCAAGCACTTGAAATATGGCTAGCCTGAACTGAGATGTGTTGTAAGTGTAACATACAAACGAGGTTGAAGGCTTGGCCGAAAAAAGTCAACTAATTTTAATTTTTATATTGATTACATACTGAAATAATATTTTGAATATGTTAAATAAAATACATTGTTAAATTAATTTTACTTGTTGCTTTTTACTTTTTTGATGTTACTGGTAGGAAGTTTAAAAGTGCATTGTATATTATATTATAGACTTATAATTGGCTCATTATATTTCTGTTGGACAGCATTGGCCTAGACCATTCAAGTGTTAATTAACCAATAACTTTCCTCATCAAATAAGCATTTAAAAAAGGATATCGATGAAGGGAAATTAGAACATGTCATTTGCTAATCACTTCACTGGTGGCATGGATTTCACAGTGTTAAAGCGCCATTTCCCCATTTATGCCCTATAGGAACCTTTTGCTTCCTCAGAAGGAGGGTTTTATTATCAGAAATGGTTCTTCTGCCCTCCAGGTACCTTCTACTTCCCTAGCAGGTTCTTCCAAACCATTCCTCCCAACACCCAGTAGTCTCTTTTCTGTGTTTTCGATCGCAGTGTTCCCTGTTTGGGATGCCTCACCTGCTCATCTTCCTTCAGGCTTCAAGGTCTCACTCAGATTTGTCCTTCTTCAGAATGGTTTTTCCCAGTTGCAAGTAGACTCTCCCTCTTCTAATCTCTTTGGTACTTAATCAATACCTGCTTTTCTCAAAGTGTGTTTCTTCTAACACTGGGACTGCCAGGTGTTACATTTTCTGAGGAAAAAAAAAATAGATTTGTGGTTAAATGAGTTAGATAAATACTGAGTTAAATGTAGTCAAATTGGTGTCTTTACTGGAGGATTTCTTAGGGCCGTTAATAGCTTCATCTGGATTGAGCCATATGGTATAGAGCATTTCCTAGTCTTTTCTTGTTGTTGTTTTTGTTCCATTTATTTATTTGTGTGTTTATTCATTTAAAAACACTCTCATTCTTCTATATATCCTAGGCTCGTTCTTCCCCACCTCATAAAACGACCTACACTCTCCCTCACATAATGGAGCATTTTTGTTTCTCCAAGCATGTTACAGGACTGAGTTTCTGGCAATGCACTTTGAGAAACCATGTCATAGGTCATTAATCAGTACATACTTCTTTTGTGACATTTTTCCCTCTCAATTGGAGCCATTATATAAAACTTATTCATTTACTTAAACTTTCCAATTTTTTTCTTCTTTCCTAAATATATTGTATGTGATTTATTGAAGCCAGAAATTATCATAATTAGCATTGTGCAAAATTAGTCATTACCTATCTATTTAGCTTAATATATCAAATGATCATACCACATTTGTATTAGTCCTGTTAATAGTAATAGCAACACTAATTGGACATACACAGTAAGCTGAACCTATGGTTCTTACTGTTGCACAATACTTTTAAATTTTAACACCGATTTAAATTTTAAATCAGAAGTATAGGACAACCTGCAACCTGTTTAGTACGAAATAGCATCCGAAACAATAAGCAAAGCCAAAAAGTACCATTGACATGTTTTTTGCTGACAAAAGGAGTAAAATCACTGTAAAATACATGTCAGGGTTGAATAGATTATTAGAAAATGAGCAAATGAAAAAAAAGAGAACTTAACATTTTAAAAAATGTACTAAGGGTAAGGAAAGACTAAAATAAATAATGAAGTACCACCAGAAATATTTTCATTGTGAAACAAAAATTGCCCACTTCTATCAAATATTGGCATGGTTGTATGTTAACTATAATTTATTTTTTCAAAGATATGCACTTATCGACCAGTTTCCAAAGCCTAATTGATTCATTACCATTATACACACTGCACTGACAAACCAAAATTGGAATATTTATGCAAGTAATGAGATAAAAATGAAAGATTTTACGTAGGAAATATGATGTGAATTCTGACCCAGAAACTATCTTGTATTGACCCATTATGTCTTTTATTGTCCTGATCAAAATCAGCCCTACTGCAGCCTTTATTCTATTGATATCTATCTATCTATCTATCTGTCTATCTATCTATCTATCTATCTATCTATCTATCTATCTATCTATGTATCTATCTGTATTTTTATTAAACTGACCCTTCCACACACATAAGAGATGACTGAGAGAGCCTATGTTGTATGTCCCTTTGTATTTTTTGTGCTTGATATAATTCACTCAATATTTGTGGAAACTCTGACAGTGGCATTAAACTAAACATCATATTAAAGAAAGAAGTAGCTATCTTCTTGATTTCCACCTCAAAAATCAAGAGTATATCTTAGGATCCAGGTTTCTCTTAATGACACATTTAAATATCATTCGTGACTTTGTGACATCATACAATGTCTTAATCAACAGTGTGCATCTACAATTTGTTTACTGTGTTTGGGGCCAGGTCTTAGGGAGAACAAAAAGAAAGTGAGACATATACTTTCTTTACCTTCAGGATCTTGATCTGGTTGGGAATAAAAGACAAACATGTAATTTGAAAATAAATGGAGAGTGAATGCTAAATTTTGTGGAACCTATACTCGAGTTCAGAAAAGTGGAACAGAAGGCAAGCTGGAATAACCAAGAAAACTTGTAAAAGAAAGCCAATTTTGAAAAGCTATTGAAGCCCAAGGCATGGTTTACATTATATCCTGATAGATACTAGAGAACCCAAGAAAAATTTTGAGGAGAGGGTCTACAGGATAAATCCTATACTAAAATTCGATTGATATAGTCCAATGTGGAAACAGGTTAGAGTCTGGGAGAGTCTGCAGAGAGAAGACCGTGTCAGAGATTCTTGGCTTTAGCCTACGTTGGAAAGATGAGTGGGCGGTGGCCGTGGGACGAGAGCAGTGGCCGTGGGACTAGACCGAGAGTAGTTTTTGAGAGGAGCAGACACGACCTGGTGACTTACTGGAAACAGCAGGTAAAAAAGTATGGATGAGATGGTCAAAAATGACCCCAGGGTTTTGAGAGCTGATGAAAAAGTAACAGTAGCCAATTTGCTCTGTGCAGTGTTTTGTGTGCTTTTACTGGATTTTCCCAAGTTTCAAGATGCATTTATTGATGTAAGTAGCAATAGTTACCCCATTTTATAAGAAAGCTAAAATTCATGGAGGAAATGTAAATTTTCCAAAGTCACAGCAGAGCAGAAATTTTAATTTAGGCAGCCTAGATCCAATGGTCTTAACTTCTATGTTATTCTCTGTCTCACTTCCTAAAGGAATAATGGTAACATAGATACATTTGGGATGATGAGCTAATTGGGGGAGAATTTTTAAAAATGACATATAATTTGAAATTAGTTTGGGTTTGGGACAACAGCATCCAGGTGAGATTTGAAGATAAAAGACCTCAGCTTGGACAAGCTGGAGATCTAAATTCCACAGTAAGCATGAGAAAGAAGTTAAAAGCATGAAGGAAAGAGAACCTAACAGAGGTACTGAAGATGTCAATTTTAAATATTTCTTGGAGGTAATAAAGTTGGTAAACATGCATATTGATATTTCATGTTATGTGACCCTAGACCAGAGCTCTACCAACATTTTTGATCACACATCTCTATAATAACAGAATTGTTGAGCACATACTCTTAATATTTAATATCTGTGACTTATTCTCCATGGTTTCTACTTGATAATGTTGCTAATGAAGAGTTCATACTGGGAAAAGAGGCAGCTCCATAATTTTCTGGTTTGCTTCTTCTTGCACTATTGACATTAACTTCAACCTGCATTTCCTTTGCTGAGCACTTTTTAAAGTCATTTCTCCATTTTGTTGAGTTAAAACTGTTCTGTATGGTCCAGGCACATGCAAACTGTGCTCTGCTACAATACCCTGTGAATGAAAGAGGGGCATCCCTGTCTAAGCCTGCAGAATGGATCTCTCATTCTCATTGCATTTACATAGATGACACTAGGTATCTCCAGTTAGAAGCTAAATGAGATTACAGGTATCATTCTACATATTAAACCTCATATTTATTTTTTATTTATGAAGTGCAACTGTAGCATTTCTTTTCCATGCCCCATAGTTTCTTTAACTGCTCTCCACCCTGATAGGGAGCTTCTCTGCACTTTGGAGACCACAGACTTCATCTTAAGTTCCTCAGGAGTCAAAAGGCATTCTCTCATGCTCATATTCCAGCATTTGCTGAGTGGGCAAGTGTGATATAACTGTGTTTACACACTGTATGGTGCATACACTTCTGTCCAAAATCTATTCAGCCTTTGCCTTTCCAGATTTGAATCCTTACAATTTTAGACTTCTCAGGAAACATCCTCGCTTCTTTTTGGTCATTTTAGTTTCCCTTGCTCCTTTTAATCACTGTAACCTCAACCTTCTCCTGCTTATCTTATAATTATTGGGTATGATACTGAGAATTTCTTAGTATTTCCAGAGTAAGCCACTATGGATTTGTAGGTGGACAAATTCATGTTTCCAAAATCTTTTTGGATAATACTCAGCGATTCATGTATTTTCCAGCTCTACTCACTGTGGAATAAGGACCTCATTTTTATTTGTCATAAGTAAAAAAGGTACCAGAGTCAGAATAAACACCCAATAAATATTTGCTTAGTAAGAAATAACGTAGACAATAAAGTCAAAGAGAAATGTCAAGAATATTTATTTACCATTATAAAATGAGTAGAAAATAGTATTAATTAATAGATGTGTTTGTTTTTTATTTAGGATATTGCCTTTTACTACTTTCAGCTCCCATATTTTCTTGTTAACCACTTTATTCTTTTCCTTAGCCTGAATTAAAGGTTTCCCTATGTTTGGATAGATAGTAATCTGGTAAACAGTTAGGCAGGCTAGCCACACTACACTTGGAAATATATTCTCATGTGAGCCATAGAAAATAAACCTTAGCTTTGAAAAATGGCCAGTGTGAATATTAAGATATCAGACAACAGTCATGAACTCCAATTTTTATTATTTGAGATAAGACACAATACTAACGTAGTTAAATACGCAGTTCAAAAGTTTAAACTCAACTCTCCAATATGTATAAATAATGAAATAAGTGTTGAAATAACTTGTAACTTGTCAACATAGTACTGATGGAAGTTATTGATTAAAACTAGAAATGTAAACAATTTAAAGAACTTATGAGCTGCTGTGAGCCAACTTCCTTCCTAGGTTAACAAGTAAAAGGACTTTTACTTTTGATTTGTAAACAAAAACTATGGTTCTAGTTTTATTTTAAATTTGAAATCAGTGTGGAAAGATGTATTTCTAGATATTTGCTATTAAAATAAATTAAGCTAAATAGACACTGTCAGAAGATGGCTCAAAATTAGAAATATTTTACTGTCATTTCATTAGTGCTATTGGGCTAATTGGCTGCTTGACTCATAAATATTAAGGTTGATAGAAAGGCAAATATTTTTGTTCCTTTCTAGAAACATTTATATTTGCACATAATAAATTTACTTAGGATCTGGCCAGTAAATTTTAAAAACTGCCTTAAGCAACAATTTTACAAAAATATCCACCTCTATTTCTAAAACTAATTAATAATAGTAAATATATATTCTCCCCTACTAATGCTCAGTTCATTAAAGTGTACCTACTTACAGGAAACTGCAAAAGACCTATAAGATTTGGGGGAAAGGCACACAAAAAGACTAAGTGGAAAAACAGTAGTAGAAGGGAACAACTGAATTGCTCTCATTGTAGGAGAGTTTTAAACGGCAGGCAGAACAGAAGAGCTCTTATGAATGTGGTGATGGAGTTGTGGTGAGTAAAATGTATTGTTCTCTGTGTACAAAAGAAAAACTTCAAACTGGACCAATGTGAAATATAATGCTTTTGTCAATGGCATCATGGGCTTCTCATTAAAAATGAACAATGTAAATAAACATTTAGGCAGTGAAATGCAACAAAAAGCCATCAGCTTTGAAAAATCCCTACTCCTGCAACATTGGAGAACTTCAATTTGATCATCATGAATAGAAGTTTTGTAGGTGCTGAGGCCAAGAAGAAGCATCAGATTGTCAAATTGTTTGATATTGCCTGCACATTGGCTAAACCAGAAATTCCCTTTGGCTAATTTTCTCACATTGCCACACTAGAAGTTCATCTTAGAATGAAATTGGAGCAAGACTGTCTTTCTGAAAGTAAATGTAAGCTGAGCCACATTACTGGAAAAATCATTGCACAGTTCCAATGACCACTGTTCAGCAAGCCCAGTTCTTTTTCATCATTATTGGAAAACACAAGAGTCCAAAACCACAAATGCTAATATCCTTGAAATGATATATAAGTTATATGTGAGTGATATCACTTTTAAAAATGTTTGATTATTGAGTTTCAAAGAGGCCAAGCAGGTGAATGCAGAAGGTTTTATTTTATTTTATTTTATTTTATTTTTTTGAGACAGAGTCTCGCTCTGTCTCCCAGGCTAGAATGCAGTGTGGCACAATCTCTGCTCACTGCAATCTCCGCCTCTCCAGTTCAAGCGATTCTCCTGCCTCAGCCTCCCAGGTAGCTGGGATTACAGGCGCTTGCCACCACGCCCAGCTAATTTTTGTATTTTTCATAGAGATGAGGTTTCACCCTGTTGGCCAGGCTAGACTTAGACGCCTGACCTCAGGTGATCTGCCCACCTTTCCCTCCAAAGTACTGGGATTACAGGTGTGAGCCACCATGCCCGGCCATGAATATAATTCTTAATACAGTCTCAAGCTTAGAGTGGATGTAAATAGCAAGCATATTGATTTAATGGATGAAAGCATTGGCCCCAATATCTAAATGAAGAGAGAAGCTTCTGACCTACTCAAGCAGGGAAGGTCCTTCATTCACATACCTTGTCTTAGTCATTTCAAGAGCTACCAACTATGAACACGTTTAAACATATTTAAAACACTGGCTTTGTTTACATTTTTGCCACACTTATTTCTCCTTATAACTTATATTGAACATCCCCAGTTTGTCTTCGTGAATTGAGAAGTTTGTAGAAGAAACTTTAACACCACCAAAGGAAGCAGATGGAATGCATTCATTATAGCAGAAAAATAGGACAGGCAAAACCCTCCTTTATATATTTCCTCCTTTATACATATTAGTGCCTCAACTTAAAAGTAAGGTCAGTGAGAAAATCACAAAAGACCTAAAAGTGAGAATCCAGAGCCTCCTGAGCATGCTTAATTAGCCTAAAACTTGTCCTACCCATCCTATTCTTAGTTAAGATATTAGATCTGGCACTGTCTTCCGGAAGGACAATGTGATTTGCTACAGTACCTTCAACAGGATCAAGAAAGGGACCTTGTATGGTGCACTTAGTAGCTTACTGGTGAATGAAGAACGAACCCACAGGTAGTGTCTTTCAGTAGGATCAGACAGTATTGTGATAAACATTTTAGGGAAAGAGACCATTTATGCTAATGCTATTCAAACCATGTGCATCACATTTGAGCATCTCCATAAAGAAGATGCATCCCAGTGTTTGAAATTATTGAGTATAAATATATGGCCAACAAATGAACACCCTTAGAAAAATATGGAGTCAAAGCACATGAAATGTTTATTAAACGTTTTGAAGGACTGCTGCAATTAAAACATGTGGATGCTTCCCAGTTGGCTACAGAAGGGGATTGCTCAAAGGTTTCAGATTGAAAAGCCTCACACAGCTCTCTAGGCAAGAAGTTTGGCAGTGGTTCTGAAAAACTACAAAGACAAATTCCCAAATATTTATCATATGATTTGTATTCTGCAGTCATTTCCAGTTTCAGTGGCAACAGTGGAAAGAAAAGGATGAAGTCAGGTTACAGGAATAGAATGCTTAAGAAAGGAGTTGAATATTTAATGTGCATTTCTATGGAAGGCCCAATGCCAGAAGTATATAACTACAGACCTGCTGTCAGCCTTTTTAAATTAAAGCTCTCTAGAACAAACAAATTTCCTTTGGGCAAAAGACTACCAGAAAGCCTTGGTGTTAAAGGAGTGTCATATTCTTTCTGATTTAAAAGGAAAGGGAAAAAAAAAGCTTAGAATTTTCTGCTCAAACCACCTCCGTAAATGATCTTTTGCTATATTTTTAAATTATGGGACAGTGACTGGTCAATAATAAAGTGCAATAATAGAGTCACTGTGGCAAAATAGTGAAGAAATAAGTACATTTTCTATCACTAAGAAAATTTTGTATGTCTACTTAGTTTTCAATGTTTATAAAAACAGCGGTACTCTGTGGAAAAGATTCAAATGATTCAACCAAGGGAGAAAAAAAGAGATGCTTAATTTTCATTTAACCATATTTCTTAATTAGAAAGAAAAAGATACACCTGTATCTTGTCCTGTATTAATAAATAGGATTCTTTTGTAATGTCTTTATGTGTTTTTGTTCTTAGTTTATCTTAAAATATAGTTTAAAGCTAGAAATATAATTTCTCTATATTAATATTAAATGAGTCATGGGTTTACCTTAAGAGTCAAAATAATACTTTATTTTATTATTTAAAATTAATAATAGTATTTGGGTGAAGCTCATTATTCTGCCTTTATTTTCCATGGCCATATAGCAGTTCAAACACTGCTTATTCCAAAATATGACATCACACCTATTTGTACTGCCAAAGCAAACTACTTAAATGTCTCCCAACATTCACGAGAGTTCTTGGTACACAGCAAGGGTTCAATTAATATTTATTGTATAAATAACATCACTTACATATAAAAAGCCTGGAATTCAAGGGGTAGGATTTACAATTAGTAAAAGTGTAAGTCTGTAAGGCAATTCTTAAATGAGCATTAGGAAACTTGCCCAATTATTGTTTGCTTCATTTCCTGGTTTTTAGCTATGAATAATCTTCACATTTTAAGATAATATTTTCAGATATATGTTACATAATCAAAAGGCAAAAATGACAAACAGAAGTTTCTTAATTCTATATCTATTCCCCATACTCAACATTTCTATTCCTATAGAGGTATTTCTGAATTTAGAACTCTGCGGAGAGGACTGCTGACATTAGTGTAGGCAGAAAAAAATATATGCACAAATTCCAGGTGTTCACTAAGGGAGATATAAGCACATTGGTTTTAACAAACTTACAGTTCTATACTTAGTGTCTCAAGCATTAGGAAATTGGCTACTCTCAAAGTATATTTAAAGCAGGTTTGCAGTATGAAGTTTTCTAATACTCTCTTGCCAAAGTAACCATTTTCAAGTTTACAAATAGGTCTACCTAGATGGTGTATAATTTTTTTTTTTTTTGAGATGGAGTCTCGCTCTGTTACCCAGTCTGGAGTGCAGTGGCTGATCTCGGCTCACTGCAACCTCCGCTTCCTGGGTTCAAGCAATTCTCCTGCCTCAGCCTCCAGAGTAGCTGAGATTACAGGCACGTGCCACCACGCCTGGCTAATTTTTTATGTTTTTAGTAGAGATGGGGTTTCCCCGTGTTGGCCAGGCTGGTATCAAACTCCTGACCTCAAATGATCCGCCCATCTCGGCCTCCCAAAATGCTGGGATTACAGGCATGAGCCACTGCGCCCAGCCTAGATCATATATAAATTCAAAACTACACATTATCCTGAGTTTGTTAGAACAAGAAAAATATAGCAGTGCAACCATATGAATATGTGAAAATATAAATGACAGTGTCCTTTGTAAAATAAATTCTTAGAATTGTTTTCTATTTTAATACAAAAAGTCAAATAAGTGATAGAAGAAAGCAGGAGGAAAAACTATAACAAGGAATCATGGGGATACTTTTTCAAAGAGTATTCTTTGAATTCTCACTCAAGAGAAATGAGTCCATTAAAATAATGAAGCTAAGATTAATATTTTATAATACATAGGATGAAATGTATGTATTTTCTTTGGCAGAAGCTTTTCAAGTTATGCCAATTTGGAAGTCATTATTTCACTTGGTCGCTTAAAAATTCTTTTGAATTGCTATTCAACTCATGTTACAAGCTCAAAAGCAAACACAGCTTCTATGTTCATCATAGCTTTAATGTAACTTTATCTTTCCATTATACAATACACCCATATAGTTCCCCAAAAAGTATTTTCAAAGCCAAAAATAATTTTATCCTATTTCACACTCAACACAGGAGCAAATTCCATGACTGACAAATCAAATTATCCAGTGAATATACCCGAAAGGCAAAAGGAACTAGATGGTGCTGGGAGATGGAGGTTGAAGATTGGTGTATTCAAGGTAGAGGGAACATTTGTGAAGGTCAAAGGTGGAATGCAAGGATTAAATCATGAGGGATCTTGTAAGCTAAGCATTAGTGGATGAAGTTTATCTTGAGACCGGTAGTGAGCATTGAAAGATTTCATGTGGGGCTAGGGAGATGGGGTGGGGAAGGAATGATCAGATCTGCACTTTAAAGAGAACATTGTGGCCACTGTTCGAAAATGAACTGAACAGGACAAGTCTGGGGGGTAGATTAGAAATCTAGACAGGAAGAGGTGGTAGATAAATGAACACATTTTAAAGATAATTAGGAAGTAGAACAGATAGGACTTCAGTTCCAATTAGTTGTAATGGTTAAGGGGAGACAGAAAAGTTAAAACTGTCACCCAGGTGTCAGGGTCTTCATGATGATATCATTTATCAACTCAGGGAACACAGACGTAAAATCAGCTTTTAGAGGAAGTACAATGAATTCAATTTGGAATGTAGTGAGTTTATGGACGCTGTGAGATATAAAATTGAGATATCCAAATACACTATGGGATAATCATGGAATAGAGATATGCACTTATATAATTTCTATAAGATTTGCCTATAAAAGCAATTGAAGCAATTGGAAAGAAAGATATTACCCCAGGAGGGAAGGATGGATGAAAGAATAAAAGGGTGAGGGCTTGAAAGTGAGCAAAAGCAACATTTAAGAAACTAGCTGAACAGATACCAAGAAGTAGGGGAAGATCAGGAGGGCGATGTTCCAGAAAAAACGAAAATGCTTTTCAAAAATGTAGGAATATTTCACTATGCCAAAGCCTGATGAGAAGGCAAGATTAAGATCAAAACTAGCCATCAGATTAAACCAAATGGAAGAATTTGTGACTTTGGGCAAGAGCTATTTGGTAGAGTAGTGGGTACATGAGTGGAGTGAATTGGTTCAAGGAGCAGGGAGGTTTGAGACGTATACCGTAGACAAGTAACTTTTTCAGATGTTTGGTGGTGAATGGGGATAAGAAATCAGGTTGTACTAGAAATATATGAGAACTTTGGCACATCATTTATTTCATTGGGAGTTTTTGGCATGTTTAAATGCATATATGAAATGTACAGGAGAAAAAATGGATTAAAGTTATCAAAAAAATAGCTAATATTCATGGAGTGCTTAGTGTGTGCAGGGTGCTCTTCCATGTTCTTTGTGGTTATTAACTCCTCTGATATTCTCAATAATCCTATGAGGGACTAACTGATAGGATAATATGCCTTAAGAGGTGGGAAAGAATGGGATCCAGAGCTCAAGTAAATGACTTTTCCTTGTATAGGAAGAAACACAACTTCCATCCTAAAGAACCAGAAATGGGAAGGGTGAGGTGGAGGCAGGTGAATTTACAGGTTTGGAGGCAGGAGATTGAGAGAGTTCTCTTAATGCCTCCTATTTTTGTCTGTCAATCGGGAGAAATGGCCATCTGTACAACACGAGGGCAGGGGTGGTAGGCTGGTAGGTTTGAAGTATGGAGGAGATTTAAAATAGACATTGTGGAGAATAGGAGAGAACACTCACTAGAAGCCCAAAATGATTGCCAGGCAGCACTGAGGCCTACTGCAGGTGAAAAGCAGGAACATACAGCGTCATTCATTCACAGGGTTGTGGGGTTTTCCCACTGTGCTCAGCTTCAGGTCATAGGAGAGGCAGTGCTGTTAAGACTTTTGGGAAACTTATAGGAGTCTTGGCATTGAATCCACCATGGGAGACAGAGAAGACTTTGGAGACAAATCCAAAGGTAGTAGGCAGGCAAAGGGTAGGGAAAGATGGGAGATATAGGCCCATTTGATGGGCACTTATTTACACCTCTTCAAAAGCCAGAGTATAATCATACCTAACTAATCAGGCAGATTGGGATAGATCTCAGTAAGGGGTATATAGGAACTCTCTCTAACTTTTCCTTAATTTTTTTGTAAACCTAAAACTACTCAAAAACACAAAGTTTATTATTTAAAAAAAAAATAACGTAGATGCCTAGGAATAGATAATGTAGTGACCATATGAATATCATTTATCATTATTGTTTTGGAAGATTTACCTGACTGTTCGGCTGAAATGGAATTATGTAGTTTATCTTCCTCTGGGTCATTGTGAATTGAGGAAGCACAGAAGAAAGGAGAGCAAGAAATCTATTGTTAAATCCCCAGTTTGTACAAGAGACTATGCTGGGCTTATTACGAGTGTTATAGAATTTAATCCTCAAAATAGACCTATGAAGTAGAACCACGCATGTATTTTACTAATAAGAATACCAAGATACAGAGATGTTACCTAGCTTGCCTAAAGTGGTTCAGCAGGTAAACAGAAGAAATGAGTTTGGAACTATTGTCTATCAAAGCACCTGCTCATTATTTCATACCCACTAAATAATATTCTGTTTATTGACATCCAGTTTTGTATAGCCATATATTTTGAAAGTTTTCTGAAATAGCCCTGAGATTAACCCTTACTACGTTTCAGGTCGAGACTTTACCTGTCAAAAGAAAATTTCACGAACAAACCCGTAGGTGGCAGTATAACATGGTGTTCTTAAAATGTCAACTATTGCTAATTAACAAAACACCAGGTATTGTCTTGATGCTGTCCTAGGTGATCAAGATTTGAGAAAAATCTCTTTCTTCTAGAAGGTTACATCCAGGCAGTAAAGACTCAAGGGGAAGCCCAAAAGCTGTTTTCCTCTGCATCAATCCTTGGGGCTTGGATTGTGGCAGAAGTATCTCAAAGTAGGGGGGGAAAAGGGAGAGAGAGAAGAAAAAAAAAAGAGGGGGAAGAGAAAGAAGAGGAGGAGGAAGAGAGGAGAGGAACAATAAAGAGAAAGGAACTCTGAAGAAACCAGATTATAATAGGATGTATTCAATGCTTCAAAATTCATCTTAAAACTCACCCCAGAACATCTCAGACCCCAGTCTAATTTAGATACTGGCAAGCCCTCTGTGTGTCCCGATCTCATGCAAACACACTGAGTAGTTTACCATCTGATGGTCATGCCCATTATCTCTATTAGACCTTTGAGATACTTGGGGCAGAAATCATTGTTCATCTTTGAATACTCTGGAACTAGTGGCTGAGGCAGTGCATGGCTCAGAATAGGAATGAAGTAAGAAGTGATGGATGAATGAATGAATGAATGAGTGATAGGTGTCAGTGCATTCATCATGTCTTCTACTCTACTTTCTGGAGGAAAAGTCCTGGCAATATCTTTTCTAATGAGAAATTCAGTGTCCTTCTTTATATGCCATAAGTCATCGAGAGAAAACTTATTGCTTCCCTTTAATAAAAATTAAGATGAAAGTTTTTAGGATGAGGCGAGTGTGAAACAAGCAAGCAGGAAGCAGCAGTGGTGGCTGGAGTTGTTTGATCCTGAGGGACAGAGGATATCTATTAAGCTCTAATCATGTGCCAGATATAAACGCTAGGCTTTGCGTGTGTTCTAGTATAACCCCTATAACTGCATTATGAACTGTTATTACTGTTATTAAGTTTATTTTCTAGGTGTGAAAATGAGGCACAGAAAAGTTAATTTGCCCAAAGACATTAACTAGTGCAACTGGTTCTTCTTTCCTTTTTAACTAATGTGCATATACTGAATGTTGAGTCCTAGAGGGATTAAATAACTTGCCTGGAGTAGCACTGTCAGAGGCCAAAAAAAAAAAAAAAAAAAAGTCTCCACTCCAGGCCTATGAGACTCAAGAATTCATGTTCTTTATTAAACTACATTTTCTCATCACAGATCTTTTTCCAGACTTGGGAAACTCATTTCACTTTTCTGTGCTTCCCTGAATTAGCTTCACATTATGGCAAGCTAGTAGCTGGGCTTCTGATTAGAAAGGGACACAAGTGCTTTTCTACCAGTCTCTGAGTTAAGGTCATTTCTCCAGCCTTAGCTTTGCTAATTCCCCACCAGCAACTTTTTCTGAAGCTTCAGATGGGTCAGGTCTCCATCAGGACCAGATATCTGGGAAATCATCCTGAAACATCCAGGCTTCCTGCAGCAGCCTCAGCTGTTTGTCAGTAGTGATAAGAAGGCCCGAGATCCCTGTATCTCAGATCAGTCCCTGATAATCAGAGAAAAGACAGAGGGGAGTAGTAACTTCACTCACCATATGTCACTTAGAATTTCATTCTTATTTTAACATGCTGGTTTTGATGCACAGTAGATAAGCCTGTAAGTAAATACATGAAACTGCTAACAGAAGGAATATGGATAATTGATGTTAAGGCAATGAGATAATGAGTATTCTTTTTCTTTTCTAAAATTTTGATAACATGGTTTAGTTTTTTTTTTAAGAAAAAAATAGTTATCATTTCAAAAAGGCATATTTTTTCTCTTGATTAGCAGAAGTAGCTAAAGAGGACACATGGGCGAATGAAACGACACAGGCCAGATTCCCAAATTCTAGGTTTATTTTCCTACAAATTCTTCTGCAGTGGATTAGAGCGGAGCTGGGAGTACACAGCAAAGGCTAGCTTTACTCACAAGGTCACAAGATTTCAGGTGTAAAGAAAAGTGGTTCACAGGAATAACCTAGGAAGTGGGAATAAAGCAGCAATCAAAACTATCCTCAGCTCTACAACTGCACAAGTGACCCCCACACCAACAGCCCAACCATTCCCTGCTGTAGTTGGTTGGCCTCTGGGGGCGCTCGGCTCCATTTGGCAGTAGTGTTCTTGCTCTTTGAGAAGAGACACAATCTTACTCTTTTGCTCCTGCTCTCATTTTCTTAGCAGAAATAAAGACAAAGTTATTTTTTAAGATGTTTACTAGAAAATGGAAGCAACAAATAAAAAATCATGGAAATAAAGTATATTATGGAGAACACACTGTTTTTAATGTAACTCAAATCTACCACTGATCTGCTTTCTGGGAACCCAGATTACAATTTTTTTTCTAAGCCTAGACTGCTATGGATGCTGAGTGAACCCCTCAGAGCCTCCAGCCTGTATATCTGCTCTGTGCCTGGCATGTCTGAGAAGCATCCTCTCTCTATAGCCACCCTGCTGGGTTCAGGCAACTTTCAGCTGCTTTTCCCACACCTTCTGGTTTCTTGGGGAAGGAAGGTGCTTCTCTATTAGCCCTAGAATCCAACTACTGGATTTAGGCTTTCCTTTTCATGTCTTACAGATAACTTTACCTTTTCTGTACATCTGCGAGACCAACAAATTGTTCAATCATATGAAGCATTTCACGAGGTAAATGTCAAGTCTCAGTTTCCCCTACTTAGATGGCAACCTTTACACGCATACTTTCCAGAGCCTCTTAGTTTCAGTCATTCTGATTCATTGTCCTAATAAGTATACACCTACTTGTCCAACCATGTGTCCCCATTTTGTTTAATGCAGTCACCATGCCTGTGTTTTTGATGAGTATCCAACCCTATTTTCAAACCCTATTTTCAAAGATGAACCAAAGGCCACAAACAAAAAGCCATTTTGGGGGAGGCTCTCTCATGTCTGCTACCCCATAAGGCAAGCAGAGGATTAGACCCTTATCATTCTTCAGCGTTCCAAGCCCCCAACCTCTGCCTCTTCCCCTAGACTTGCCCTTAATTTCTGTTCTTCACTGAGAGAACACTCTGACTGAACACTCATTTGTCAGGCAGAGATAATTGACACACTCTGAGCCCAATGAATGAATGTTCAAGCATGCCCTGCCTCAGGTTACCCACTACCCTCTCTGCCCCAAGCACCCTCTAGGCCCCCTTCTGGGGGAGTGATCTTGTGCAATTCTAGTCATTTCAGTTCTACAACACCAAAGTACCTCAACCATATCATAACAATAACACACATACATTAAGAGGAGGATTGGACTGGGTGCGGTGGCTCACACCTGTAATCCTAGCACTTTGGGAGGCCGAGGTGGGTGGATCACATGGTCAGGAGTTGGAGACCACCCTGACCAACATGGTGAAACTCCCCATCTCTACTAAAAATAACAAAAATTAGCTGATGTGGTGGCACGTGCCTGTAGTCCCGGCTACTCAGGAGGCTAAGGCAGGGGAATCGCTTGAACCCAGGAGGCGGAGGTTGCAGTGAGCTGAGATCACACTGCACTGCACTCCAGCCTGGGCGACAGAGCGAGACTCTGTCTCCAAAAAAAAAAAAAAAAAAAAAACCAGGGAGGAGGGTTGATCACTCACACATGCTCTTATCGGAAAACAGGCAGCTCTCTCCCTGGTAAGAAAAATATGGGTCTCCACCCCACCCCACCACACACACACACACAAAAATCCCACGATGCCCCAGAATGCAGTTTCTTTCCTTCATGACGTGTGGTGAAGCACGTCAGCTGCTCCTTGTTGCTGTGCAGATCACCCAACATCAGGTCACCGAGAGAGACGGCAGCACTTGCTCACACAGCTGATAGGATTAGGAGATGGTGCTTTGTCAGCCCTGATTGAGCCCAAGAAAGCCCCCAGCATACACAGGTGAGATGCGAGGAAGAGTGGATGTGAGGAACCGTGATGTGTCTGGGTTGTTTGGTGCAGGCGTTTTCTTTTCGGCAGTGCATTTTATTGTCTTCTCTGTGAAGTCTGCAGTCTGGGGGATTCCTATTAATAAAAATCTGTGCTTTTTCAGTTATCTGGTCTCAGAGATTGGCCACATGTATCTCACAGGATTTTTGTGAGGCTCAGATAAAATTGAATATGTGAAAGAGTTCTGAAAATATAAAGTTGTGTGCATAAGAAAGGTAGGAATCATTTAATTACAAATTTCATTTAAACAATCAAATAACTTATCCTGGATTTGGGGGAATAATTATATAAAGACATTACCTTCCTTCCCAGTCTACAATACACTGTTTCTCCTGTGCTTTGCCAGGCCTGGACAGGTATATTATTTATAATCTTTCAAGGTTCAATCCTGAAGCAACTGATATTTTCCAAAAGCCAGAAATACATTAATTTTTAAAGAAGCCACGAGATGATAAAATAAGATCATAAAATATGTCTTTAAGTAAAAAAATGAAAATTATGCATAAGACTATTTTAAAGCAGGGGAAAGGAGACCATATTCTGTATTAGATTATATCTCTTTGATGGTATAATCCAAATGTTACACGACATTTCTCCTAATGACATGAGAAACACTTGAATGAAATCAAGGCAGCGTAGATATTATCATTGGTAAAACTTGCCTTTTAGAACAGTGGGAAAACAGGCTTAGGTTCCAAAAGTACAGAGCTAAGAGGCATCTAAACACTAAATCATCAGCCTTTCCCTCTTCTAGGTTGCTATGGCGACAGCGAGGCTACTGCACAGCCTCTCAGTGCCTGCACTTCTGCAGTAAAAGCTGTCACTGAACACATGTTGGATTTTTTAGGCACACACCCAATCATCAGACACAAATACATTGCGGAGGCAGCTTTATCTGAATCGTTTTCAAAACAAGTTGTATCTGTGTTCTTTATCCTGCACTGATGTGCCTCTTATAGGGTTATAGAATTCACTTGTTCAGGCACTAATTCATTTGACAGTTATGTATTGAGTGCCTACCGTGTAACAGGAATTGTACTAGGCACTGCCTACAAGCTTCGGTGAAAATAAACAAGTAAATGGGGAATTCTGAGGAGATCATAACAGCTCTCTTGGGGGTAAAAATAAGCGTCCTGGAATCATCAGGGGAGGTTTCCTAGAAGAAGCCATCTAAAATGAAATGTAATGTATCTTTAAGAGTTGAGGAGGATAGGTGATGTAGTGCAAGAAATGTTCCAGACAGAGGCAGGTGCAGCAGTCTCGAGGAAAAAGAGAACACAAAACCTCCACCTCCGAGAACTGAAAGTGCTACAGTTTGAGCAGTATCCATTGTATATAGGAGAAAAGTGGCAAGGACCAAAAGGGCAGGCTAGGGAGGGGAGAAAGTATCTATAAAAGAGAGGAGTGGCAAGAAATAAGATTGGAGCGGTAAACAAGGTGGCCAGATCAGGAAAGCCTTGTGTGCCACATTAAGGAGTTTCAGTATTACCTGGAGGACAATCAGGAAATCATTAATGAGTTTTCATGGAGAAGTATGACTTGATTTAGCTTTTCATAAAGGCTTGTGGAAAAATGGAAATACTGATTGGAGAGAAAGGAATAAGAGGCAAGGCTGAAAGCAAGAGACCTTGAGTTAGCAAGAGACCACTATTGCAATAATCTAGGCTGACTCTGGTTTACACTCTACATGAAGATAATAGAGACAAGTGGTGGACAGAAGTAATCAGATTCAGGACGGTTACTACCTGGGTAGCATGGGCATCACTTGGTGGTTTATGCTATGTGTCAGTCAGGTGAGTGACAGAAAAAAGTCCACAATGACAATGAGGTTCTGACTTGGCTAACTCAGTGGAAGGTGTTTCTGCTATTAGGTCCCCAGTGTCAATTCTCAATTCTAAGTAGGGAACTCAGAAGCATCCATTAACTTTAAAAGTTTGTTCTTATCTCACAGTATATGATCCCAGGCTCATAATTTTAAGAATAATAGGTTGTATGAATCATCCTGGACCATCACTTTCCTGAGGTCCATGTTTGAAACAGCTGTGGGTGTAGAAAGTATAAATTAATCACCTCTTCTTCCCAAAAAAAGAATCCTAAAATTACCAACCTCACTGCTTGAGAGAACTAAGTAGATTGAAAAGGCATGAAGATTTATGGAGGAAGCTCTTTTTTGGAGTTATAGGAAGAAGGGAAATTTGATTCCACTAATCCTCTGGCTTCAGGCTCTCCCTAGACTCACAACATACATTCTTAGGCTTGAGAGTTGAGGCCTCAGAGAAATGTTGTTTGGAGGATGGACAAAAGGGGACAGTGACCCTCAGTTTTCGAGGAGCACAGTCCTCCCATGTAGGATGCTGGTGCCTAAGGATCAGAGTGTTGACCTGTCGCACTGCTGCTTGGAATATTCTCCAATTCTGAATAAAGGGTATATGCCACTATACATAGTGAATTCCATCACCAGATAAGATTTAAGGGTAGCAACTGTAATAAATCAGGGCCCTTGACCCAGCTGATGTACCCTATTCTAAGTCCGCAGTTGGACAGATATTCAAGCTTTCTTGAACAAAGTTGTGTGCATCACAAATGCTTTTTCTGCCTGTCATGTAAAAGGCATCAACAAATATTGACTGGATCACCTGGACCTGACTTAGCTGCCTTTGGAAAGTTCTGTTCAATCAGCTGGATAGAGCTGTTTATTTTCCTCATCTAATTCTCACAGCTATCCTAGAGGTAGGTATCACTATTATTATCTCTCAATTAAACAAGGGTAAATTTGAAGTTCAGAAGGGTCAAGAACCGTAGGCGTAGGCCACGCATGAAAAGGCACCCGCATGTAATTCGAGCACTTTGAGAGGCCTAGACGGGACGATCCCTTGATCCCAGGAGTTAGAGGTTGCAGTGAACCCTCATCGCACCACTGTACTACAGCCTGGGCCACAGAACGAGATGCGTTTCAACAACAATGGGGAAAAAAAA
>NW_012109142.1:459738-462367 GCF_000951045.1 Mandrillus leucophaeus
GAGCAAGGTAAGGAGCGCTGGGCAGCGCGGGCACTGGAGGGCGGGGAAGGCGGGCACTGAGGGGCGAGAAGCGGGCGGGATGAGAGCTGGAGGGGGGACGTTTAGAGTCTGGGAAAAGATGGGAGAGGTAGTGGTGGGGTCCGGAGAAGGCAGCAGGCATTGCTTAGGAGTGGAGATCCAGGAGATGGGGAGGGAGGTGGTACTGGAGGAACAGATTTTGGAGAATGACATGATTGGAGGGTTAATCCCACCTCCTGAAACTGGGACTGTGGGGTGTAGCTTTCAGTTGATGTCCTGGGTGTGTGATGTGAATGAAAGGAATTTGATGCATTCGCGACTGGGAAATGAGGACTCGCGCGTGTCAGTGACCCTGCCTTGGCTCAGAGTCTGCGGTGTGCCCGGTGGAGTGGCTGGCGCGTGGTACCTGCTGGGCGGCAGATGTTCAGGGCGAATCCGAGGCTGGGTGCGGCTGGCGGCCCCCGGGTAGAGGGGATGCCTGAGGGCCCTCCGAAGTTCCCCATTGCTGGGGTTTACCCTTCAATTTATGCCATGTGCCGGCCTCCCAGAAGTGTTTATTTTGGCCGTAACCCTTCCTGGTAAACCGGTGGAAGGAACAGTAGGTCATGTTTCGAAACGGTGTTTGTTACCTAAGCCAAAGAGTCCCTTTTCAGTGGCAGAGGTTGGAGGAAGCAGTGGAATTTTTGCAAAACGCTCCTCCTAGGAATCCATTTCAATAAGGCAGGGTGGTGGTGACCCTGCAAAGCACTGGATTTGAATTTCGTTCTACTTCTGGCATGATGTGCAGAATTGCCTCAGCATCTCTTACCCCATTTAGCCTGCTTCCTCATCTGAAAATAGGGACATTCATTGGTGTCCTCTCTATGTAGTCTGGTGTGTAAAGATCAAACGAGAAAATGGTTGGAAAAGCACTTCATAAGTTGAAAAACATTGTGAAAATATTAGTTATGCATTTTTAAAACCAAGACATGGCAGGGTACTTCATGCTGCATTTTTAAGGAGAGAGAAAAATCTCTTCTTTCGGATGTCCTGTAAGGAAAACAAAAATTAAAGATGATGTAAAAGGTGGAGCCATCTTCCCGAGTATCGGATTTGTGTTTGCTTTTCTGTTGGCAACAAGCCTTGTGTACCAGGATATTAATGAATAATTAAAATCCTGTCCAGAAGAAGAGGAATTTTAAAGATAATTGTGTGTGAGCTATCAGGAAATAACTGTTCCAGGTATAGGGTTCAACTTTGTGAGGAGACAAGAAAACAGAAGTCAGATTGTCACAGCTAATTTACGGAAAGCAAAATGGAAGTCTGAAGGCTGTCCAGTGAGCCAAACTGTGGTGTAATAAAGAGCCTTTGGGAGGCAGAAGCTTGAATGTGATAGAAGAAGTCAGGGTGGGAAGATGAGTCAGGACTGGCATAGGGAAGTAGGATGGCCTTCCAGCTAGTGAGTGGAGGTGTGTATATGTGTGGTGTGTATATGTGTGGTGTGTGTGTGTATGTGCCACACAGACATGTGCTATTCAGTGGATTAGAAAGGTTAGCTCCGTGGAAGAGTTTTGAAGCTCATTTCAGCAACTGAGATGAGGACTACTCTGTGAAGACTCAATACTCAGAAATGTGTATCTTAGAAACTGATCCTTGAAGGAACCGACAGGAGTTAAGAGAGGGAAACGCGTTTCCTTTTGTTTTCTTTTTTGATGTCCAATTTTGAGAAGGAGCACAGAGTCCAGCATCATGACAAGGAGATTTCTCGAAGCCGAATTCCCCGGTTGATTCTTCGGCCCCATATGCCCCAACAACAGCACAAAGTGTCCCCAGCCTCTGAGTCTCCTTTCTCTGAGGAAGAGAGCAGAGAGTTCAACCCCAGCAGCTCTGGGCGCTCAGCGAGGACGGTTAGCAGCAACAGCTTCTGCTCAGGTACAGTACCCTTGGGAGGCCACCAGAGGCATGAAGCATGTGCACTGCAGGTGCATTGTGAATGGGCCCCTACTGGGTTCCTTATAGTCTAGAACTACACTTCTGCTATTAGGATGAATTGTAGAAGGCGGCACATTTCTGGCTCTTGTGACCTACAAACACAGCAGTTTCATATAGCTCAGTTTATTGGAATCTCACACCTGAATTTTCATATGTTATTCTAGCTTATAATTTCGAACGTAAAATCTAACTTCTTGTTTCTATGACTTTTTTTCTTTTGTTTTATTAACTTTAAGTTCTGGGATACATGTGCAGAACGTGCAGGTTTGTTACATAAGTATACACGTGCCATGGTGGTTTGCTGCACCCATCAACCCATCAACCCATCATCTACATTAAGTATTTCTCCTAATGCTTTCCCTCTCCTAGCCCCCCACCCACTGACAGGCCCTGGTATATGATGTTCCCCTCCCTGTGTCTGTGTGTTCAACTCCTACTTATGAGTGAGAACATGTGGTATTTGTTTTTCTGTTCCTGTGTTTAGTTTGCTGAGAATGATGGTTTCCAGCTTCATCTGTGTCCCTGAAAAGGACATTAACTCACCCTGTTTTATGGCTGCATAGTATTCCATGGTGTATATGTGCCACATTTTCTTTATCCAGTCTATCATTGATGGGCATTTGGGTTGGTTCCAAGTCTT
>NW_012109142.1:465232-465774 GCF_000951045.1 Mandrillus leucophaeus
AACGACAAAACAACAACGAAAACTTTAGGCATAAAGGCACTCAGGCTGAAGGGACTGATTGCAGTGCTGGCTTGACTCATTTTTCTGAGTTCAGTTGCAGTGCTCTTCCCTTAGCAGTGTGCCTGAGCTCCTTCCTGGCGCCGGGCAGCTGCAGGGCAGCGCTGGGGAAAAGGCTGTTCTCCCGCTGCATAGCAGCCTGGCTTCCCCAAGCCGGAGGGAGCTGCGCTGACCACTGAAGACCCCTCTGATGCAACCCCCCAAGTAGAATCCATCGCAGCCTTTGAGATCCCGGAACCCAGAGGCTGTGTCAGTCGTGCCGCACAGGCTTGGCTGGGGTCCGGTATGAGAGGGATCTCCGCCGCTCTCCGGCGAGGCGGTTGTGCGGAGCTGTAGGCTGACTTAAGACCCGGAGGCCAAGAAGGGATCGCCAGGGGAAAACTTTCTCTATTTTGCCTCTCTGTGATGTCGCAGCTTTTCTCAGTCACTCCATCCAACGCCACCCACTTCAAACCTGAGATCAAGTGAAAGAAAAAAAAAAAAAA
>NW_012109142.1:468869-477067 GCF_000951045.1 Mandrillus leucophaeus
CCACACTGTCTTCCACAATGGTTGAACTAATTTACACTCCCACCAACAGCGTAAAAACATTCCTATTTCTCCACATCCTCTCCAGTATCTGTCGTTTCCTGACCTTTTAATGATTGCCATTCTATGACTGTTTTTAAAAATGCATTCCTTTTTTAAATCTAGAAAAAATATTGGATTGAATTTTATACTAGCAACCTCTAGAAGCCTGTGTACCTCTAATTATAAAATTCCCCAAAGATAAAGCAATTCCTAATAAATGAGGTCAAGATCAAGGAGAGTTATAGACCAAGTCTGGCCTGGCCTTATGTTTTAGTGGGAAAGAGCCCAGGCTTTGTGATCTGTCAAGCTGAAGGGCTGGAATCCCTGGCCCTTTCACCATCACATACTGTGTCACCTTCAGCAAGTTGCCTAACCTCCTTAAACCTCAGTTGTTACATCCATAAAATGAGGTTATAATACTTGCCTTGTAGAGTGGCTGTGAAGTTGAATGAGACCAGGTACCTAAATGTTCACCTAGCACAGTGCCTGGCTTACAGAAGTGCTTAATAAATGATGGTTCTTAATACAATGGACTATGGATGTCCGTTTGGGCACATGATTAAGAAAGTTTCCTTAAAGTTGTGAGCATGTTTGGTAAGGGCACAAATCTCTTGATAATTCCTGTAGGTGCCACCAGTATCACTTGACAGAGCTTGTTATTCCCATTGAAGTACATGACTTAGAAGGACTTACATTCCTTGAGAACTATTAGGAATTTGGGTAAAATTTAAAGGAGTGACTGTCTTATGACTAGTGAAGAATGTCTCACAGTGGATAATGTTTTCAGACTTATTTAGGGAACATGGAACTTGAAGATTAACACATGTATGAGAAGAAACACGTGAATCAAGATGCTATGATTAATGCTCTAATTTAGCAGGACCTAACATTCCACTGCATTTAGGACTCGCAGCTACATTTTTCAAGGATTTTATAAATGCAGCTTTGGACTTATTACATACTTTCACAAAGTTATTCTGTCCTCTGCATAAGTTGTATTTTGGAAATTCTGCACTGCCTTTTTTTTTTTTTTTTTCTAACTAACTCAAATCGTCTGCTTGATTCTGAAAAAAAAAAAACCTATCAAAATACTATGTTTTAAAACTTATTTCTTTCTATTTGAATCACATGAATCTAGTTTAAGATGGAAACCCACCGCTTTGCTTACTATTCTCTCAAGAAGAAAACAAAAGGATAACTGAGAAGCTATCACAGTTAATATTCCTAGAATCTAGAGTCGTATTTGCAGAATGTAATGCTGTTTACTTTAACTCTGTTTTGGAGCCCAGAGCTCACTCTGGTGAGTGTGGATGAACTCTGGGCACATCATTTCAAACTGACAGAGCGTTGTGTACATAACTCAGTTCCACATTTATTCCTGGTATTCTCTCCATGTAGTCAATCGCTCTGTGCCTGATTTCGGGGTGAGTAGTGTTATCAGAAAAAAAGAAAAGGTTGTTCAAAACAACAACAAAAAGGAAAACCCCAAATATATTTTAGAAAACATGAAGGTAAACCAATATGATTATTGATTTTGGTTATGAATCATTCTTCCCCGGAACCACTTCCTGAATCATCCTCCTTCCTAGGAGACCTGTCTCCGGCTGAGGCTATAATGCTGTACATGAAAATCGAAAGTAGATATTGATTTTTTTGCCATTAACTAGCTGAAAATTGAGTGGCAGAAGCATATAATTGTGGGTGTCTTTGAACAACCTTTCAATCTTGAGCCTTGCACCCTGCCTGCAGATAGGATTTCCTCCATTCCTGAGCCTCTCCCTCATCTCTCTTCATCTTCCTGTGTTGTCAGTTCCCCAAGGTTTGAGTCTAATGCCTTTCCCTTCTTTTCCTACAGAACTCTGATAAACCCCACAAAAGCTTTTGAGTGCTTGTGCGGGCTAAAATTGACAGCAGCAAGGCCTTTGGGGGCATGTTAATGATGCTTTAGGAGGCTGGTTGGTGGGTGGAAAATAAATGGGTTTGGTACTATGGGGAGTGTTAATGCTGCAGGCAGTGAGATAGAGAATGTAAGACTTGTTCAACCAGCAGGGGAAAATCGCTTGTTTTAATCCAGCCACTCCAACACTGAGGCCAGAATGTGTGTTCATTTGCTTAATCATGGCAATTAAGTCAGAGAGCAAGGTGCATACAAATATTTAAAAATGTCATCCTTTACTAGAACAAAACTAAAATAATTTAGAGAGATCTATAGTCATCATAGCTTCACAGCCTTCCGGTAATCCCCCTGTATTAGCTTATCTTCTTTATAAATCACATTCACTCATGTAAAAGGAGCCATGCATTGTTAGGGGAATTCTTACAATCTGGTAATGAAATAATAGAGGAAGGTGTCATCTCAAACACAATTAAATTTAATTTGAAAATTGCATTTTCAGAACTGCAAACTGGAGACTCTTTCCCCAAATCTATATCAAAAGCATTAATTATGAAGAGCATCATATGTTCTAAAATTTTTATTTTTTTAAAAAAAGATAATGTAATGAGCTTCATAAACATTTACTTAATACAAAGAATTATCCTTTATTCTGAGAATCTGGCTTTTCTATCATTTGTAATGAAACAAAACTCATGATAGTGGATGGTAGTTCTACTTTGGCAAAATAAATGACAACTCAATGTTGATGTTTTCTCTACTCCACCCCCAAGTTTTTCTTATAATTTTACTGGCCTGTGAAATGAAAAGAATGGAAATATTTCCAAAGCGATCTGTCCGTTTTTACCCACTTTCAGTTTTCCTTCCGCACTCCACTGCCTCCCTCTTGCTTTCCCATGGGAGCTTTGGCAAGGAACACTTAATGACTTGATATTCTATATGCTAATTTGTATGTTGTCTCTGCCTTATTTCAGAGGGAAGAAGTTGTGTGTGACCTTTTGCAATTCATTTGGGGTGTGTCCCCAAAGAGCTCTTTTTCTTTATTTTTTTTTTAATCACTTCTTCATAGCGGAATTTCTCTGAAGATCTGCATGTGTTTTGTGCATTTCATCAGCACATGAGTGTTTTTGTGCTTGGACATCATTCTAGTCTTCAAACAGTATTCCTCACAGTTTGTACTCAGTCTTGGTCACTATGACCTTAGTTGGAGACAGTTAAGTTTATACTGTATCAGAGACCAGGCCCTATTTTGTGTGCACAGCAAGTAGAACATTGTACATTATTAATAAATATTAATTAATGCTTTATTTTAAAAATATGTAAGGAAGTACAGTTAATAGAAAGTTAATAGAAACAAAACACCTCCTTTCCCGTCCCCTTTAAAAAAATGTTTTTTGTTTGTTTGTTTATTTGTTTGTTTAAACCAGTGTTTTGGCATAAAGTTAACCTGTCTTTTCTCCCCCATGTTTCTTGTTTTTAACATAAGAAGTGGTAAAGCCCACATTGTTGGTTTGTGTTCTGGGTTTGGCCCATTGAATATAGGCTCTATCCATTTTTCTCCCCCTTTTCTGTAAGTAGTGAATTGTGTCTGTTACTGTACCATGACCCCAGCCACTATTAGAAAAGCCGATGACCTGGGTGAGTGTGTCAGGCACATACATCAGTCACCTGACATGGTTAGCAGCATGCTGTGCATTCCTCTTTGCTTAGTTGAGGCAATAATTACCCCCTTAGAACTGAGAGGCAGATGGATTGCTGGCTTTTAAGCTAGTTCTCCTTGGGGCGCCTTGTAAACATGGCAGGTGGAACAAATTATGCAGATAGAAGACTAGTTGTTTTATGGGAGAACAGTAATTTATCTGAGTTATTTTCATGTTTGTAATGTGCACACACAGATACACAGGCAAGCGTGCAACTCAACACATTAAAAACATGTACCAGGTCAATTTTTTTAAGTGGTCAAAATCTGAGATTCTTTGCAGTCTAATCCCAAGTAAGGTGTTTGCAGAAAGTATTTTGTTACTTACCGTAGCTGGGAAGAAATCTTTCTTTGAGTGCCAATGACCTAGAGGTAATTATTGTTGCTGTTTGTGGCACAAGCAATTAAGGCAAATTATAACCTGACTGGTGCCCTGTTGAGGCATGACAATGCCTCCAAAAATTTGCCAGGCCTTGCCAAACAGAAATATTTCTCCTGTGCTTTTGTACAGTTGGGGAAACTTGGCATCTGGATAGAGTGAAGCTTTGAACATAATGATTAGAACTGAGAGGAACTGCTTAAAATGAAGTGAGCTGCAATACCAAATTATACTACAGTTGAATGACTGCTACCCTGCTGTGAATTAAAAAAAAAAGACCCTATCAATTTAGTATCACTTTAATGAGTATGAGACCTAGGAAATGTTGTATAATAAATATTTCAAATGCTTAGCCGCCTCACCACAGAAGCATGTAACTAATGAAATAGATTATAAACGAAAGGCATATAGTATTTCTTTGAGAATGTAGTAACTGCAGTTTGCCAAGAGCAAAATTTTTCTCATCTAATAAACAATTCTTAGCAGTAGGAATGGTGAAAGGTAACACGTGATGGAACTGGACTATGTCTGAAAGCAAATTAAGGTACTTAACCTGAAAAATCTTTCAGGTTCTAAAACACCTGTCTTTATGAGAATGTTTTCCAATTTTAGAGTATGGTGTTTGCCTACTTTTGAATCCTCAGTGAAACTTGTTTAAAACTCAGATACAATGGCCTTAGCCCAAAACTATTGTCTTGAAAGGAAAAGGCTCAGGAATCTGCGTTTTACAGGCTTTCCAGGCAACTCTTGTGCACTCTGAAGGCTGAGCCTCACTTCTTTGTGGTCTGTGTGTATCTGAGGATTTGGTATGAGGCGTATGAGGGGTATGCCCAAAATAGCATCGCAAGATGAATAAGGATCAAAGATGGTAGAAATGGTGGCCAGCCAGGCTGTTTAAACCAATGAGCATGGGGCAAGGTGGATGTGGAAGGATGCCTCCACAGTCCCCAGAAATTATAGCTTCTGACTCTACGTTCGCTGGTCCCATGTCATTAGTCTTAGCCATAATATTATTTATGTCTACATAATAGGTTTAACTTGTGTTCAGATGGTAGCAAAGTAAGGGGAAGGAGAAAGAATTTCCTTTTTTATTTTCCTATTAATCTTCTCTCTGAATTCACTATATCTATACTTTTTACTATTTTGCATATTCTTTTGTGATATTGGGATGATTTGGGGGTACACAAAAAGGGGGTATACTGATACCAAGATTGTACCCTGAACACCCAGTAGATACACTGAAGGAGGCAGAAAAAAAAGAAGCCGAGGCCTGGAAGTGATAGGACATTCAGCGTCTTGCAAGCCTTCACCAAAACATGTTTATTCAGTAAGCATCTCTTAAATGCCTGCAAAGGATCAGGAATTGTGCTTAGGCTACAAAAATGAGTGATACACAGGAATTAGAAAAATCAATTGTTTTACTGCCTTAACCCGGACACTGAAATAAATGGGGTGACAAAGTATCCCGTCTGGATGGGATTCCCACACTACTGCTTTTACTCACCTGTGTCCCAGTCCCTTTCATTGACACCCACCCCACATACACTCCTACCTTATAATTTGAGTTGCTGTTCCATTTATTATTTGCATTGTTCCATGTATTATTTGCACTTCTCACATTTCATAAGCCCAAGGAAGAAAAGAAGTAACATTAGTTAGTATAGTGTAGCAGATAAACATGAGCCTTGGCATCAGCAAACTCGAGTTAAAAGCATGAAATGAGACAGAAGGGCAAGCAGGCCAGATCATGCAAGACCTCCTATGCCATGCACAGAGCTTCTTCCATGAGCTCAAGGGTCCATACAGGAACTACGCAAGTAATGTAAAGAGTGAGGCCACCTGGATAGAAGACAACAGCGAGAACTCTAGAACTGCACATGTGTGCCATCACGAAACATATTATGAATTTTAAAAATGCAGCTTTTAAATTAACCCTGTGGGACAAATAGCATGTGTGCATAGGTGAATATGGATCATGGGCTGCCATTTTGCAATTTCTAAAGATCTTGCAGAGCTAGTGGAGGGTTTTCAGCAAGGAAGTGTTAGATCACATTTATAATTTAGAAAATCTTCCTATTTCTGTGTTGGACAGGGAGGGGGCAGGAGTCTGCCTGCTTTGAAGGACACTGCTACAGTCTAAGTGAAGAACTGATAAATGACATGTGTGAGATTTGGGACTAGAACAGATGGGCCTTAGTCACCAATTGCAAATGGAAGGTGAAGGGGAAGGATTGTATCTAAATCTCCACTGGATGAATAATATGGAAAGCAGGACTGGAGAGAAGGGCAGGGAGTCAAGTTAATTAGCTCAATTTAGACTTTGTAGAATTTTAGACAAAAATCTGGAGCCCTAAAGAACATTCTAAGATGGTGACCAGCAGAAGTCAAGGGTTTTGATAATATTACTTTTGGGGAGTGCATGGGGAAGAAAATTAGAGGACCAGGGGAAGGACTCTGAGGTATAGCAGGAGGAGGCAGGAAAAGGAAATCAAGACACCTGAGAATGAGCATTCAGGAATAAAGCACGAGACCCAGGTGTGACGAAGTCTCCACTTCCAAAGGAAAAGAGTTTCAAGAATTAAGTAGCCAAGAGGTTCAGATATCATGGCAAGATTAAGTAAAATGTGCATTAAATAGTCCTCAAGGATCAGACCATTAGGTTATCAGTGATCTTCAGCAGAAACAGTTGCAGCGGAAACAGTTGCAGCAAATTGGTGGTGAGCAGGAGATGGAATGTATCAAACTCCCATCAACTGGGACTTCAGTGAGAGGTAACAAAGTATAGACAACTTTTTAAAAAGGGCTTAACTGGGATGGGGAATAGATAATAGAATAAAAACAAATATTGCATTTACAGTGAAAATCAGGTGTTTATCAAGTGGCAGATATTTGATAACGTTTTGAACTGAGAAGTAAACAGTAAAGAATAAAACAGAGAGAAAGAAATCAAGGGAGAGAAAAATAATAACAATAGTGGAGAAGTATTAACTAACAAGGCCGAGGTAGACCAAAAAAAAGATACAGAAATTAGAAGAAAAGAAGACTGGATGTGACTACAAATAAGTATATTTATAGATCAGAGTAAGAAGCTGAGGGATCAATTTCAGTGTCCAGGTTAGGTGCTTTCCACATTATCTGATTTTAAAATTTCTTGCTTGCATGCTTGCTTGCTTGCTTGCTTGCTTGCTTGCTTGCTTCAGCCTCCCAAAGTGCTGGGATTACAGCACCAGCGACCATGCCCAGCCTATTTTTAAAATTTCTTATTTGGTTACCTGACTCCCCAAGACTGTAAACCCTATGAAGGCAGGAACGATATAGTCCCCTGCACTCCTAGCAGTTGCTTAGTAAGCATTTGTTGGAATTTGGTAGAAATTATAATTATGAGAACAGAACAAGTGAATAATTCTCTCATTTATAAAATACATTGAGAGCATGGCACTATCTTAGTAGTTGGGGAAATAAAACAACTAGAAAAGTACTCAGTACTCTATTAAATAGCTTGGTTAGATGAAGAAAACATCCGTGTCCTGAGGAGTTTAGCGTCTCTAAATGTCAAAAAGAGTAAGCTCCACAATAGAACCATGACTCCGGTGTTGTGGGCATCTAGAAGAGAGGTCTCTTGCTAAGAAAACCAGAAAATGCCCCACTCAAGAGCTGGCAAATAAGCAAGGTTTTGAAGGTTGTGTAGGAGTTTGAGAAGCAAAGCATAAAATGGTAAAAAGAGAGATCAATGTGGGTAAAAGCAGAGTCTTAAAAGTGCAGGGCATATTGAGGGAGCAGTGAGGAGTACTGTCTTCTCTAATTGTTATTTTTCAGTCACAAAAACCATCAGAAAAATGAGTAGCCCAGATTACAATCTAAAAGGTAATTACAACCAGTTGCAGTGGCTCATGCCTGTAATCCTAGCACTTTGGGAAGCTAAGGCTGGCAGGTCACATGAGGCCAGGAGTTAGAGATCAGCCTGGCCAACATGGTGAAACTCCATCTCTACAAAAAAAAAAAAATGCAAAAATTAGCCGGGTGAGGTGGCACACACCTGTAATTCCAGCTACTTGGGACGCTGAGGCATGAGAATCACTTCAGCCTGGAAGGCGGAGGCTGCAGTGAGCTAATATTGTGCCACTGTGCTCCAGCCTGGGTGACAGAGCAAGACTTTGTCTCAAAAAAAAAAAAAAAAAAAAAAAAAA
>NW_012109142.1:477117-497279 GCF_000951045.1 Mandrillus leucophaeus
AAAGATAATTAGTATAGGCCATATTTTCGTGTTTCCCAGGAGTCTCATTTGACACTAGTCACCACCCTACCCCACCCTCCAGGTGGTTTTTATTCTGAGAAAGTCCCAGTCTCTTCCCACTGACTAGAGCAGAAAATGCCTCCTAACCTGGTGCCCTGGCCACTGCTGGATACAGTCCTCATGCTCTGAAGCTTCCCTGCCAGCTGCTAGGCTTCTCTGGCTCCAGAAGGAGACCTGTTATTTCAGGTTGACTGTTCCCTCTTTTTAGGGAACCCAAACCAAGTTTTCAAATGCACACCTGTGCTATTGTTGAGATCACACAGCATTCACCCATCACACTGGAAATCATATGCTTCAACCTTTCCCTGCTCAGTGTGGATTTTCTCTGGGCTCTGCCTCTTTACCAGCTGGCTCAGTCTTTATTCTTTTTGTGTGTGGGTGACCAGTCAGATAGGATCACTGTTAGAGACTGACCTAACTCAGAATTCTTAAGACCCTCTGGATCTTAGGCTACCCTTCTATTGATTCTGGAGTGTTTGTGAGGATTATATTTTCTTTAATGCTAATTGTATTTTTATTTTTAAATTCAGAAGTAACAAAAACATATTTGTTATAAAATATACAAACGCATATATGAGACTGGAGCTAGTCACATTTATATGATGTATTTTGCTTTGCTTTTTGCCAAAGTGAAATCATGCTATATTGATCTGTGATCCTTTCTGTTCATTAAGCAAATATTTATTGAATACTTATTCTGTGCAAGGCAGTTTTCTAGTTGCTGAGCTAGAGCAATGAACACTACTGGCATGGCTCTTCCTGCCCTCAAGGAATGCATATTCCAGGCAGGACCTGCACCTGTCATTGCTTGTCAGCACAAGGAAGACCCCCTCATTCATGGTAATGACAGCATGGCGTGTCACTCTATGGAGGACCATAATTTGTTCAACTATTCTTCTGTGGGTGAACATTTTGTCTATGAGACTAATTTTCATAATTTAGAACTTTGTATTATGAATGTCACTGTAATTAGACTATATTTTTTCTTTGACTCTGCTTTCTTCCTTTGTTCTTTTTTCTAAAAAAGAAGTAAATTCCATGATATAAATGTTATCTAAAACAATTCTTTTTTTCAAAATAGAAAAAACTCAGATGTAGCAATTACGTAAACTGTATGATGAACAGTGCTTTTTATTTTTTTATTTTTTCATTTTTATCCCTTACCCTATCTTAACCATTACCATTTTCAGATACTAACTGTGAAGAAAAATGGAAAGGAAAGGAAAAAATACTCACATTGCTACAAGACAGCTCATTTTAATTCAGATGCCTTTAAAGTGGTTTGTAGTTATTTTATTATAAGTTTTTCAAGAGGTTAAGAACTAGCTTCTTGGGGCTGGGCACGGTGGCTCATGCCTGTAATCCCAACACTTTGGGAGGCCGAGGCGGGCAGATCATCTGAAGTCAGGAGTTTGAGACCAGCCTGGCCAACATGGCAAAACCCCGACTTTACTAAAATTAACCAGGCATGGTGGCAGGCACCTGTAATTCCAGCTATTCAGGAGGCTTAGGCAGGAGAATCGCTTGAACCCTGGAGGGGGAGGTTACAGTGAGCCGAGATCACGTCACTGCACTCCAGTCTGGGCAACAAGAGTGACACTCTGTCTCAAAAAAAGAAGAGAAATAACTTCTTGGGCTCTGTCTCTCTGTCTCTCTTTCTCTCTTCTTCCCTTCCTACCTTTCTAGTTCTCTTTCTTCTCCCTCTCCTTTATCTTCTCCTACCAAGGAAACTTAAAAAAGAAACAGCCTTTAAAAAGGCATGGCCTAGAAACTGCAAATAAACCCATAATGCTAAGGAGAGGGAAGGTCAGAAAGATTTGTAACATGCCTATTTTGGAAAGATCATAACCGTATGAAAGAAAAAATAAGATAAAGTTCTTCTGAAAGACAAATTCACCACCCCCATGCCAGGGCTCAGTTTTCTTCTGTCACCCTCTGTTTCCCAGTTTCAACACCAACTCCTCCCTCACCAGAACATCTAGGTAGATTCATTACTCATTCTACATTAAATATTTGGACCAAATATTTTCTCCTCCAGATTCCTTCTTCATGGGCTGCTAGTCCAAATCAAACAAATTGATGCTTGGTAGAAACCAAGTACTCGGCCCGTGTTCCAGAGAGAAAGCACGCAGTCGTCTGCAGAAATGGAGCTTACCTCACCTGGCCCTGCGTCCTCCTTTACTGCCCAGGGCTTCACCAGAGTGACTTTTATGGGAGCACTCGAAGCTCCAAAATAGCTCAGAAATCCTGGGAATGTTTATCCGTGAAGTGATTATTTTGTCTCCAAGAAACAAGGAAGGCACTCAGTAAATAATTACTCCACTCTCCACTTTGCTTTTGTGGATGTAAGTTACATGTCTTAGTGTGAGGTGTTCATTTCAGTCACTCTGACAAGCTAATTTCCATTAGCACCTACGCACACCCCATCTATAAAGAAAAAAGAGCTCCCTTCCTTCTTTACAACTGCCCTTTATTTGCAAAAGACCCCCCCCCCCATTTCTTTGCAACTGCCATCCTGTTTCTCTGCTCCTCTTCATGGCAAAACTTCTCCAAAATCCTGGCTCCACAATGTGTCCCGGCAAGCACGTGAGTGACCACGTTGGCAAATCTAATATTCCCCTCGTCTGCCCTCATTTTCCTTGACCTCTCAGCAGCACTCAGCATAATTGAATAAGCCCCCCTCCTAGGAAAGATTTTCCTCCGTGGCTTCTGTGAACCGCTCTGCTGAGCGTTCCTCCTGCCTTTCAAGTCACCTTGTTGGCCTCTTCTCCTGTCCTCCCCAAGGGCTTATATCCAGGCCTGTGTCTTTCAAAGTCTCACCTGTAGGGTGATGATGCTCCAGACTTCCCCCCTGGGTCCCAGGCTCACTTATCCAAGTGCCTACTTGATATCTCCAAGGTCATGTTTAATTTGTGTCTCAAATGTAACATAGCAAAACCAGAATTCTTGATTTCACCCCCACACACTCATAAACGCATTTTTCTCCAATTCAGAAATGACTGCCATGTACCTACTTGTTTAGGAAAAAAACCTAGAAGACATTCTTAATCCTTTCCCATTTTTCATTACTATAAATAAATGCTTTCAATTATTTTTCCAAATTTATCTCAAACATATCTACTTTTCTCAATTTTCACTACTACCACTTGAGTCAAGCCATTGTTACCTCTCATTTCTACTATGGTAGTGGCCTCCAAATGGGTTTATTTGCTTCTCTCCTTTCATTCTTAAAGGAGCCATGCAACATAGTGGTTAACAAAGAGGCTCTGATGTTAGCTTGTCTGGATTCATACTACAACTCTGTCACTTACTGATGATAAGCTTGGACAGGTGGCATAAACACTAGTGCTAGTTTTGTATGACCCCTGCCAATCAGGATGACAACAGTGCCTATCTCGGAGGGATATTAGATTAAGTTAGTTAAGACGTGTTTAAGAACAGTGTTTAGAAGTAAAGTGTTTAGAACAGTGCTTGGTAGTTAATAGGCACTTAGTAAATATTAGCTAGATATATTATCACTGATTCAGTCTGTTCTCCATTATAAGCACAGGCTAAATTTTTGTTATCTCATATGTAGTGCACACTGCAGTTTCTGTTGCACATCTGATAAAAGTCAAGATAACTGACCTAAAATTCTTCACTACTTGGGCTACTGCATTCCTTTGCCCGCATCATCATTCTCTCCCCACCGCTCTTCTTCTTTTTGGTTTCCTTAATGCACCATATTCCTGCCTATCTCAGAGCTTTTTGTACTTATTCTCTGTACCTGGAATTCTTTTCCTTGTTTTCTCTGCCTTTTGTGTGATTATTTCCTTCTCATTTTTTTGGTTTAGAGTCAAATGACCTCTTCAGGAGCCTTGTATGACAATACATGTAATGAAGTAGCTTCCCACCTCCCACCTAGTCTAAATAATATCATTGGGTATACTTCATTAACAGTAAATCCCAAATATCTTTTTTTTTTTTTTGAGATGGATGTCACTCTGTCTCCCAGGCTGCAGTGCAGTGGCATGACCTCAGCTCACTGCAGCCTTGACCTCCTGGGTTTGAGCAGTCCTCCCACTTCAGTCTCCTGCGCAGTTGGGACTATAGACATGACCAGCTAACTTTAATTTTTTTTTTTTTTTTTTGAAGATATGAGGGCCTCTGGCTGGGTGCAATGGCTCATGCCTATAATCCCAGGACTTTGAAAGGCCAAGGTGGAAGGATCACTTAAGCCCAGGAGTTCGAGACCAGCCTGGGCAACATATTGAGATCCCATTTACAAAAAAAGAAAAATAAAAAGAAAAAATTAGCTGGCTGTTGGGGCACACACCTTTGGTCCCAGTTACATGGGAGCCTGAGGTGGGAGAATCACCTGAGCCCAGAAGATGGGGGCTGCAGTGAGCCCTGATCACTACACTCCAGCGTGGGTGACAGAGTGAGACCCTGTCTCAGAAAAAAAAAAAAAGAGAGATGTGGTTTCCCTGCATTTCTCAGACTGATCTCAAAGTCTTGGCTCAAGCTATCCTCCCACCATGGCCTCCCAAAGTGCTGCAATTACAGGCATGAGCTATCACTACCTCACCTGGCCCGAAAATATCTTTTTATGTATTTTTTTAAACTTATTAACTGTTTCTCCTCATCACTAGAATATGAACTTGTTAAGAACAAGGATCTTAGTGTCTCACGCAGCATTACCTCCCTAATATCTAGAACAATACCTGACACACGTAGGGAATCAATAATTATTTGTAGAAAAAAATAAGTGGATGAATGGATGAGATGTATACACTTCAACATCAGCCACTGGTTAGTGACATGTTGTATAATACTGAAGCAGATTTTAGAGCTCTGTAGATCTCTGAGTTCTCACTACAAAAAGATGCTAAAATTGAGTGAAGGAATAGAAATTCAAGGTGTGCTATTGAAAACGTAGAATTCAAAATTATCAAAATGGCACACATTTTATATGGCTACATGTGTTGAGGCAGGAATACTGGAAACAACTAGAAAGAGTTTCTTGCCTCCAATTTCTGTGGGCTGTTTATTATGAGATGAGTTCTTTCTAATAGCTTCCTTTGTCTGTTTTTAATTTGGGCATTCCCAGAATTGCTGATGTTTCCTCTTGGAACAAACATAAGTTGAAAACTTTAGAAAACAGCTAGCTTACGGTGGTGAGCAAACAGGCACTTTGTCAGACAAACCTGACTTTCAATCCTGAGTCAATTGCCCAGCAGCTCTGGGCCCATGAAATTTTTAACCTCTCTGAGCCTCCATTTTCCAACAGTAACATATTATTAAAATTATATGATAATAATTAATGCATTTGCCACATGACAGGTACTTAATAAATGTTAGTCTTCTTGCCTTATAAATGTACTGAAAGGTTTGTGATAAGAATTTCACATGGTTTATATTAATCATGAGTTTAAGTTGTGACATGTTATCTATCTCCATTAAACTATCTTCAAAAATGCCAGTATCTGGAGCAATAAGCATAATAAGAGCTATGTTAGTGTCTGACACATGGTAGATATTCAATAAATATTTGTTGAATGGATGAATAAGCAGTCAGTAAATGCTTCCATTGTTCATGAGAATCAACTAGATTTCCATGTAGTTTAAAATAATGTTTCTTTAAACTAGCAATAACTTCCCCCCAAAAAATAATTATACAACTGAACATCGAACAGAATCAAACCATAAGTGAATGTTTCAAAACATTATGCCACAAAATCATATTTTCCTCCATGGATGTTATTTTTAAGTGTCTTCTGGAATTGTTTAGTTCAACATCTTTGAAAGCCAGTGGGCTCTGAGATCTACATTCAAAAAGGAGCCCGCAGTTTTAGAGATGCTTCTTGGACTTTGAAGACATATTTTATTAATAGTTGTAATTTTTTGAACTTGGTGTTTTATTCTTACCTGTAATTGGTGTAAGAAGATTATTTCTGAGGCAGGGTCTTACTCGGACACCCAGGCTGGAGTGCAGTTTTGCAATTGTGGCTCACTGCAACCTCCTCTGGGACTACAGGTATGCACCACTATGCCCAGCTAATTTTTGTATTTTTTGTAGAGACTAGGTTTCACCATGTTTCCTAGGCTGGTCTCAAACTCCTGGATTCAAGCGATCTGTCAGCCTCAGCTAGAAGATTTTAATAGGGACTTGGTCATCATAATTGCCACCAAATGTGTTTGATGGCACTGGTTTTTAGGCATTTTTGTTTAATTATCAGGAAAGTTTATGACACATACACACTTTGGGCAATCTAATGTTTTGAAATATATAAATGAATTATGCAAAAAGTATTTGTTGCTTTCAAATTTTCATCATAAAAGCATTGCAAAGTAATGTGGTAGACTTCCTTAAAATTACAATATTAATAATAAAGTTAGCATCTAACCCTCATACCACATTTTAAAATGGATTCCAGATAGATTTAATTTAAATGAAAGTGAAACTATAAATATCTAGGAGAAAGTACAGGCAAATATTTAGTTGATCTTTAAGTAATAAAAGAACATTCTAAGCATAAAAGTATTGGAAGAAATCACAAAGAAACGTATGGAGAGATTTGACAGAATAGAGCAAGGTTTGAATGTCAAAAACATTATAAAGTCAAAAGCAAACAATATACAGTGAAATATGACAAAGGGTTGACGCTTTTAATATATAAAGAGTTCTTACAGATTGGTAAGAAAACCTGAACATCCAAACAGAAAAATTATCACGGATTTGAACAATTCATAGAATAAATTTAAAAGGTCAATGAACATACAAAGACATTGAGCTTCACAAACAATTAAATACATGTAAATTAAGACATCAAAATTTTATTTTTAATTAACTTAAAAAATGAAAAGCAAATAATATTTAGTATTGGCAGGTATTTAATAAGTGGAGTATGTTCATACAATAATGGGAATATAAGTTGTCTCAAACTTCTTGGAAGTTTTAGTAATTCCATTAGACATACATTTTGTGAGCTCATCAAAGATTTGACCAAGGATGTATCTATAAAATGTGTAGTAAAGCAATTTTAATAATAGTGAGAAAAATTAAAACAAACTAATACTTCCTACAGGAAGCATTGGTCTTTAAAACTGCTGTGTGTGGCTGGGAGCAGTGACTCACACCTGTAATCCCAGCATTTTGGGAGCCAAGGTGGGAGGGCCACTTAAGTTCAGGAGTTTGAGACCAGCCTGTCCAACAAAGCAAGATTCTGTCTCTTAAAAAAATATATAAATAAAAATAAGCTGAACACAGTGACCTGAGCCTGTAGTTCCAGCTACTAGGGAGGCTGAGGTGGAATAATCGCATGAGCCAGGAGTTGGAGTCTGAAGCGAGATATGATTGTTCCACTGCACTCCAGCCTGGGCAACAGAGTGAGACTCTGTCTGAAAATAAACAAACACATTTTAAAAGTGATGTTTATGTCTATTTTAAATCAGTACTCCTTTAGGATAATGCTTTCCAGAAATCAAATAAAATATTTTGAAACTTTTAAAAAGCATACTCAACAACAGAGAACAGTGCAGTGAACTCTCATGTGCTTATTACCCACTTATCTAGATCAAATGATAGCAAGATATTCCTGTATTTGTTATGTCTCTCTTTTCTTTGTGGAAGCATTTTAAAGCAAATCTCCAGACATCATGTCATTTCTTGTCTACCAACGTACCTCAGCATGCATAACTTCTTTTTTTTTAAAAAAAAGCACATTTTCTTACATAATCACAGTGCCCTTTTACTTTCTAACATGATTAACATAATTCCTTGGTATGACAGAGAATGATGAAATATCCCAGATTTTCTCAAAAGTGCCTATTTGCTTCCCTGTAGTATCATTTAACCCAGAAGTCAACAAACTTTTTCTATAAAGGGCCAGATAGCAAATATTTTTTATTTCGTTGGCTAGATAGCCTCTGTTGCAATTATTCAACTCTCTGCCATTGTAGCCTTGAAAGCCACCATAGACAATATATAAAGGGTTGGGCATGGCTGTGTTCCAATAACAATTTATTTACAAAAACAGGCAGTGGACCAAATTTGCCCTGCAGGCTGCAGTTTGCCAATCTCTAATTTAACTCATTATTCTGTTTTCTATATATTTCATAAGGTGAACATTATTAGCTTTAAAGCCTTGACTGGATTTGGGGGCAATTGTGTGTTTGTGTGTGTGTCAAGAATTCTTCATAGGGAGTGCTGCATGCCTCATCTCACATCCCGTCAAAGGGGTTTTCTCACTGTTGGTGATGGGAAGACGACTCAATGGGTACATTTGGGTAAGGCCTGATCCCTCCACTGTAAGCTCTCTATTAGACTTTGTCTAATGGTTTTATCTATTATGTGTTGTTGCCTAAATCAATTATTTCATTCGAGGTTGCAGAATAGCAACTTTATATTTCTGTTATTCCATCTGCTTTCATTAGCCAGAATGCTTTTGTAAGGACAAACTTTCCAATAACAATGAATGATTTCAGTTCTACTGAGATACAGTTTATATAGGAACACTTTTTACAATAAAAATATATGCTAATTATTTCCTTTTAATTGCCAATTTTCAATATAAAGAATTGGTCCTTAGATCATTTCCATTGATTTCCAGGGATTTAGGCATTTTGGGGGTGAAAGGGGCCTTTCTCTATCTCTATAATGTGTTTTTTATATGACCATGAACTCAGATTTTTTTATATATCCAGTGATTATCAGTCATTTGAATTTATTGTTCTTTTTGGTACTCAAATTATTTCATTGTTGACCAATGAGGCCTCCTTTGCATTGGTTCTCGTTAGTCTTTAATAGCTTCTTTCTTTCTAGCCTAGCAAGTTCCAGGGAGAAATTTTCGATGACAGATAATGAAACTGTCTAAAATATATGTTGAAAATTGGATAAAACAAAAAGCAAACAGAAAATATTTTTCTGGGTAACACAATTATAGGAGAATAGTGTGTCTTTATTTTATTCTTTACTTCTTTATACTTTTCTGTACTTCAAATTTCACACAATGAGAATTACATGTTTTATAATTTAAAAGTTAAGCTAAAATTTTAACAACCTCAACAGATTTAATTTAATTTAGCAAGTACATTTAAAATGAGATTCAAAGTATTTTTAAGGTACTTAGGCACATATTTTTCAGAAATATAAGTAATTGCATAATTATTAACTATATCCTATATTTCAAAGACCTTGTAATGTAAAGAGAGAGGAAATACAGATTTTTAACATCATTTTTAAACA
This sequence comes from Mandrillus leucophaeus, assembly GCF_000951045.1. Taxonomy (NCBI): domain Eukaryota; kingdom Metazoa; phylum Chordata; class Mammalia; order Primates; family Cercopithecidae; genus Mandrillus; species Mandrillus leucophaeus. Next base: position 486,404 of record NW_012109142.1, read on the forward strand.
ACATCTAGGCTACAAAATTGTAATAGTTGCTGGTTTTTCCCATCTATCTTTATAGAACTTGGCATGTTTTTTATTTTCTTGATGACAATTTGGAAACTATTCCATTCCACAGGCATATATTTTTAACAGTACTTTAGATAGCCCACAACCTCTGAGGTTCCTGGATCTGTGAGTATTCTTGCTACTACCCTTAATCCTGTGTGTTCACCAATTTTAAGCAAATGAACAAGAACAACAACCAAAGAACCAATTTCTAATAAAATCAAGGAGACATGTAAATTAGTCTCCTTTACTTAGAAGGTGATCATTTAGATGTGGCCTTGAGGAAGGTAATGTTTACCTGAGTTCCACCAGAGGCTATGCGGGACCTGTCTAAGGAGGATTTAAAATAGCAGCCCCTGGAAGGAAACTGCCCCATATTTTCAAATGGATCACACTGTATAAAGCATGTAAAGTGGTCCCATGTTTTTTAAGTAAAGTTATACTTACCTCGAATAATGAAGAAAGAAATGTAAAAACTCAACTCTGCAAGAGTTTTATACACCCCCTCTGTAAGAGGGGTGTGTATGTGTGTGTGCGCGCACACACACATGTCTGTGATGTAAATTCTTCTCTCTCTAATAGACCAACAGTCTTCTACATCTTCTTCCCTAAAACCTTGGAGCAAAGCGTCCCTATGGCAAAACCATACTAAAATGTTCATAGTTTTGCCAGTCATTCTTCTGGAAATTTGAAACATCCCGCACTTTGGGGGCAGATTATTCAGTATTTCTGCAATTTCCTGCCTAGAGTTTTCTCACATTAGAAATCTTATATCATTCATATAAAGAAATCTATAATTTCTTTATACTAACATAACTTATAAAAGCTAAAATTATAAATCTATCTTTATAAATCGATAGATTGTACAGGAAAATTCAGCAGTCAGGCAGCAGCAGGAAACAGAAGACACATTCACATAGTTTAACTGAAACAGGTTTAATAAATAAATCTCTTTAATATGTGCTTGGTCTACATGTAGTTTAGTATGGTAAGGTTAGATCTAAACAACCAAAGAACATCAGCTTGGCTTTACTATTCTTAGAATCTCAGAGTAAATGTGGCCAGGCACGCTGGCTCACACCTATAATCCCAGCACTTTGAGAGGCTGAGGCAGGCGGATCACTTGAGGCCAGGAGTTCAAGACCAGCCTGGCCAACATGGAGAAACCACATCTCTACTAAAAATACAAAAATTAGCTGAGTGTGGTGGCACACGCTTGTAATCCCAGCTACTCGGGAGGCTGAGGCAGGAGAATCACTTGAACCCAGGAGGTGGAAGCTGCAGTGAGCCAAGATCACACCACTGCACTCCAGCCTAGTCGACAGAGTGAGACTCTGTCTTAAAAAAATCAGATAGATAGATAGATAGATAGAATAGATAGATAGGTGGTAGATAGATACTTAAATTATTTCATTGTTTAATGAAGCAGAAGTCATTTAGGTCTTGAAAAAAAATCTCAGATAAATTGGAACTAAGAATATTTTTCATAGAATTTTGAAAAGGAGTGTTATCTTCATTTGAACTGGTGGTCAGCTTGCAACTGGCCATGAAGAGGAAGAGAGGAGGAGGGAGAACAGAGAAGGAGCCCTAAACAAGACTTGTAAAGATAACTTCTTTCGTGTTGCACAAAGAAAAATACCTCAGATTACTCCCTAGCACATGAAGCTCTGTGCCTTTGCTGGGGTCTTACTTCACATAGCTCAAGTGTGCCCTCTGTAGTAGGAAAATTCATGGCCCTGCCCTTTCTGAAACTAGATTCCTTTGTTAGTGTCGGATGCACAAAACAGGCAAATGCCCCAGGCTTCCCACATAACCCACAGATTTTCTTGGATATGGATTAACTTTATCAGACTTGCCAGTTTACAAGAACTGTGCATTGTGAGTGACATGTACCCAGATCCTTTTGGCTTATCTATAAACTCCACCAGGATGGGGCCTGGGTACAGTGCCTGTGGGCTGGCTCAGTGCAAGGACTTGATACATATTCATTTAACCAATGAAAGACCATGTCTTATATTCCTATTATTCCCCCCCACATACACCATATGAAGCACAAGAGTAGAAAGTTAAGAGATTTTTTGTAGTAATTTCAATCCTGTAAGATGGATCCAAAGTTCAGTATTTATTTAGGTTTTTTTTTTTTTTTTTTTTAAATACTTTAAGTTCTAGGGTACATGTGCATAATGTGCATGTTTGTTACATATGTATACTTGTGCCATGTTGGTGTGCTGCACCCATCAACTCGTCAGCACCCATCACCTCGTCATTTACATCAGGTATAACTCCCAATGCAATCCCTCCCCCCTCCCCGTGACAGGCCCCGGTGTGTGATGTTCCTTCCCTGCTTCTGGAGATCCTGGCTGTAAATACTGATGACAGGTGAGGTATCACACTCCAGGGTAAAAATTGCTACTACCTCTTCCACACTGCCACCACTCTAAATAATTTCAGTCCTCAAATTTTAACCAGACCCCAGCACTTAATCCTTGAAAGGAATAGCACTGAAAACATGGTGCGCACACATTCTTTCTCATTTAACTGCAGAAAATGTAATAGAACTGAAGGTATAATTTTGACAGAATTTCTCAATGCTGGAAATTTTTTAATTTTATCCTTGTGAGTCTGAGAGTTTTCAGGAAAACTGAGTTTTTTAGGGTAGACACTCTGAAGCATAGACTTTTATTTTGTGGGGACATCTCTCTTTCAAAAGAAGTGATTTATGGAACTGATTCATAAGGAAATAATGTTAAAGACAACAGGGAATGTTGAATGATTAGATTTCATTCATTTATCTGCTTTGGGATAGGAATTAAGAGAGACTCTCCTGAGACATTGTGCAGACCTGTTGTGCCTTGTAAAATTGCTGGAATCTGTGTCTGAGTAATTAACAGCTTTGCACCTTTAAAAAGGAGCTCAAATATCTTTGGGTTGAAGCCTGGGGTGTGTGAGTGTAAGGGAAAGGCAAGGGCAGTGAATGATGAAAGAACCGAGCAACAGCCACCAGGAAGGGTTCTCATCACCCTGTCATTCAGGGCCAGAGTTTCTTCAGTTCAGGAAGAACGCAGCATGTTTAAAAGAGCCCAAAGACTGCAGGCATGAGCAGCACACTAAAAACCATTCACTTCCAGAAACAGACCACAGAGGTCCTGCATCTGCTAATACACCGAAAAGTCAAAACACTATTATCGAGAGAAATAAGTCATTTTATTAGTGCCAACTTCACTCTGTTCCAGGAATTGGGATATTTTGTAATTGAAAAATGAAATAAAGTCCAAAAAATGAAGTAATGGTAATTCTTTCTTTAGATGGATTCTAGCAATCACCATGTTTTATTCAAGCCTAATTCTGTTTCTATCTTTATTCAAGCTGTAGAGTTTTAAGATAGCCATTGGTAGATGGCATGTTATTTTAGCTCCCTTAATATTCACAAGATGTCTGAAAAGTTATTAGTACTAAATGTCTTTATTTGTTGTTTTGTCTAATGAGTTACTAAAGTAACTCTGGCGTCAAAACATCTTCATATAATAAAGATTATTTAGTAATGTAAATTTACCACTAATTGATCAGTTTGAGTAGATGATCTTTTAAGTAATATTGATTTGACTTTGAGGTCCAATTCAGTTCTGCTCATTAAAATACAAATGAATTAACCAACCATCATAAGTACTTTAATAAATATGGAAAGCATTTCTAGGAGTCAGCAGTATGACTTTCCTGTTTCAATAATAAGCATCTACACAGGTCACTTCCTATCGTGCATATTAACTTAATATAATCACCCTGGTAATAATCTGTTACTTGAAAGTTAAAGGAATGTTTCTAATCTGAATATCATTTTCATCTTTCCAGTTTACTCCAGACAGCAATATATCTGATTTATATATTTTTGGTTGTGTGTGTATGATAAAACAGGATCACTTCTCTCTGCTTCTTTGAACCCTGAAGTCAGATGACTTATCTTTCAAACTCTGTTAACCAACTGATGGGTCAAGTGATCCAAAACTGGATATGGTCAATAATATTCAAGTAACTTTACCTTCCAGACATAAACTCTGAAGAGTTCACCCTAAAGATCCTAGTTGTTCTGGTGAACTTCTTATTGCTAAACACTTCCAAAAATCTATGGACACATATGACCCAAAAACACACTATATAAAGTGTTGAAACAGATGTGACTTTATGTTTGACAAAATGAGTGTTACAGAAATATTTGTGTCAAAAAGCTTACAAGGGGGCAGGCGTGGTGGCTCATGCTTGTAAACCCAGCACTTTGGGAGGCTGAGACAGGTGGAACACTTGAGGCCAGGAGTTTGAGACCTGCCTGGCCAACATGGTGAAATGCTGTCTGTACTAAAATATACACAAAAAAATACCCGGGCCTGGTGGCATACATCTGTAATCCCAGCTACTTAGGAGACTGAGGCACCAGAATTGCTTGAACCTGGGATGCAGAGGTTGCAATGAACTGAGATCGCACCACTGCACTTCAGCCTCGGTGACACAGCGAGACTGTCTGGAAAAAAAAAAAAGGTTTTGCATGAAAATATGGAGAAATGAAGGAGCGTCATGAAGGGAGAGTCCCCACAGCAGTTAACCTGGGCTTCATAAGCAGAGTGGATGTGTGCGAGAGCACGTGTGTGTGTGTGTGTGGCGCACCGCATGGCTTCTCATCGTCATCATTGATTTCCTCCTCATCAATTAACACCTATTGATTCCTGTCTTCTAGATGACACAGGCTGTCCTAGCAGCCAGTCAGTGTCTCCTGTGAAGACACCCTCAGATGCTGGAAACAGCCCCATTGGCTTTTGCCCTGGAAGTGATGAAGACTTCACCAGAAAGAAATGCACGATTGGAATGGTTGGTGAAGGAAGCATTCAGTCCTCTCGATATAAGAAGGAATCAAAGTCAGGCCTTGTGAAACCAGGTCAGTGAACTTACTCGCCATGCTTTCATTAGAACAATGTGATGGGAGAAGTTTCACGTTTGAAACTAGACACCTGTATATCGAGTTGGGGATCACTAATACTGCACCCCGCATCCAAAGCATCATTTTGAAAGGAGGCAGGGTAGAAAGTGGACTATTGTCTGAAATGGTTTTTAATAACTGAGTAACTATAGTGACGTACAGTGACATGTGTATTCATTATAAAGAGTTTTTTTATGAAAAGAAACAAAAGTTGAAGAAATATAAGCTAGGTGTTTTAACAAACATTGAAACTATATGAGCAATTCTGGATTCAATTTTACTAAGCAATTAGTTAGTACTATCATAAGTGACCACAAACTGTGAAGAGAACAGGTTATCTCGATGCAAATCTCTGTAGAGCTGGGCATTATCTTGATGCAAATATGTAGAGCTGGGCATACTTGCTAACTTAGTTATAGTCTTTTCTTTTAGAGATTTAAATATGAATGTGATATGTATATACACACATAAATGTTCAATAATTACAAAATATTAGAAGCTATAAGATGAAATGGAGGTCATTACTGCAGTGAATGAAATGCCAGCAGCATCAGAAAAGGTCAATTCTTAGAGTCTGCACTATGTAAATGAATACTTTGTATCTCAGAAACATACATGCAGTAGATAAACAAAGATAGTTTTAGAGAAGCTGAAGTGATAACTTTAAAGTAAAAGGATGTGTTCATCGTCATTGGGAGGTATCCTCTATATTGCATTATTCTCTTTAACCGTCACAGTTATGCTATTCGTATTTACAAGCTGAAAAGACAGATTACTGGCTTGCATGAGTCCTCGTTTCTTACATTTGTCTTCTAAGTTTTTTTTTTTGTTTGTTTGGTTTTTTTGGTGCTGACGTTATTGTGCAAGGAGCTACAGATGGTTTATTGTGATGAGGCCAAGGCCTGGCCCTGTGTCCTCTTCCATAGGATGCTAGCATCCCTTTCTGCTTCTGTTCTTCCTGAGTCGTTGATGTACGCAATACATCATAATGAATTATTCTTCATCTTGCTTTTGTCAACCAAATATTAGGTCTTTTTGTCACCAAGGAAAACTCAAACTGTGAAAAAGAAATCCTCTGTTTCCTAGTGGTGCCTGATAAACGTTAGTTGTAATGAATTCGTTAATAGTCTCCCACTTTGGAATAACATGTAAAAGAAAAGGAATGCTACACAATGAAGAAGGAAAGACAGCCTATAAATGAGAAAGATGGGGATGGTACAAAGGGTGTTGAGTACCCTTGATATTTAAGAAAGAGACAGTGAGTTAAAGAATGTCATGAAATTTTAGCCAATAAATAAAACAATTACCTTGTGTACCCAAGGGCCAGGACTGTCTCCCTTAGCCCAACTGCCTTTTTGAAAAATTGAGATATGATTCATATACCATAAAACTCACCCTATAAAGTGTACAATTCAATAGTTTTTAGTCTATTCAAACTGTTGTGCAAACATCACCATTTACTAATTCTAAAAAGTTTGTATCACTCCCAAAAAGAAACCCCAAGTCCACCAGCACTCTGTTCCCCCTTTCCCCAGTCCCTGAAAAGCACTAACCTACTCTCCACCTCTATTTGCCGATTGTCAACATCTCAAACAAATGGAATTATACAATATGGGGGCTTTTGTACATGGCTTCTTTCCCTTAGAATAATGTTTACAATGTTCACCCATGTAGTGTGCATCAGTACTTCATATGTTTTTATTTTATTTTATTTTATTTTTTGAGACAGAGTCTCACTCTGTTGCCCAGACGAGTGCATTGGCACGATCTCGGCGCACGGCAACCTCCACCTCCCAGGTTCAACGGATTCTCCTGTCTCAGCCTCCCAAGTAGCTGGGACTACAGGCAAGCGCCACCATGCCTGACTAATTTTTTTTGTTTTTTTTTTTTAGTAGAGATGGGGTTTCCCCATTTTGGTCAGACTGGTCTCAAACTCCTGACCTCAAATGATCTGCCCGCCTCAGCCTCCCAAAGTGCTGGGATTACAGGCATGAGCCTCTGTGCCCGGCCCTCCCGTCATCTTTTGCATTCCCAGAACACAGGCTCTAGTGCACATTAGGGACTCAGTCAACATTTGTCCACCTCAACAGCAAAGGTGGGCTATGGGATTCAAAAGATAAAATGATGTAGGAAAGAATGTCAGCTTCATAGATTGAAAAAAAAAAAAAAAGTATGTTTCATCATGAAACTATTGTAGGGTTTGAACATAACCTGTAATGATTTTATTTTTGTTATCCTCATCCTACCCCCACCACCTCATTCCCAAAACATTTTATGGTGATGGCAATACAAGGAAACAGTAAAACAGTAGACAAGTATGGCACAGTAAGAACAAACTACGTCTATATGAGAGTTAATATTATCATGGCCCTTCCTTGTTTCAATAATCCTAATAATTATGTGTTAACAAAATACTTAAAACTCTGTGTATATATACAGAACTCACACTGAACATTTCCCTAATCCTGTAGAAAATACTCATTTGCTAAAGATCAGCCACTCATCTTGATGAGAAGTATTATGACTCTCCATCTTCATGAAGAAATTAAAGGGAATAGGCTGGGCGTGGTGGCTCACGCCTATAATCCCAGTACTTTGGGAGGCCGAGGCGGGTAGATCAGGAGGTCAGGAGTTCAAGACCAGCTTGGCCAATGTGGTGAAACCCCATCTCCACTAAAAATACAAAAATTAGCCAGGCATGGTGGTGTGCAACTGTAATCCCAACTACTCAGGAGGCTGAGGCAGGAGAATCGCTTGAACCCTGGAGGCGGAGGTTGCAGTGAGCCGAGATCATGTCACTGCACTCCAGCCTGGGCAACAGAGAGACTCTGTCTCAAAAAAAAAAAAAAAAATTACAGGGAATAAAGGAAGGATAAAAGGATGGAAGGAAGGAAAGAAAACAAAAACAGTTTTTCTTAATGCTGTTTTGATTCATGGATCGTTGAGAATCATTAAAACTATGCACCCATACCCCAGAAGAGTGTCCATATGCACAAAATATCACATACCGTATCAGGGGGTTCATGGATCTCATTTGTTAGCATTTATGAATCCTAGTTCAATGACCCTTCCCCAAAGCCAAAGCCTCAAACAACCACTTTTGTCAACTTTGTCAACTGCTTCTAATATAATTGCTCAGAGGCATAAATATCACCCGAGCAGTTTTTAGCTGGTGATCTTTTTATTTATTCATATTTAACCAAGGTAAAGGGGTCCTTAAAGCTTATTTTTTTAGTCGCTTAAAATTTCTAATGCATCACTGAAAAGGTTGCTACAACTTTTTTGAGTGTGACCCAATTCTGCACGGTAAGTTCTTTGACAAAAATCTGCACCATGACCTATAGTTCTCTGAACTTTTAGCAGAAAAACTGTCAGTCTCATAAATATGAAGAGAGGAAATCCTGGAAGCGAGACCCCTTGATGACTCTGAAATTTATAGAATCCAGAGACATAATCTGTTAAAACACAAGAGGATACTGCTCTCAGGTTAAAATGTCCTGCCTCCTCCATAGCCCCAAGCGACCATCTCCTCTCAGCCAAAACGGATCTTCAACTCTTGATGCATGCTCTACTTTTTTAAAAATAAGTCAACTCATTAATAACAATACCAATTTATTAAAATAGCAAGCAATTAGTGGCTCTTATACAGAGGCTCAGGGACTCTTTAACATTAAGTAACCTAAGCCCATTTAATTTTAGGTCTCTTGCTCTAGATTCTGGAACACTGCTGTTCACCTCAGGAAGGAGTTATTAAAATGCCCCTTTGGTCATTAAGATAAAGAGATAATAATGTTCCCTGACTGTATGATGCAGAAGAAGAAGGGAAATATGTCACAGGACATCGGGGAAGGGCTTGGAAAGGTGAACCGAGCAAGCCTGTACCTTGCCAACAGGGCCCGGCAGCACGCGCAGCAGGAAAGCCCTTCCTGTTTCCAGGCAGGAATTGGTTCTGGAAACTTCTTGGAGGCAGTGAGCCTTCTGTCATTTTGGCTTCTATCACTTAATGCCTATGCAGATTTAATTAAAAATTGCCACCAAGGAGCAAAAGAAAAACAGTCCTACAGTCCAGTTGGATGGTGGCTTTGTATTTTCATGTTTCTCTTTTGTCTACAACTCTGCAAAACACGCAAGGCTGAATCTGCAGAGCCTAATATTGTGTCTGTCATAAAGTATTAACGCTGTCCAATAAATACTTAAATGAGAAGCACAGTTTATACTTTGTGCAAGAGATTATGTTTTGTGTGGGAGGAGCGTGGGGAAGTTGTGACAAAGAACATCCTTCACAGCATCCCTGCTTTTAGGGAGCTTGTAACTTAAGGCAGAATACTGTATGATAAGTTTGGAATGTGGTACAGATTAAAAGAAGAGGAATGAAGGCTTTACAACTGGTAAACTTTTTAGGAATCTGGGGTGTTCCTTCTCCTGGGTGCTCCTCCCGTATTTAGTTTGCAGTCAGTTTCCTGATGAAACTCTTTTTACCTAGAAATGAAAGACCTACCTAATTGGATTACTTCCTTAGAATATTAAATGACAGTGCTGGGCCTCATTTAAGGCTTGACTTCCTACTTGGGGAATATCTGAAAGCAAGGAAGAAAAAGATCTAATGTCATTGTTTTACAAAGGGAAGTACTAAATCTTTTTGTCCACAAGGTTAATTAGAGAGGTGGGAAAACCATTACATAATTTAAACAAATAAGTAGAAAATGTGAAAGGAGAAAAGCACTGGAGGCGATTAAGGAGATTGGCAAAGAGCAAATGGTTAGAGTCACTAAAATTTAAAACAATCCACATTTAGAAACTGAAATGTTAAAATCTGCATGTGAAAGATGTCACTGTATCTCCTTAGCATTCAAACTAAGTTAGTATCCCCTTGTCATCAGACACTACCCCTGCTACTGAAATTGGAGACCTAGCTAAGCTGAACTCTAATAACCTTACAACAATAGCAGAGGATTGGTTACTTTAAAAAACCTTATTTCCCACATTCAGAAGCATTTGCTGGAAAACTCAAAAGACACCAACGAGGTTAGTGATTAATCAACACTGATTCCCTTAATAGAGGCTCATGCACACACAGTGAAGCCGACAAATGTTTCTGTTCTTATCATGAGCATCACTTTCACTTCAAAGTTAGTTCTGTGAAATAAAACACAGCTAGACAACTTACCTAGAGTAGGCCATTCTTGCAATAACTTGAAACAACCTAGAGGGGAGTTGAGAGCATAGATTTACACAGCCTCTCCCCAGATTACCCAACTTGTCCTATCTTGAGGGAAAAAAAAAAAAAAGTACATTTGTGTTATTGGGTGCAGGTGGAGGAGGACTTTCTAACCACCAGACTCTAGAGTCCAGCATACTAGGTTCAAATCTTTATACCACTATTTTGTAGCTGTGTGATCTTTAGCTACTTGCTGTCTTCTTGAGCCTCTGTGTTCTGTGTCTGTATAATGGGTTATCGAAAATATTAAATAGATGAAATTAGTGAATATCAAGTGCTCTGTGTGGGACCTGGCAGAAAGTAATTCCTCACTAAATGTTACTGATGGTCACTTGTAATCTTAAAATAGATGCCATACATTCTGTGCACTTTATGTACAGGAAAACTCCTAAAACTCTCACGCACAATTTGCGTGTACTTGAAACAAAAATCTAGCAGGTTATGTTATCCCAGTTCGCATAAAAGGAGAGGAATACTTGCTCTAGGAGGAAAGGCAGGAGTATGAATTTACAGCTGATGGCTGACAATGAACAGAGATGGGAAAATATAAGTGAGCAGACAGAGACCACTAAAAAGCTGGGTCGGTCCTTCCTTCCTTCCTTCCTTCCTTCCTTCCTTCCTTCCTTCCTTCCTTCCTTCCTTCCTTCCTT
>NW_012109142.1:497329-521266 GCF_000951045.1 Mandrillus leucophaeus
TTCCTTCCTTCCTTCCTTCCTTCCTTCCTTCCTTCCTTCCTTCCTTCCTTCCTCTCTTTTTTTAACAGAGTCTTGCTCTGTCATTCAGGCTGGAGTGCAGTGGTGCAGTCTCAGCTCGCTGCAACCTCTGTCTCACACGTTCAAAGCAATTCTCCCACTTCAGCCTCCTGAGTAGCTGGGGTTACACGTGCCTGCCACCACGGCAGGCTAATTTTTATATTTTTAGTAGAGACGGGGTTTCACCATGCCGGTCAGGCTGGTCTCAAACTCCAGACCTCAGGTGATCCGCCCGCCTTGGCCTCCGAAAGTGCTGGGATTACAGGCGTGAGCCACCACACTCAGCCTGGGTGGCCTTTTAAGTGTTTTAGGCCATCGATGGCTTTTATTACTTGTAGCACTTAGTGCAGTAATTGATATAAAAGCAGATTGAATCAATGTGATGGTGGAGCTGGCAAAACACAATGCATATGAAGGCAGAAAAATGTGTCAAGCATTTTAACAGTGTCTCCATAAAGTGGCAAAAAATTAAAATTTTAATGCTAAAAGGGAAGATTTGGGTTATATGAAGACATTCTGCATACTTTGGCAAGGCATTATTTTTCTAATAGCTCACAATTTGTAAGCTAAGGTCTTCTAGCAGCAAACCCCACCCTCAAATACAGGCTGTAAGCTATTTCAAATACTATGAGCCTTATGAAAATATTTGGAAGGATATATTAGGTGTAATTGTGGGCTTGAATAACACTCTGAAATTTGATTAGTTTTTTTTAAATGAATGGTTATTGAGCACTGTCTGTCCCAAGCAAAATTCCAAGCACTTAACTCATTTCATCCTAATATCGGTGCAAGAAAGGGATATCATTATCCTTCATTTTACAGATAAGAAAACTGGGGCACAACGAGGTTAAGTAACTCATCCAAGGTCACACAGCTTGTAAATGGATTTTAAACGGGGTAGCCTTGCTCCTAACTCTTAACCGCTGCCACAGTAGTAAAGTCCACCTTGAAAGGAGTAATTTCAATTGCACTGGGAGAGTGTTAAAATTAAGAAAGATGTGTTGATATAAAACACAATTTTTAAAAATGTTTGTAGAGCCCTAAAAATTCCTACTAATTTTTATAAATTAGCTGGTACAGTCCATATGTACATTATGTTGACAGTTGCCAGTAACAAAATCAGTGAGCCTCAATGTAACTGCAATGAAGTACAGAAAGGTGAACATACAAGGCCATTTGGATGCAGATCAGTAAAATAAACCATAAAGATAAGAATATAAAAAAAATTAAGGTCTTCAGTGTTTTTCTACTTAATCATGAGCTAGTCCTTTCTTCACATGTCAAAATGTTTTATGTGCTACCCTGCATATCATGAATGTTTTCTTAAACGAAAATCATTGGAGTTTGTCAGCTTAAGCAAGAGCTTTTGTGTTTATGCTGAAATAGATCTCTAAAACTTTCTTTCACCCTGAGAGAAAGAACGTTCCCCTAGGATACAGCAGATCATGCTTTATGGCAGGCCGTTTTATAGTTTATCACATCTCCCCAGCAGGGACCAAACCAGTAAAATAAAGCTTAACTGTGATAAGTGGACTTACGTGTTTATCTTTATGGCAGGGTTACATGTTTTCTCTCATGCCTTTCTCCCATCTGTGTTTTCGATGATGCACCCAAATGATGTAATGGTGCCAAATGGCCCTTTAATGGTTTTTCCCTAAGAATTAGTGAATTATAATCCTCTTCTTTCCAAAGGTATCTGCCATCCAAATCCTGGGTCTACTGGGATTTATTGCATGCACAGTGTTCTTAGCCACTGATTTGGGGGCCTGCCAAATGCTTGCTCAGTACTCTAATGTGTTGAGAAGGAAGCGTTATAGGTCTCTCAAAAGTAGTGGAAGCTCCAGCAGACCAGATACCTACCATTCAACATATTTATCAACTGTCAGCATAACAGAAATAAACCTGGAAACTTCTTTTACACACAGACTTCTAAACCAAGCATTGTGAATCATGCAGGTATATGCTTTAGGTTGGGCTTTCCCCACCTCCCTAATTGAGGAGCATTTATTGAAGAGACTGCCTGCAAAGGTATGTGCATGATTAAGGGGCTCTGACAAACTATGGTGAAATACTGAGTGCTGGCAACAGCTTGGGGCCATTCCTGCATCCTGAAGGAGCAAGAGGAGGGTAGAGTTACCAACCTAGAGAGAGAACTTCAAGGCCACCTGTGAAGGAACTATGGACTCTGGCAGAGGAACACAGCCACCAGCAGAAAAGGAGCCAGAGGAATAAATACCTGGACCTCACTGTCTGCTGGTACAATCTGTTGCATGGCATTTTGGTGAACTGTAGGATTATTTACAGAAAGTTACTTGTTGAACAGCATAGTATGTTCACTTGGGCAATTCGATGGGTTAATTTCTTCCACCACCTAAGCCTATATCTGAGAGCAGCCAAGTAAGCTATATGAATGCCGACTGTGGTCAAGTGGGGTAATGCTTCAGCAACACAGCTGCAATAGGCTTGTATTCCAACATACATGGACTGGCATGTTTGTAGCACTGCAAGAAGGTGATCGCTCTGAAGGAGTCTGAAGGAAAGGGAACCCTCATTTCACCACGTAATCAAGAAGAGATTTCCGTTAAACATAGATTCACTCCTGGCTGTACATTTACTAGCTTTCATTCATTCATTTGGTGAATATTTATTAAGTGTTTGCTCTATGCTGACACCATTGTTCCAGGCATTAAGGATAGAGGAGTGAAAAAACAAGATGCCTACCTTTAACGTGGGGAGATGGCTGATACTTGCACACAAGCAAGATAAGTTCAGATGGTGACAAGTAAAACAAGGTAACTGGAGAATGATGGGGGATGGTCAGGGGAGTATCTAGGGTGGTGACATTTGAGCTGAGACTTTAACCTTATTGTTCCATGCTTAGGGAGGGTTGGGGATGGGGTGGCAGGTGGTGGGCAGAGCAGTGAGTTAGGAAGGAAGAAGAGTGGTAGCAGCTGAAGTCTATATCCTTAGAGTAATGTGAAGACATTGGACGGTTTTAAGAAGGGAGAAATGATTTGATTTACATGTTTGGGATCCCTCTGATGACTCTGTTGAGCTTCGATTGAGGTGAAACTGGAAGCAGGACACTAAATTTGGATGGCTTAGCCTAGGATGGAGGTGGTGGAAATACAGAAAAGTATAGGGAGACTATATATATACACACACACACACATATATATAAAATCCCCTAATTTTCCTAATGAGATTTTTAGGTGTTTTATTTATTTATTATTTTGGAGAGACTGTCTTGCTCTGTCCCCTAGGCTGGAGTTCAGTGGTGTGATCATAACTCACTGTAGCCTTGAACTCCATGGCCCATGTCATTTCCAGTTACAGCCAGGACATCATAGTCAAATGAGTACTTGCTATGGAAAAAAAGAATAGAGAGGGACATTAGTGTGCAACTAGCAAGCAGGTTGTCACTAGATAGCATGGGACAGCTGGTTTTTCTGTACATTCATATATGTCTTGTATACATATATGAGTATCCTTCCTTATCCAAAGCTATTCAGTCCCTGAATTCAGAGAGCAAAAAAAGGAATATAGGTTTTTGTGATTGCTACAACTTAACCACTGACTGTATTTCTATTTAAAGTGATCATTAAAAGGCTGGAAGAGTCATACCATACAAATAATTACAAAATCTGTTTTTAAATTTCTTTGTCTCTTCCATTTTAAACAATTCTGTCAGTTGGATCTCCAAAGGGAACCAAAACTAGCACTGATTGCAGCCAATTCAGAAGGATATGTCTTTTGCAAATGGCATTTTTTGTTCAAAGAAGGTAATTATGAGAGAGCCCTGTAATAAGAGGCTTTGGAAGGACTCTAATGTAAGGGGATTTCTTAGTTTCTGAGAGGTAATTGCGGGAGGAGGAGTTCTTCACCTTATATTTAGACATTAAGGTAGGGTGGACCAGGTCACCTGCAGAGCAGCGCCGGTTGGGGGGAGTTTATTTGGTAACATAAGGAAATATTCTCTCTTTTTCTTTAACTGTAATATGAGGGGATAATTAATATGTAGCTTCTTTGCATGATTGTGAAAATCATGAAAGGTGTTAGATATGTAGCAGAATATATGCATCACCTAATATGCACTACACAACATTGAGAGGTAAACATGCACATCCTCTATCTTTGCAAAAATCGGTGTTGGCATTTGACAGTCAGCTGTGTTTGTAGTGACAATATTTGCCTGGCATACAGTACGTGCTCAATAAATGATCACTTTTATTGTTATAAAATAGGAAATAAGGAAAGTCTATGAATAGCACAACTTTAAGGCATTTGAATGTCCACTCATCATCTCATCTGCATTAGTCCTATTCTGTCACGGATGCCTTCTTAGTAAGAATTATTCTGAAATAATAGAGAGCTTTGGTGGAAGCTTATTAAACATTTTTTCTGAGCAAACTTCTATTTAGAGGGAATCTGCCTTGAATTGTTCCAGAGAGCTCTGTATTCCATTTTCTCTCAGAATAATAAGGCTCCCCTGTTCCTCTCTTCTGGACAGTGCTGTGAACTGTCGTGCATATTTAAATAGCTGGAATTCATTGGAGTACACCAAGCATTTTTCTCAAAATGTTGTGTTTGCCATAAAATTTTGGGCTCTGTGGGGTTTGATACAATGTCTTGCTTGCCCCTTGGGATATTATAATCATTGTGGAAAGATTCTATACGTTTTGCTCCAATATTGTGCAAGGATTCATCTTGACTGTTGTGTAGGCATTTACTTCTATTTGACAATTTGGTATTTCTTCAAATGCTTTGTGTCCATTCATGAGGGCGATGGTTTCATTGGAACACTGCAGTCACCAGGGAGAAGGCCCTGTGCTCTTCCCTGATAGGCTGGCTTTCCCTCTGCCTCCTGTTGCTATGGTGCCAGCAGAGTAACTTCCTTGCCCTGCACATGCAGAAGGCTCAGTCTCCATGGATACTCCACTCTGAGACTGTACTCTACTGAGATATGAGCTGCACACACTGTATTTCTGCAAAAGACATACCCCAGTCTGTGCTGGGAGGTTGTTTGCAGAGGCAATGTTTGCCATGAAAGTCTACGGAGCTTACCTTCTAAGTAAGTAGTATTAGTCACAGTAAGTAAATAATTATATTGGATCACAGAGGCTAGGCTGTGTGTGTGTGTGTGTGTGTGTGTGTATG
Organism: Mandrillus leucophaeus; assembly: GCF_000951045.1. Lineage (NCBI taxonomy): Eukaryota > Metazoa > Chordata > Mammalia > Primates > Cercopithecidae > Mandrillus > Mandrillus leucophaeus. Next base: position 502,544 of record NW_012109142.1, read on the forward strand.
TGTGTGTGTGTGTGTGTGTGAGTGTGTGTGTAAGTTAGTTATGGTAGGCCAAAATGGAGCCTAAAACAAGTTTTCATCTTCACCTCTCAGATATTCTGAATGCATGGTCTTATAACTAAACTTTTAAAAATATGCACGTGTTATTTTAAATACTCTTTGTCATTTATGAGTCTATTTGTGCAATTGTAAGTCAATTTGCTGCCACAATGAAAAAGACTGACCATTGGCAATTACATTTAGAATGCTCTTCTAACCATGAGCATTGCATGTTGCATTTGTAAATGAAAAGCCTGGCCTTACCAGTGGTGTGCTAAGGGAATAGATGAACACAGCCACAATTAACGCTAATTGGCACTGCACATAGTTTAAAATGGGCCTCTGTGTAGGCTGAAACACGATGTATTTATCATCAAGAGAGAGCCTGCGCATGTGATTAGGAAAGGGAATACCCATGTCTGCCTGATTACCATGAAAATTACTGAGAGCACATCTCTCTGGCCAGTTTTAATTTACTTTTCTCACATGGCATCCAGTAGAAATTCTGAAACAGTTAATGTTCATGGAATTGAGATGTGGAACATTTTTATTTTTATTAACTGATCTGACCTAACACTTCTTCTTTACTGTACATTCCAAGAGCATAAAGGTTGGGTTTGTAGTGTTGTAAAACACGTGAGTCATCTTAAAGTATTTTCATCTGCTGGGCAAATGATTAATGCCTGTGGTGGTAAAATTAATTAGTAGAAACAAAAGAAAGACTATGTTTATGGCAACTCCAACTTTAGTTCGGTAACTTTAAAATTGTGTAAAATTAAGATATTTAGATTGTTCACATATATAGCTGACATCTGGCAGCTCTAAACAAAAAGCAAAACATATGCTATATTAGTATAGATAAATTCATCTTTAATCATATAAAAAAGTGAACACAGCATTATGCTAGATTGTTAACTTTGTTTACTTTTTTGTGCTCATGACTACTTAGGCAAAGGACATACTGTGTTCATGTCATCTTTTCCAATGGTTAGTCATGGTTCAAGTTTAATTGCTGAGAATGGTGAAAAGGTACCACCCTTTGAGAATGTGAATGTACCAAGGACTACTCTGTCCCTGGCTTTGTCACTGGGGTCAAGCTTTAGGTGATTAACTTAACTTTTCATAAATATAATTTCTAACAGTAGATGGAATAGCAGACAAACATGGGTGTGTGAGAAATTCTATAGAGATCATGATTTTGGAACCCTGGAAACCATGTGGATGACACTTTCTCCAAACTTTTACTGCACCAATAGTATAAAGCCCCATATCCCTTTCTCAGTATATCTGCAATGAAGTCCCCCACCCACCTCTAAAACCCAGCATAGTATGGGATTTCTTTTTAACCTCAAAATATCTGACTCTTCCCTCTAAAACTTTTCTTTCATCTATGTAGTGGAGTTACTAAGAGTACCACTCACATAAGGCTGCTTTGAAAATTCAGTGAAATAATCAATGGCATATGATTATAGGAATAGAATATATATGAATAGAAGCATACAAAAAATAGCTTCTATTGTATTATGAATACTATAAACATTATCACCATTTTTACAACACCTGGTAATCAAGGGAGGCATTAGCTAATAGCTTGAACAATTATTTGTTTCAATTTGATTCAGCCTATCAAATTTCTTATCAAATACTAACTAAGAATCTACTATGTGCTTAGCACTTTGATGGGAATTCTGGGATTTTATGTACATGAGAATGTACCTAACAAAAAGTGAAATATACAGTAGTAGTTTTTTATCTTTTCAAATGTGTGGCTTTGTTGTTTTGCTAAATATATATATGTGTGTGTGTGTGTGTATGTATGTATGTATATATGAGAAATTGTGTTGCTATTAACAAAATGGATACGTAAGATATCACAGTAAATGTTTAATATAAAAGAAGCTGAGCCATAGCATAAGTCTAGTTAATATTTATAACTTGAATTTAAAATGTGATGATTAAAATCTAGGTTCAAATATTAAGCTAGCTTTTTTTCCTAAAAGGATTTCCATGACTTAGTTTGAAAAAAAGCAATTTCATTTTTCATTAAGTTCAAAGTTTGGGGAATGATGGGAGAGAAGGAGATGGGAAATGATTGATTAATCTGTAGAAAAATAGGCCCCATGCTGGGATTTTTCCTTTTGCACTAATTCTGTGTGACATCTGAGCCAAAAAAATACATAAAACCAATGCCATATGTGCTGAGCCTGCTGGTGCTTATTTTAAAACTCATGAAGAGTTGACCCAGATTATATTTTGCAGCTTTATTTTTATTTTAATGCCACTTTAATTTCCACTTCTTCCCGGCATATTCTCTTCTTTCCTTCTGTTTTCCCTGGAAAAAACGTGGCATGTGCATCAAGGACTATACCAAGTCACTTGAATGAAGAAAAGGAGCGGGCGGGGTGGGGGGGCGGGTAGCATTTGTAGTGGTTTAAAATGAGGTCTTGAGAGGCTGGGAACTTGGAATCAACGTATGTTCATACATGCTGAATATGTTTAGCTAAACATAATTTCAGATGCAATATCACTCAGATGGCCTAGCTAGAATAAGCCTTCTATTTTAAAGTTGCAATGGAACAATTGAATCCTTAATGATATCCTCACTAGCATGGTGACCTTTTACTTACATTCTGCTAGTCTGTGAACAAAATAATGCCCCACTTTCTATTCCATTGTTATTAGTCATGCATGCACATGCTTTGATGGTGCACAGTTCGTCAGTTGTTTGTTAGGTACTTGGTGCTTCTGTCATGATATTCGGGTCATATCTGGGGAGCTTTCCGAGGTCTCAGTTGACATTTCTATTTGTTGCATCCTTTTCTGTCAGGAGAGTTTGTGGCACTTTCAGAGGAAGGGATGCTTCCTTGTCTTACACGGCAGCAACATTATTCAGGGAAACTGGATCTTCCTGAGTGTTTGGCTTCTTGTACTCACCTCTGAGGTTGAGATAGGCAGGCTCTGCAAGCCTCTGCCAAGAAGATCTGATTTCTGCAGAGACTACTGGCGGGCCTGACTGTTCTTGAAAGATGAAGGCTATGCATGTATCTGATACTGGGTTACTGCCTGACATCCAATGCCTTTTCCCTCATCGTTAGAGGAAGAAGTGAAAGATCCAAGCCACGAGCTTAGAAGCACTAGTGCATACAGGGCAATGGTTAGAATCTGCAGATTGCGCCATAGCCTCCTATACTGCCCAGCTCGGAGAACCAGGGACAGTAAAGGGATTTTTCCCATGCAACACTGGGTCATTCTCAAGTTTTGGATAAGATTCTCCAACTCAGCGTTTCCACCCTTCCTTTTCTTCTCAGTCTCAGCTACCATTTAAAACAACTGAACCTGGTAATGCTACTCATTTGTTTTTTTAAAATGTTTATTAATGTGCTAGGCAGTGACCCAGGCACTGGGTACAACAGTAAACCAGGGATCCCTGTACATTGTGATATGTTCAGGAGGAAACGCAGTGTCCAGTGGGAGCCCAGAGGACGACCATGTTACCTAGACTCTGGGGTGTGGGCAGGGTCCCAGGAAATGTAATGCAATATTGATACTTATGAAGGGTAAAATTATATTTTTAAGGCAAAGACACTTAGGGATTTGAAATTTACATGCACTCGTTGTTAATTTAAATACTATGTATGCCCTTAGAGGCAGTGTTTTTTTTTTAAATTCTGTTGTTATGGTCACCATGTTATATTTAATAACAATTTTTTTAGATGGCTCTTTTCTCTACTAGAATGTGAACCTCTCTAGGAACAAAAACATGTTATCTTTTCTCTTTCCTTCTCTCTTTATTTCTCTCTGATAATCACTGTATTAACTTTTGTTTTACATTCAGTTTTGCTGCTTTCCTTACTTCTTTATAAATACTACATATAATGTGATGCATAAAGAGAATGTATGTGACATGCGTGAACTGGGTAGAATAATAATAAAGCAAAACTTGTGATTTCACCGTCTGCTTTAAGAGTTGCCGCCAGGGAAGGTGCCTGCACACTCCTCCCAGATCCTATTCTCTGACTCCCACAAGGGTAACCACTGTACTGAAATGTGTGTTTTAACATTTCCTTGCACTTTAAAAATAATGTTACAACCTTAGATATATGCCCTTTAAAATATGTTAGGAGTATTTTCAAAACTACTGTTTCCAAAGCCTACTTCTTCCCTTTTTTTAAATGCCATGCAAACACTCTCTGATGGTCCTAAAAAGAATGGCCTTGATTTATTTTTCGTAATACTCTGCTTTGCTTTTCCATTTTATTTTGTTTTTTCACAGAACATTGTGGGCTGGAGAGGGAAGGGGTGGAGAAAGTAGAGAACACTGAGTACACTTGAATTTAAAAGTTAATTTGTGTAGGGGGGTGGGGCAGAGTAGCTGGGCAAGCGAAGGGTTGGCCTGGGAACATGTGCTTTGTGCCAGACGTCACTGACAGTGAGATCCTGGGGAAGGTTCCACTAAAGGAGTCCAAGGAAATGCAGAGCATAATTTGTGTGCAGAGCAAAATCCAATCGTGAGTATGCTTCGTGCATTTCAAGTGCTATAAACCAAACCAGGATTTGTAGAAATGTTTCTGGAAGGATGAGTGGGAATTCAAAAACATTTTGTTCAGAAGCTTGAGAGATAGAATCATTTTCAATTGATAGACAATGGTATGAGGTGAAATGTTGTTGCCTGCTGCTGGAGACAGAGCTCTTTGCCTCTCATCAGCTTCTGCCCCAGCTCAAGAAGGAAGACAAGTAGGAACGAGGCATCCCAAGTGCATTTCCCTTCCTGGGGTGGACGCCGGGCTCTGTGATCCTTGCACAGGTGTCCCAGGGCAGGTGTGCAGGAGCTGTTCTGCCTGCTTTCCACCTGCTTTCCTCTGACCACATCACCTGATCCAGACACTTCTCTGTTGTGCTGCCAGCACTTATCTTGAAAATATTTTCTCGTGACTTCATTATTCTGTTTCTTCCTTTCTCTTTTGAGTTTCTTGAACACACGTCACAGTTAAAAACAACCCCAACGCCACTAGGCCTTCCGTTTCTCCATTTGCTTTTGTTCTCACACTCCCTGCAGATGCCAGAAATTGCCAAAATTTGCCCAGCTTATTTGTTTTATTGTATTGACATTTGTGCTTGCAAACGAAGTTTACATTAAAGATTACAGACACCTGCAATCCCAGCACTTTGGGAGGCCAAAGCGGGTGGATCACTCGAGGTCAGGAGTTCAATACCAGCCTAGTGAACATGATGAAACCTGTCTCTACCAAAAATGCAAACATTAGCCGGGTGTGGTGGCATGCTCCTGTAGTCCCAATTACTCAGGAGGCTGAGGCAGAATGATCACTTGAGCCCGGGAGGCAGAGGTTGTAGAGAGCTGAGTTTGTGCCACTACACTCCAGCCTAAGCAATGGGAAAGAAACACTGTCTCAAAAAAAAAAAAAAAAAAAAAAAAAAAAAAGGGAAAGAAAATTACACAGAGGGTAAATCTAGCATTGACCTTGTAGTACCTCAATCCATTCTTATCAGATTATCCAATTCTTCACAAATTCTTCAGGCAATATATAAGAGACATTGTTCTTTTCATTTGATTGAGGTATTTCTCATTTTGTTTGCTTTTCCAAACATACGTATCTCCATTCAATTGTTCTTTTATGTGGGAACACTGCAATCAAGCATATGGCATAAGATAAAGGTTTTTTTTAATGTTTAACTTGACTTTATCCTTTTTCTATTTTTAATCATTTGGTTCACCTGGAGTGTCAAATGATTTTGAACCTATACAGTTAATTTTGTGAACCTAAGAGCTACCTGGAAAAGGTCTCCCTTTTCAGCGTTCCTTCTCCCTTACCTTATGACCCATCTCCAAACTGTAACAGTCACCTGAATTCCCTGCCAGCCTCCAGTCTCTCTTTCAGATATTGCCGTCACGTTGTCTTCATAAAGCGTCACTGTTCATGTTACCACCCCAAACAAAACTCGTCATGGTTCTCTCTTGCCTTCAATATGTCATGGTTCCCTCTTGCCCATAGCATAGTTTTTACGTTTTTCAACTCTCTGGTTAAAGCTCACCTTTTTGGCTGCATTTTCTCATTTGATCACTACATTCTAGCCATACAAGGAACTCCATATATATACTAAACATGCCTTGTATTTTTCTTCCTTTGTGTTTTAGTTCATGTGATCTCTTTCACCCAAGGTCAACTCCTGTCCATGCCCCCAACACTACATTATATTCTTCCTGGTGTATCAGGCCCATCTCAAGTGTCATCTCTCCCGTGACGTGTTCCCCTGCCGTCATCCCTTCACCCTAGCTAAGAAGATTTCTTCGTCCTCTGTGTTCTCTGGATGCCCTCCCTCTCTGTGTGCACTCATTGTATTCTGACTTATGTCCTGGTAGTTTGTCTGCATAGCCTAACTCCTCCTAGGAAACCCTTGAGCATTGGAACTGTGTATCTCCATGCCTTCCCAATCCAGTGCCTTAGCGTAGAAAGTGTTTAACGCATAGTTGAGATGGGCTAGATTGAACATTGTTGTCTTGGTTTCCTGTTCTTAGATCTTTGTGAATACTGATCACAAGGATCAAGCAGAATGATATCAGACAAGCCAGCTCTGTTGCTTACTAGCTCTGTGATTTGGGGTGAGTCTCAGCATCACTCAGAACTTTGGTTTCCTGGTCTTTACTTGTATGTCTTTGGGAGAAAGGATTAAAGGAAATAGCAGCTGTAGAGTTCTTGACAGAGTAGGCTCTGAGTCCACAGTGGCTAGTGGCATTATTATTTGACACTGTCATCCGATGCATTTGTTATCCCTTCAAGGTTTTGTGTAATCAGGAGTCTGCCGTCAACACCATACCATCCATGATTTCATTCGTGTCATTAATAAAGCATGTTAAATAGGATATGGACAACACCAGGGCCAGGTGATGTGTTACTAGAGATTTCCCTGGAGGTTGATAGACAGTCCATTTGTCAACATCCTGTGGGTACTGGACTGTGCTATCACCCAGTGCACACATGTCAACCTTGTTCATAAGAGTATCCTAAGTGTTTGCATTAAACATCTGCTGAACTCCAGATATGTGATGTATGTGGCCATGATAACTCTGTCAGAAAAAAAAGGAAGTGTGGATTGTTTTTCACATCTGACCCAGTGAACTCTTGCTGGCTCCTTCTTGCCTTATTAAAGGACTTTCTCTACAATTTTACTGGAGATCAACACCAAACAAGTTTGTGATTTTCAGAATTTATCTTTTCTCTACATTCATGACCTGTAGACTTTTTGCCCATTTCCAATCTTCTACCTCCCATCCTTTCCAGTTTCTCAAAAGTTAATGATACCATTTCTGCAATCATATATCTAAGTTCTTTTGGTACCTTTCTTTGCTCATTCATTAAATATTCTTCTGAGTCTCCTATAAGCCAGGTTCTGTGCTCTTGGCTCTGGGGATGCAGTGATGAACAAGACAGAGGTCTTTGCAGTTAGCATGGTTTTTGCATGTTGGTATCCTGGGTTGAAAACTTGACTTTTAAGTGGTTTGGGCATATAGGCTGGAAGTAGGAGTGGAAGGGAGTATTTTTGTCCTAATTGGAAATAACACCAGTCTGTTAATCCAACCTAAAGGGCAAAATAGGAGAAAGAGGAGCTATTCCTAAATGCCAATGGTGGAGAAACTTTTAATGCTGTGAAATAACATTTCAAGACAGCAACACCTGCTCTGTGCTAAACGCTGTGTGACACACTGGGGTACAAAAGAACACGCCCTCAAGGAGCTGACAAGCATACTGGAAAATCTGTTAAAGCAAACAGGCAATGGCAGTGCAATGTGATAAATACTTGTTAAATTCTGGGTGGGGTCAGATAAAGGAAGGCCAGCTAATCCCCTTCCTGAAGGAAGTAAAGGTCAAGGCTAGACTGAGACGGAAGAACAGGTAGTAGTTAGCCAGGCCCAGAGGGACAGGAAAATAATCCAGCTAGAGGGAACAGCGTGTGTGAAAACTGGGAGTCTAGAGGATATCATGCCTCCTTCAGGAAACTGTGAATGGTTCCATTGGCAGGGGTTGTGGTATGACAGTCTGAAGAGATTATGGAGGGTTTGTAAATCATGCAAAAGAGTTTGGACTTTATGGACACAGGGCGCCATTGAGGAGTTTCAACAAGGGAATTGCCTAATGAGGCTTCTTCTCTGGAGTAGTGTGGAAGACAAACTGCTCAGGGCCACAAGGAGCAGCTGGGCACAGTGTGATGCTGTTTCAGTAATTCTGGGTGAGAAATGATGATGGCCTTAGGTGAAGCATTCAGGATGGGAAAGAGCAGACAAATGACACAGTTACTAAACAGACAGATTTGAAAACAAGAACCATTTGTTGTAGTGATTTCACAACATTACCATGCACAGAAGATCACCTGGGCAATTTATGAAGATGGATTATGAGACTGACTTAAAGAAAGTTCAATCAGAGGATCTGGAGTATGAGTCAAGAATCTGTATTTTTAACAAAGAGTCCAGGTGATACTGATGCAGGTGGTCCTCAGACTGTACCATAAAAAACCCTACCTATTTGATGTTTCAAATGGAAACACTTCTTTAAAATATATTTCTATTATGTTAACTTTTTGCTTAAGAATGAAGATTCAATCCTACTATCTTTGTTGAAAGTAGATGAATGACTCAGCCCTACTGTTTACTGTGCAAGGGCAGTCTCCTTGCTAGTATAGTCTGTGTTCACTAATTGTTTGCTCTCTGGTAGGGCATACAAAATAGAGTAGTGATAATTTTGTTGTGACTTTTTATTGCAGATTGTTTGTAAATGTATTTTCAAAGGTTTCAGTGTGCCCCTTGCAAGAGCAAGCAAACACTTTGGGTGGAATTGGGGAGTGGGGTACAAAATTGCCCCAAATCTTGAAGTTCCATGCAGGTGTACTTTCATGGTGTTTAAGGCGTATTTTGAATCTTATTGTGATGTTTCAGATCCCCACATAAGGGCTGTGTGACCTTCAGCAAGTTACATGTTGTCTACTTTTCTCACCTGTAAAATAGGAATAATAATTGTACCTCTTTCATATGCTTGATATGAAGATTCAATGAGAGTGCCTGTAAGGCACTTTGAACAGTGTGTGAACATAACAAGCCATTTCTAACTATTCCTGAGAGAAACCAGGTCATATATAACTTATCACTTGTATTTAGAGTTTCATCACTTAATAAATACCTGTCCTTCTTAAATCACATTACTTAAATAGTCTATAGTGCCCATATGCAAGAATTATTGGAAAAGTTTAGTGTTTAGCAGCACACATACCAAACACATGGATAAGTAGGCTGATGATGATGATGATGAATATTTACTGTGCACTTATAGTAGTTCATATTATGACGTTTCATTCTCACAAAAATTCCCTGTGATAGGCACTCTTTTAGTCCCTTTTTACAGTGAGTAAACTGAGGTGTAGAGAGGTTAAGTGATTGCCTGAGGTCACACTGTTGTTAATGAAAGAGCAGATATTTGAGCCCTGGATCTGCTGATGCTAGCACCTGCTCTTAACCACAGCTGTTAAATACATATTGTCAATTACATACAGCATGGTTAGTACCACTCAGTATTATGCCAAGTGAATTAAGCAGTTCACTCCTTTTGGATGTGAAATATGTAAAAATGGTTCTCAAAATATATACTACAGTGTGTATCTGTATGTTAAATTACAGACAAGCCGGCTGCTCTCACTTTGTCAGAGGCAGCCATTCAGGAAGCTGCTGGGGGATCTCAGGCATAGGCCAGTCTTAGAGCAGTGGTCCTCAAACTTTAGTGTCCATATTCCTGGAGGGCTTATTAAAACCTACATTACTGGGTCTCGCCTCTACCCGTAAGTTACTTAATCTTACAAAATGTCATCTCTGCTCCTAAATTAGTCGTCTTTCTCATTATTCTGAAACAGTGACTCTCAAAGAGTGGTCCCAAACCAGCAACATCAGCACCACCTGGAAACGTGTTTCTGACTCACTGAGGATGGTTTAAAATCTATCCATAATCGCCTGACTCGCTGAACAGACATTTAACTTCACAAAGACATTTGGAAGTGACAAGTCATCAGCTCTAACACATAGATGCTTAGATAAAAATCAAAAGATAGAAATGTTTACTTTGCCTTTAACATTTATAAAGCATAGCAGTTACTTCCTCATACAGACTTAAAAATTTTTTTTTGAGATAGGGCCTTACTCTGTCACCCAGGCTGGAGTGCAGTGGCATGTTCATGGCTCACTGTAGCCTCAACCTCTGGGGCTCAATTGATCTTCCCACCTCAGCCTCCTGAGTAGCTGGGACTATAAGCGCATACCACCATGCCTGGCTACGTTTTTGTATTTTTTTTTTTTTTTCGGAGATGGGATTTTACCATTTTATGCAGGCTGGTCTCGAACCCCTGGGCTCAATTGGTCGGCCTGTCTCAGCCTCCCAAAATGCTGGGATTACAGACGGGAGCCACTTCACCCAGCTCTAATACAGAGACTTACGTGGTGTCTTCCCCTTCTCCAAAACAGCGGGGCTTGCCTTAAAATGAAGATCTTTTCTTCACTTGCAACTTGGCATTAGGCCTTGGAATTAGGAACAAGTTCTGGGCTGCATTAAACACCAGCACATACTGTCAGGGAAGCTTTCTCCCATCACTCTTCCTCCCCATTTTGGGACAAGAGGTTTCTCCCTCGATGAGGCTGTATGCATAATCCAGCAACTCTGGGTCAGCTTCTCACGTTCATGGGCTTCGTCTCCTTGCCAAGGCTAAGTACAGGGTTGTGAAGTGACCTAAGCCAGACTCAACAGGGCATCAGGTAATTCCTGATCTTCTAGGGCTATTCAGGGTCAGAGCTACCATGAGACAAGGGGTCACCCTAGGCGTGTTGGACCCTAAAATTGGAATAAGGTAAAACAGAGATTCTAGTTTTACTTTTCTTCTTCATAACTACTTTTAATTATTCATAACGACAGGAAGAAGGGTATAAGTACCAATCTGTAAGGACAGGTGGTCCACAGAGCATTTCTTCTTGCCTATGAAATATATTACTAAGAGTAGATTTCCTCTTGATTTTTTTTTCTTAGACTCCGGAAATGCAAATACATGTTTATTGGAATGGAAAATGTAGCTAAACGAGTAACTGGAATAAAGTCAACTCATTTTCTCATTATCAGGAGAATGAAGTATAAATTATGGATAAAAATCACACACTCTAATATTATATAGCAGTCAAATGAATGCACTACAACTATATGGAGAATTTTAGCAACATAATATTGAGTGAAAATTGTCCCAAAAGATTTTATATACATCATGCTAACCTATTTATTTTAAAAAGTTAAAAACAAATAAAACCAAAATCCTCAAATTCTACCTTTTAAAAATATATAGATGTGATCATTCTTTGTAAAAGTGAACGCAAGGAAATGGTGAACTGGGGATAAGATGAAGGAAGACCACATAGGTGGATGCAAGTTAGTGTCACTGTTCTAGTTTTTGTGACAGGTTGGTGGTTTCTTCATTTATTATATTAAACATAAACAAAACATAAATACATAAACAGAGCAGTCAGTAAATAAACAAACTAATGATAGCCTTGCATGGGCCAATGATGAGAGAATGTCAAAAACCAAGAATTATGATTAATCCAGTTCTTTGCAGCTGAGATTCTTTTAAAAAATACATTGAGAGAACAGCTTTCTAGGTCACAGAAAGAATAATGAAATGTCGCTCATCTATAGAAAAATAGTTCCATGCTTAGTTTCATACAGCATTCTCTGACCTGCCACTTCCTCACCTCACACATGTCAGCAGGTTCAACCTCTAAATGGAGATCATGAGGGGCACGGATCAGTAGACCATTAAGGGTTGTCAGGGGAATCACTTCAGACAGAATTGTGGCTGTGGGATCCCTAGAATAGGAAAAATATGTGCTTCCTTTTCTTTCATTTTCACCTCTCTGAGTAAGGTAATATGTTTGCATATTTTCTTAGAGAAGTGAAAGTGAGAATTTTAGAAAATAAAAGAGACCTATGTGTCAAGTGTGAGCAACTCTTAACTTGACCAGTGGCAACCACTGGGACCTGTGTCTAAGGAAGATTTTAAATTCACCTGCCTCCCAGTTGCCTTTATTGCCTCATTGCCTGCTGTTGCTTCTAATTCTTTCTGCATTACCATCTCTGTATGCTGTTCCCTTCACCCCGTGCTGTCTCCACAGCTCTGCATGCTACAGTCCTGAATTGTTGTAAATGGCTTCAAAACCTGGCTAGTTCAGTGTGCCTCCTCCATGAAGTCTTCATGCTTCCAGCAGGAAACAGTCTTTCCCATTGTTGACCTCTCTTAGCACCTAACTTGTGTCCCTCCTAAGACATTTGCCTGTCTCTGAAGGCAGGACTATGGTCTCAGCCCACATGTGCTAGCAAAGAGCTGGGGAACACACAAATATGAACTAATGTGGAGATAATAGCTCTCACCATGTGTTATTTGTGAGCCACAGACCCTATAAGAAGGTCTGGATCATTAGCTCCCTGTTGCTTAGTGTGCTGCAGGCCTTCCTATGAAATTGGGATATTCAATCAATACAGCTAAGGAAGACTTACTCATTGATTTATAATCTAAAAGAAAAATTTTTACCATCCTCTGCCAGGACCATCTTCTATTTCTTTTTTTATTTTCATGCTTGTTTTGAATCCTTTCTTGCCACTCACACCACACAACAGCCTCGTCTCATTCCATGTCCCTGTTCTAAGTTCTTCCAGATTTTGGCCTCACATGGGTTGGGACCTAGATATGGTTCAAAGAAGGTAATCATAAGAAGAAAAATAAAAATAATAGTGAAATGTTAAAGTGTTTACTGAGTGCCAGCACTATTTTTCATGTTTTACATATATTATCTTACATTATTCTTACACAACTCTATGAAATAGATACTATTATTATTCTCCTTTCATAGAAAAAAGTGAAGCCCGGAGAGCTTGTATTTCCCAAGGTCACACAGCTAGTAACTGAAACTACTAAACCGTATCACTTTGAAAAAGGCAAAGAGAAATAACTTCATGGAGACTGAAAATGCAAGTGAGAAAGAGAGAGGAGGGTGAAAGCACGTCAAGATATTGGAAGGGGAGCATGGCCGAGTCTGGTGTCGGAACTCTGCTCTGTTTAAATGCAGTGGAGTTGGAGGTCAGTGCTACTGAGAAAATCCAGGGAGTGAGCCACATGTGAGACAGATGCAACCTTCCTGACACTCTGAGTGCCACTGCCAAGGGAAGGAAGGAACCTGTGGGTCAAGAAGATGATGTACCCTGGAGGTTGTCACACAGTGGGGACGAAGATGGGGGTTGAATGGTCAAGGCTGTTAGGTCTTAGAGTCAATTAAGAAAAGCCATGTTTAAGTACAGAAATGAGGTTAAAAAAAAAAAAAAACATTATTTTAGGTCCCCATTGGATGTCTTGGCAATGAGTTGTGAATTATGTCATCTGTTTCCCAGTAAGTGGGTGTTTTATTCCATTTGTGGTCTAGAATTGCAAGCAGACAGCATCACCTCACTGAGATGAAGAAGAGTGGAGGATGAGGTGACTCCAAAACCTCCTCATCTTTTCCTTCTCCCTTATATTCTGGACTGAGTCATAGACTTAAATCCTATCCCCGTCCTGACCTTCTGTCTTTCCTGGTGTCTCACTCCCCATTTTTCTCTCCCAGCCCTTCATCACCTCCTTCCTCCCCTATGAACGCCTCCTGCAGTGACACCCCTGCTCCACACCCAGCACTACCATTAGGACTGCTCTTCCTGATTTAGGTTTTCCTGCCAGACAGGAGGGCAGGCATCTCATTTTGGTAAACACTGGATAAATGCTTCTCCTTAAATAGAAGCAGCAGGCTTTCCAGCTAGTTCTTTTAAAGGGGCAGAAATTCAATTCACTTCAGTAAATTTGACAAGAAATCAAAGATAAGTAACATGTTCAAGTCTGGAAAATACTTCAGGGAGGATTTGCTCTGTTTTTACTGGGTCCCCAAGATAATGAGCTAGGATGAAATTTATGACCACAGTGGATGTAACCTTTCCCAGCCCCGTTGGGTGAAACGCAGTGAGGGGAGGGCTGCCCGTTGGACATGCCTGCTACTGGAGTGGTTCCTGAGCTGAGTCAGTGTGGGAGATGATGAATGCCTGTGTGTGGTTCCTTTGATGCTGTGAAGCATGTCTGCCATGGAAAATCCAGGTTGGCACTGATGGAATAACCCCAATGCAGCGTATGCTGGATTGTGAAATGTTTTTCTCTGCTGAATGGCGTTTGACATGTTCAACTGCACACTGGTTGGCCCCTCCTCTTTTACAACAGGATTATGAGGACTTTGAACCATGAACCAACTGTTAAGTATCCTACTAGCTTTGCAAACCAACATTTGTGTACATGAGTTTGGCTGCAACTGGCCCAGTTTCAAACAACCTGTGCCTTATGTACATTCCATCTTTCCCTCCAGTCCTCTGATAATGTATTCACTCCAGGAAAGTGTTCCTGGAGAGCCGTGAGGGTACAGATCATTCTGTAAATTAAATTCTTCTCTCCTGTGCAGTTTGTCCATGAATTTCTTCCTCATCCTTTCGCTGGCCTGTCTGTCTTCGTTTCTGCTCACTCATTGTTCACATCGCACTGAAGAAAGCTCTTGCAATTTGACAGGACTTGAAGAGAAAGTCCAGGCACTTTTTTACCTTTGGAGCTCTCTTCCTCACAATATGGTTCATGGACCACCTGCTGCACAATCAGCTATCGTAATTATCAAAAATGCAGATGCCTGGCTCACCCTCCTCCCAGATCTTCTGAACTGGAATTTTTGTGAGAGTTTCCCAGAAATCTGCACTATTATTAAACTTCACAGATAATCTTCATGCACAGTTAGGTTTAGGGACCACTGCATTATTAATAATAATTTTAAAATTTGTATTTATGAGTGTGTCAAGCACTTTCTATGCATTAACTCAATTCATTTTCACAGCAACCCAATGGGATGGGAATCATTATCTTTGCACTTAAAACAGGACCTGACACATGGTAGGTGCTCAATAACTTTTTGCTAAATAAATAATAAATTAACCTTTTAAAATGTATGTGTATACATATATAAGTAAGGCTTAGATAAGTTAAAAAAACTTGGTCAAGATATACAACTAGTGACAGGTGGAGCTGGGCTTTATAGCTACTTCTGGTCAGAAACTTTCACTTCCCCTTGTTTATTGGTTTCTTTACACCCTCTTTGCTTATCATTTCTCTCATTCGCTCTTCTTGTTCAGCAGATGGGTTGCCTGTATTTCTGCTTTGAGAGGTAGCTGAGCCAGTCCAAGGTATAGGAGTGAACTGGGCGGCATTGCCTCTGACCCTCTTGGCCTCCTTAAGGCCTCCTCCCTTTCTCAGACCTTCCAAGCTACCTAACTCAGGAGACTGGGCCCTGCGAAGATAAGAACTAGAGTAAATCTACTCATATTTCCCTGGGACTTTCTGAAGGCAGAGTTCTAAACCACAAGAGACTCTAGAACTTTTGGAGGCATCCATGGGGAGTCTCTTTTAGAATCAGGATCTTTGGAGACGTGCTTTTGTACACACACACACACACACACACCCTGTGGTACACACACACACACACACACACCCTATGGTACACAGAAAGAGAATTAAAAAACAGAAACATGCTCTTTGCTGAACAATGGCAAAAGGAAAACCACCTTTTATAAAAAGTAATTTAAAAATGTATGAGTAGAAAAAAGCATTTCCTATTGTAGTTCTTTTTAAGAGATAGATGTAATCAAGACCTTTCTTGAGAAGCCTTCTTCTGGCCTTTGGGCCACTGCACCAGTAGTTTCAGCTAAAATGGTACTATTGAGGGCGTGCTATATGCCAGGCATTGTTCTCATTTCTTTGCATGTGTCATCTGAATTTCCACAATCTTTTAGCAATACTTAATATTAATAACTTCATCCCTATTTTATAGATGAGGATACTAAGGCAGAGAGAGGGTAAATTCATTCCTCAAGGCACCACAGAGAGCAAGTAGAGGAGCCAAGATTCAAACCCAGGTGTCTCAACTCCAGAACTCTCTTAATACTACATAATATGGTGTGACTACTCTTATTATAAAAAGATTTTCCTTAAGAAATTTATACTTTTAAAGGGAAAAAAAGGATTGTTCATATGTCAGTGAACTCCTATATATATTTTATAATATGAATAATATACACATGGTTAGAGAAGCCAAATGGCTCAGAAAGATAATAAAATGAAAATAAGAGTCTCTTTATATCCACACTTTCCTGTTCCCAAGAGACACCGCTATTAACAGATCATTTTATACCTCAAGAAAAATGTTCTGTGCCTATAGCGGGTTACATATTATCTAAAGATTTATTTACAAAAAAAAAAAGCAGATTTGCAGCACCCACTTCTCTGCATCTTGTTTTTCTCATCTAATAACAGGTATTTGATATCTTTTGACTTCCACACACCCAGGATCATGTCACTCCTTTTCACGATGGCGGAGTATTCTCTTAGGCTGTTGCTATACCACCTGATTTAACCAGTCACTATTGATGGACAACTAGGTTGCCTTTTTGGGTCCTTATGTGCAGAATAAATTCCTAGCAGTACAGTTTTTCCTTTTATGCATGTAGCATAGTTCACACTCTTACTCTGTTTTTACAAACCCTTAACAGGGTTGGTATTATCAGACTCTTTTGCCTATCAGATAGATGGAAAAAGTCTCCTTACTTTCATTTATATTTTTAGTGACGTTGATAGATTATATGGCTTTTCATGTGTATCAGTCATTTCTTTTTCTTTTTCTTTTTCTTTCATCTACCTATTATGTCCTTGGCCCATTTTTTTGTTAGGTTTTATTTTTCTAATTTTATGACCTTTTGGTAAATTAAGGAGATTAACTTTTTATCATGTGTTGTAAATATTTTTTCAGTGTATCTATTTGGCTTTGACCTTGCTATTTTCCCATAAGCAGTTTTATAAGTTTGAACTTCTCTTCTTTTGTGTTTAGCTGTGTGTGTGTATGTGTGTGTATGATTTTAAGTATATGGCAGTTCCATCAATTGAGCATCAATCAGAATGAAGAAAACTATTTTCTGAAACTACGATATAAATGGAAATTACATTTACAATTTTTCAAGAATATTTTTATTCTCAAATTTTAAAAAACCTGTATATGTATCTTATCAATGTATTGATCATTTAACTAAATATTCCCTTTCTGAGATAAATACCTATACAGGGTTTAGGAAAGTAATTTTGCAAAAACTAAAACAAAAACCCTGTTTAGGCTGTGAAGCATTTCTTGGATTCCTTGGCTGGGCCCCCCAAGCCTTAGCTGCTAAGAGTCAGTTCTACTGAATGTACTTTAGAGCAGCTTCTTTTAATAGTATCTTTTATAATTGCATGTGTCCACTGCTTCTGCTGCTCCTTAATAGCTGTGCTTGGCTTCAGTGAAAATGGTTCCTCTCTCCTCCCTGGAGACCTGTAAATTTAAAAATCTGTGTATTTTGGGGGGATGGGTGGAGAAGGAGGATGGGAGAGAAGGGGTGGGAACTAGGTGGGTTTTTTTTAAATTTAATTTTATTTTTTTTACTGCCTCTATTTGAGGTGGTCCAACTTGAATTAATTTGATAGCTTTGCAGTGATAAAGGATAAGAGAGGGTTTGGGGTTACTTAAATCAGTGTTTTAGAATGGCTTAATACCGCTTAGTAGATCTCAGGATTGCTCTATACTGTGGTGTTCTGATGTATGAGGACTGCTCCATATCTTGAAAACAGGAAAAATTAATAATGTCCTAAGAGACCAGATTACAGGCAGTGCTTTAAAAATAAGTCAGTTAGCTATCGGTTTGGGCACGTATTCTTTTTGTTTTCATTTTTTTCTTCCTTTTCTAATTCCCTGGCGTTAGCATACATGCACAGAACGCTTAATTATCCTAACGTTATAAATAAAAGGAATATCTCTCAAAACAGTTCAGCAGTGCTATGAAACAAAAAACTGCCAGAACTTCTGGAGGTCACTGGGCATAGCTTCTTTAGAGTTGGAAAAATGCCTTCTGCAGCAGGGTGCTTAGTCACTAAATGTTTGGCATCAGAGCATTATCTTAAAGGTCATCAAATTCATCCTGTCTGTTCAGTCCTGGAATAACACTCCACTAACCTGGCAGCTGATCGAAAACAATATTGATGAGGAACAAAGACTGTTAATGAGGATGACATTCATTGTTTCCAAGAAACCCATGAAGCAGGCTCTATGAGTATCATCTTTGTTTAACCAATTAGGAAACTGGGACACAGAGAAGTGAAGTAACTTGGCTAAAACTTTCCACCTAATACGGGTTAGGGGCAGGCTTTGAATCCAGGCTGCCTAGCTGAGGTCCTATGTTTTTTCTTTTTGTCTGTTTGTTTGTTTGTTTTTGTTTTGTTTTGTTTTTTGAGATGGAGTCTTGCTCTGTCACCCAGGCGGGAGTGCAGTGTCATCATCTTGGCTCACTGTAACCTCGGACTCCCTGGTTCAAGTGATTCTCCTGCCTCAGCTTCCCAAGTAGATAGGATTACAGGCGCTCACCACCACCCAGTTAATTTTTGTATTTTTAGTAGAAACGAGGTTTTGCCAGCCTGGGTGACAGAGCGAGACTCCGTCTCAAAAAAAAAAAAAAAAAAAAAAAA
>NW_012109142.1:521316-585684 GCF_000951045.1 Mandrillus leucophaeus
AAAAGAAACGAGGTTTCGCCATGTTGGCCAGGCTGGTTTCGATCTCCTGACCTCAGGTGATCCGCCCACCTTGGCCTCCCAAAGTGCTGGGATTGCAAGCGTAAGCCACCATGCCCAGTCGAGGTTCTATGTTTTTAGGTTAGGTACCCTGTGCATGATTTTAATAACCCAAAAGAGCACTGAAAACAATATATTAGTTGCATACACTGTTTAAAGAAAATGAATAAAGAATGCCTCTCCTTCCTTGTACCTTTGTTGCCAGCTAATAGATAAATGGGGGTGCGGTGATTAGGTCTCCAGCTTTTCTCTTAGTTATTTTGCTTAGTATTGAAGGAAGTATATCAGATGATGTATTACATTTAGCTTTCCTGTGTATCCTTTAAAAAGCGTTCACTGATTTTTACACTGCATTAACCAGTTTGTGTTTTTTAAATTCATAAACTGAAATAGTTGTGAAGTAGTATATTCATTTTTCACTATCGTGCTATTCAAATAGTCCTGAATACAGCTGCAGGGACCCGATTGTGCCTTCTAATCTCTTTCAGATGTACAGAAAGTAAGAGAGGAAAGTGCTGAAACAAAGTGACCTTAGGCCCTGCAAATACATAAAAGTCAATATATTGAGTTCCAGTAGCAATAAAATGTAGAACAAAGTTGTCCTTTTAGTTCACAGAACGTAATTACCACAGATCAGAAGCACCATGGGGTAACAATGGATTTTCCACAATTATCTGTTCCTGTTCTAGAATTTCTGCTTTTAGGCAAGCAGTTCAATTATAATCGATGGACTTTTGTGAAAGGAATGAAAGCTGAGTGTTTCAGAGGAATAATTGCACATTAGAAAATAATATCTTAACCTGATGGCTGTAACCACAGGATCTATTTTTGAAAATTGCCTACCTTTATCATTGGATAACAAACGTGATAATTTACTAGCAAACAAAGCTGGCTGAGTTAGGCTGTCAGGAATCTCATGTTGCTGGACTCCATTACCAATCGTGAATCCTTGAGATTGAACTACTACAGTTTAACCAGTGCATTCCTTAGAGTCAACTGATGAAGTTTGGGAAGCTTCTAGGAGCTCATTACATCATTAGACAAAGTCTGTGCAATCCAGAAGGAATAGCTGGTCTCAGTTCTGATAAACTGCCATGCTAATCTTCCCAGAATTCTGCTGGGAGCCAGGAGTCACTGCTGTCATCTGGCTAATGGGTCATTCTCGGTCTCTTTCCTAGAGACCTGGACTTCCTAGAGGCTGGGGTTCCTGAGAGCTCCTGGAAACCAGGGAAAGGATGTTTTTTTTTCTCTCTACCTTGTGATTACCTACCTTCCTCTCTAGCAAAACTAATAAAGCCCATCAGAGAGCGAAATCTGTTCCCCAGCAGGCCAAAGTCTGGCCACATCTTGTACCTGTGGTTCGTGTTGGCCTGTTAGGGAGATGGTGATGTATAGTTTCTCTAAGAACTTCTCCTGTTCCGCTGCTTCTTCCTACTGCCTTTCTGAGGATAAAGCATAGTATGGGAGAAGTAGTATGAAGATTTGGTCCTGGACAGAATTTATCACCTACAAGCTTCAGACAAATCAGCTTCAGTTTTCTCAATAGTAAAACAGTGAGATTAATGTCTATTTTACAAAGATGTCAAGAATAAATAATATATAGCATAGAAAGCATCGCGAATAGGGCCTGAGACCTAGTAAACATTCAATAAATAGTCATTATTATGATAATTATTGTTCACTGCTTGTTAGAAAATCAAGGATTTAGGCTATTCATATTTTCTTCAGCCCAGAAATGTGAGCTGGCTCTGGGTTCTAGACCAGAAGAGGCACAAATTGTGTTGTAGGAGTTGAGCAACAAGGTCAGATTAAACTGTATACCTAGACTTATTTTTCAAAAGCACATGGTACTTCACGTTTTTAAAAAATTCTTTTTCTTCTTCTCATTGTTCTAGCTTGCCTCTTCCACATCCTTTCACTTCCCCAGGCAGTGTATGAGAATGTTTCCATTATCACTCTTTTAGAACTACATATTTTTGTTAGGATTAATTTATATAAATTATTTTACTGCACAGCATGTTTCTATTATAATTACACACCCAACTGTAGTCTGTACTCAAAGTACCATGTGATCTTTGCAAACTAATGAACATCCCTACCTGTAATCCCACTTTGAAGCTAAAATTCCAAGTTTCAGTGGAATTTACAGGTTCTATCACTGTTAAATTTCTACTTTTCTGTTAAGGATCTATTCCTTAAAGAAAAACCAAAACTGCAGTCAGAGAAAGTCAGTTCTCAGATAGTGCCAGTGCAGGCAGTCTGGGAGCCCAGGCTTTGCTCTTTCCTGACTGCCTCTCACTGGTTAACTGTCTCCAAACCTAACGTGCCAAATTGAAGTATGACTAGCTGACTACAGAAACCCAAAGATAAACTCTCTTGGAAAAACTGCTCTTGGACTGATCAGTATTTACTTTTTCTTTTTCTTTTGCTTGAAGTAGGGTGAGCCCGTTGTTGTGGAGTGAGAGCCTCACACACGGGAGAACAGTGCATTTCTCGACTCACTTGGGTCACTGTTGACAGTGTCTGCAGGAAGACCGGCCTCTATATGAAACCAGCCTTACTGTGCATCTTAGCTGTATTTATGAAATGATGTCCTTGTGCTGGGCCTTCTCTTGACTGCTTTGAGGAAAACTCTGTGAGCCTGGAAACTCTGAAATCTTGGCACTTGCCAATAGTGTGCAAATGCAGGGAGCAGGGACCTGGAAGGCAGGGAACTGGCCAGTGTGTTCTCCGGTTTCCTTTCCCTCACGCTTCTCTCTCCCCTGTTGTTTTTCAGGTAGTGAAGCTGATTTTAGCTCCTCGAGCAGCACAGGCAGCATTTCCGCTCCTGAGGTCCATATGTCGACTGCGGGGAGCAAGCGGTCTTCTTCTTCACGCAAGTAGGCACCGTCCCCTGCTCTGTAATTAATATGCTTTACACAGGTGACTCACCTGCACCTATGCATCTGTAGAACTACCCGGATTACTGTTCGTTCATATTTTATTATTCAGTTAGGCTTTTTGTTTTGTTTTTTTACAGTGATTTTTAAATTGGTAGTTTTTCCTACCTTGCCTACTGTGGTCACATGACTCACCTGTGTTTAGCCATCCATGGCTGTTTCCCATCCAACCCTTGACTCTATGCTCACTCCTCTTTCTGTCCCTTCTCTCTTTCCCTCACTCACCTGTGTACTCATCTGCATAGGAAGCTAGTGCTCTCCCACTTCCCTCCCAACCCCCTCTCTGTGAATCTATGAGTCTCTTAGCTGTGAAGCCTCTGACTTCACCCTTTTTTTCCTCTAGCTGGGCTTCTATTTTTAACCTCTGTGAAGGAAGCAGCTACTCCCTGACCACTCGCAACATTTACCTGGGGAAGGAGTGAAGAAAGTGTAGTAAAGTTCATAGGCATGGTGACCACCCCATAGAGCACACTAGCTGGGTGTGTGGGCTCTGAAGCCAGGCTGCCTTGGCTCAAATGCCAGCACCAACTCCAGGCTGTGTGGCTCAGAGCAAGTTGTTTAACCATTCCATGCCTCATTTGCCTCATCTGTGAAATAGCCCTACCCACCTCAGAGTGTTTATTGTTAGGATTAAACAAGTTAATAAAAGTAAAATGCTGAATCAGAGCATGGAGCATAGCAAACATCAACCAATGCTCTCCATTGATATTATTTGAATTGGTGGAGAGGACTATGAGAACACGGGAGCCACTATTCACATTCAGTGGGAGGGATTGCAAGCCCCAGGATTCTGTGCTTGCCACCAGTGGCTTTGTTTATTCGTTTAACAATTATTTATTGAGCATCTACTATGAGGAAACAAAACTCCACAAAATTATATTCATTGTAGTAGGACAAGAAGGACAATAAATTGAAAAATAATATAATTATTTTAAAAACACTCAGGGGAAGGAGATAGAGAGTAATGTGGTTTGTGATATATTTTAGCTTGGCAGGTCCTAGGATACCTGAGTGATGAACTGAGCTCTGAGCAGAGACTTAAAGGAAGCTATGGAGGGAGCCACGGAACATGAGGGGACCTGGCTTCTGACTTTGTCACGTCACTTGATTCTCCTGGGCCACGGTGTCCAAAAGACAGTTGGACTGTGTGACTTTTTAAGGTTTCTTCCTGGAGAAAATCTAGTTTCCAAAAGCCTACCTTTCCAGGACTCAGCAAGCAAATATGTTCTATTTCTCTTGGGTGAGCCGAAGATTTAGCTGATGTTTATAAGGTGACCTGAGACCCCCCAGGGCACAGTTTTATCATTAAAAATACAGCTGAAGCCAGATAGACCTGTAATGAAAGAGTGAAGTCCACAGTAAAAAAGCACAATTGCTCTATCCCCAGCCCCACCCACCACCCCCATTGTGGCAATAAAGTGCCTCTGGGATTATAGGACATGAATGTAAACATTTTGTGTACATCAGATGTGGCTTGCTCTGAGAACAAGCCATTTATACAACCCATTCAAGAAATTATGACATACACCTGGAACAAAGTATCAAACAATATAGAAAGGCTAAAAGGAAAAAGGAAGGCCTGTAGATGAAGCCAATTTAAATGTTTCAAAGGAATTTGTGTTTGTGGTTAAATTCCAAGGTTGTGTCAATAATACAGAGTGACTAAGAGAAAATATTCTAGTCTAGAATTCATGCTTTCTTTAAGTGATCAAAATTTGATATGTTGAACATAAAATAGCCAAATATAATTATATGCAAATCAGATGAATGCTTATATTAGTATCCGTTATAGCCAAGCAATAACAGACTTCAAAGGTTTAACAAAAATTAATAGATGGAAAATTGAAAAATGGCAGTGTTCTATCTATTATCCTCAGTTTTTAAAAATCTTGGCCAGGTGCAGTGGCTTGCACCTATAATCCCAGTGCTTTTAGGAGGCCGAGGCGGGTGGATCAATTGAGTTCAGGAGTTCAAGACCAGCCTGGCCAATATGGTGAAACCCTGTCTCTACTAAAAATACAAAAAAAAAAAAAAATTAGCCAGGCATGTAGGTTGGTGCCTGTTATCCCAGCTACTCAGAAGGTTGAGGCAGGAGAATTGCTTGAACCTGAGAGGCAGAGGTTGTAGTGAGCCAAGATAGCACCACTGCACTCTAGTCCTGGGCAACAGAGCAAGCCTCTGTTTCAAATAAATAAATAAATAAAGTAAATAAATAAAAGAATCTCACCGAGGCACAGAGTACCATTGGTAGATTTTGGTCATGGACTATCTCAGGCATTTCACATAAATTTTGTGTTCCGGAGGGCCATGCATGGGTGGGCAGCTCCTCAAGAGTAGCCGGCTATGCCTGCCAAACTCTAGTAGTTTGTGATCCTTTCAATTGGCTGCTTCCCCATGTAGAGAATGAATTTTCTCTCTGGAGAATTAGCTCCCTGAAGGAAGGCTAACAGGAAGATTGGTCAGTTGTTGGGAAATGAGAGGAATAGGTGGAGTTGGTGAGAATATTTTTGACAAGTTATTTTTAAAACAAAATTTTAAAGGTGTACAGATTATCTTGTCTCATAGAAGGGCAACTCTGCTGATATTGCTAAGGAATTGTCTTTCTTAACTAAAACGCGAATCTGTTTGGAAGATAAAAATGAGACAGAAAAAGAAAACCCTTGGGATTTGGAGTCAGACAGACCTGGGATTGAGGTTAACCTCCATTATTTATCAGGTGTATGACCCCAAGCCTCAGTTTCCTGTTTTGGGATATGGGATAATAATAGCATCTTACCTCACTGCGTTAAATGAGATGATATATGTGAGTGCTTGACATGATGCCCAGAACTCAGTGAAAGCATTGGTAAAAGGTGGTTTTTGTCAGTAGGGGTGAAAGTAATACTAAGAGATGTGGTACTGTTGCTGTTGCTGCTGCTACTGGTGGTGGTGGTTATGGTGGTAATCATGGTGGTGGTGATTATATTAGTCTGCTAGGGCTGCATAACCCAGCACCATAGACTGGATGGCCTAAACAACAGAAATGTATTTACTCACAGTTCTGGAAATGGGAAGTCTGACACGAAGATGTCTGTTGGCTGCTTCTGAGGCTCCTCTCCTTGGCCTGTAGTGGCCATCTTCTCCCTGTGTCTCTACATCATCTTCCTTCTGTTTATGTCTGTTCAAATTCCTTCTTTGTATAAGGACACCAGTTAAACTGGATTAGGGTCCACTCTAACTGCCTCATTTTAACTTAGTCACTTTTTAAAAGCCCCGTTATTCTGTGGTACTGGGAGTTAGGGCTTCAACATACCAATTTGCAGGGGGTGACACAGTTCAACCCTAGATCATGGTGATGATGGTGGTGATGATGATGGTGATAACAATGATATTACCTGAAGTCCAGAGCCATGGTCAGGGAATCGAAATTCACCTGAGTCACTCATGAGGTTTCTTCTACACTCCTCTGTCTCTGACCTTCTAGTTACATATTCAGGTTTGTAGAAGGGTTCAAGGTCAGCAGAATTTTCTCTCCTTTTTGTGGACTGCGTTTTTCTTGTCCACCAGACCAAAGGATCTGGGATGGGCTGAAGAGGACAGCATTGGGTTTGCCGGTTCATGGCCATGACAAACATGGAATCTCAGTGTCTCCTTTGAAAATGTTTCCTATCAATGCCTATAATGAGTTTGCACCTATATATGTTAGCATTTGAACTACTAAATGAAGAGAACTGATATTTTTAAGCATGTTGCTTCTTTTTAAAAAGTTAGCTCTTACAAGCTGTCTGATAATTTATTTCCTGATCAATATTCAGAAAGCACCCGAAACAGTGCTAGGGTCACAGAAGGTCCTCAGTGGCAGTTAACTCGTAATAAAATTCCCCAGGTCAAAATATGGGACAGCTCTTTACATTCCCGCCTAACATGTAATAGCTAATCGTCCATATTTCTCATAATCAGATTAAGAACTAGTCTGGTTGATGCCAGACTTAGAATTGAAGCATAGAAAAGAAAATGCACACCAGGGTACATGTTCCTTTCAGCTACTCATGAAGTTCTTTCTACTATGGGCTGCTGAAGTTGGTTTTGTCACAAAGCCATCAGCCCATCTGTTCCATATAAAGTGTCCTCACGAAGAGAAGAGCGGCATTCATTTGGATGATTTCAAAAGGAAAGAACTTTAACTTTAGAACTGGGTTACGTTTTATTTATGTATGGTTTGCAAGGTTGACAGCCAGTTGAAATTATGTTTGATTGTAAATAAGTAATCATGGTTTCAAAGCCAAGTATACCCACACGCACACTTGCATTCACATTTACACACATTTCTCATTAAGATGTCAGTTGGATACAGCTGTAATTAAAATTGCAAAGAAAGGATTGTCAGAAAGCAGTACTACTATATGAAAGCTATCTTGTTTTCTCTCTTTTTTTTTTTTGCCATCAAGTAATATTCCTGACATAGAATTTTTATCCTGTTTAAGTAATTTCAACATTCTCAAGATGCTTCCTTACACTAGTGGGTGTCAAATCTCTGTAACAGGATTAACGGTGAAGTTTGAACAAGTTTATCATCTAATAATACTCTACAGTTGAGTCACCCTTAATAGTTTGTGGAATGTACTCACATGCATTCTTTGATTTGATTTTCACATCAATTCTGTGAGGAAGGTAGGAAAGGTGTGTGTGTGTGGGTGTGTGTGTGTGTGTTTTGATCTCCATGTTAAGTGGCTTACTTGCCTAAGTTCCTACTAAGTGGCAGTGCCAGTGACTCAAACCTGGTTTATTTATTTAGCAGTCCTTTAGGGAACACTTACCATGTATCAAAAGTAGGAGGGTAGAAAGAACAGGCTGTTCCTGCCCTCAAGGATGCCCTAGGCTAGCAGGAAGGACAAATAAGTATGCAGTTGTGATGCCATGTGATAAGTCCAATGGTAGAAATTTGCACAGAGTTTTAGAGAGCATTAAGGAGTGCCCCTACACTGGCCTAGGAAAGGAAGAATATAGAGAAGGCTCTTTAGAGTAGGTTCCCATCGGTCTCAAAGTAGGAAATATCCTGGTATCCAGGGGCTTAGGGAAGGGAGCAAGAGAACATTCTAAGCAGAGGAAATTGTGAGTTCAAAAACCTAAGGATGGTCAAGCATGGATCCTTCAGGAAACTGTAAGTCATTTGGAATGCTGTAGTACAGAGGGAGGAGGGAGGAGTGGTGGAGGATGGGGTTGGGTGGAGTGGCGAGATTAGACCTTGTGAACCATCTTAAGGAGGCTGGCCTTTGTTCTGGGGGCAGTGGGGAACCATGGCAAGGCTTTGAGGAGGACATTGAATCAGACTCCGTTTTGAAAGGCCACTCCAGCCACAAGCCAACCTTCTACTGGAGGGAGCAAAGCAAGAGGCAGGAGAACCAAGATGGGGCTGTTACAGTATTTCAGCAGTTAAATGACAAAGGTTGTCTTAAGTCATTGGGACTAGAAAGAAATGAAAAAAAAATTTAAGTGATCAAAATTACCGATGATGCATTTATGCGTGCTGTTTATCTGCCCTGTTTTCTCCTCCTCCTTTATGTGCTACCACCTTCCCCCATCCTCCAAATGAGCCACATTAATTTTCTTACCCTGACGTGAACCAAACGCAAATATTTCTAAACTGAAACAGGTGGACTAGAACAAAAACCACATCTTGAAAACAGCGTCCAAAATAAACCTGCGCTAAATCAATATTCTACATTGTGTATGTTCTTAGCAGGCTATTGGGTGTAATCCAAAACAAGCTTTATGGCCAGAAACTATTTGAAAGAACAACAGAGGGAGAGGTTGCTTGTGCTGATGACACAAGGCGAGAAAATACCAGGCAGGTGGGAAGAAGGCCGCTCTGAAGGAAAGTCTACACAAATAATTGTATTGCCCCTTTCAACTCCATAAATTGGATTTCCTTAGATTTAGGAAGTAAGACATTAGCCCTTGGGCATCTGTAGCCCCAAGGATTTTAACATTTTTCATGCTTTTCCCAGTCGAGGTCCTCATGGGCGGAGTAATGGAGCTTCGTCACACAAGCCTGGCAGCAGCCCATCATCCCCGCGGGAAAAGGACCTTCTGTCCATGCTGTGCAGGAATCAGCTGAGCCCTGTCAATATCCATCCCAGTTATGCACCTTCTTCCCCAAGCAGTAGCAATTCAGGCTCCTACAAAGGAAGCGACTGTAGCCCCATCATGAGGTGAGTCCTGCTTAATTCATGCATCTTAGTTTGTCCTACTTGGTAAGATTTTCTTTTAAAAAGAAAATAAGGGTTATACAACTCTTGATCCCTTGCCTGATTCTACAACAAGACACTGCACTTTTCTTTCCGACATTTGGCTGATTCTTCAAGGGCTGCTGCAGAAAGAGCACAAGCCACAATTTCTAACAAGGCGCAGCAATCTAAGCAGTTCCTGGATAGGGAGAGAAAATGCCACAGAAGCAGCAGGAGGCTGAGGCAGAAGAATTGCTTGAACCTGGGAGGCAGAGGTTCCAGTGAACCAAGATCACGCCACTGAACTGCAGCCTGGGCAACAGAGCAAGACTCCATCTCAAACAAACAAACAAACAAAAACAACTTAAGATGATTCTGTAGGCACCTGTTGCTACAGGGGTGTGTGAAAGGTGGGGAGGGGTCCAACTCAGTCTGGAGCGATCCGGGGAGGCCTCCCTGAGAAAGTGAAGTGGAATTGAGGTCTGAAGAGCAAGCAAGAAGTTAATTCATATGAGGTTGTAGGGAGTGTGGAGCAGAAAGAAGGAACTGCATTTCCAAAGAGGCCATGACAGGAGGACTGGATGGTGGGCATGGACACAGGTCATCTTGGAGGCAGGCAGGTGCTCAGGGAGCTGGCAGCACGGTGGCTGGGACTGGGTCCAGAGTCAGGGAAGGAGCTGGCCGCCTTCCTCCTTCAGCCTTCTTCCTGCTGGGCATCCCTATTCTCGTCAGTCAGCTCTCTTACAGCAGAGATGCCCAGCTCCCAGCCAGGCCTGAGAGGGGCCAAGATTCCAGCAAGGGCTGTTTTGTAAAACATTGAGCCTCTCTTACAAAACACATTGGGGAGAGTTAAGTAGAGGAAGAAACTTTTCCCCTTCAGAAGAAGGACCTTTCCGTTTCCTCCAAACTGGCATACTCACAGCAGGGATTGATTTTAGAACAACTTGCATTCAGCAAATAGCCATCAGGATCTTTAGGCAGTGGCACACTGTGCGGAAAGTTAGGTCATCTTGCTTGCTTCCTTCTCTTCTGCCCAGGCCCATCCCCTGACCCTTGCCCATTGTGCTGCCTGTTACTCTGAACTGACAGCTCAGGCATCTGGACAATGGTGCATTATTTTGTATGAGAACATTCCTAAGCCATAGAAAATTCTCCTCCTCCACTGTCCCTATTCTCTCCATAAGTACACCAATACCGCCTTCAATCTTCAAAGTAATTAACAGTCTTAAGATCTGCAGTTCTATTACAGCTCACCTTCTGAAGTGATGTCAGCCATTATTGAGGCTTAAGACCCCAGCACATAGCTGCCATTCCTTCTCAAGCTGTTAGCTGTGTCTGGGTCAATGTGGGTAGCTATAACAAAGTACCCTAGACATTGGTCCATATCTTTCGAGAACCATGGGCTACATACTGTAGGGTTAGGTCTGAGATCAGGGTGCCAGCAAGGTATGGTTCTGGGGAGGGCTGTCTTCTGGGCTGCAGACTGCTCACCTCTTAGTGTAACCTCACAGGGTGTAAAAAGAAAGCTAGAAAGCTCTCTGGGGTTCCTTTTATAAGAGCACTAATCCCATTTATGAAGGCTCCACCCTTATGAGCTAATTCCCAAAGTCCTCACTACCTAATACCATCATATTGGGGTAAGAATTTCAACATATGAATTCTGGAGGGACACAAACATTCAGCTGATAACACTCTGTGTTACTCTTCTTTTTATAGAAAAGGAAATGGCAAAAAGTAACAGTTCATTACTTGGATTGTTTCAGGCGTTCCGGAAGGTACATGTCTTGCGGTGAAAATCATGGTGTCAGACCCCCAAACCCAGAGCAGTATTTGACTCCTCTGCAGCAGAAAGAGGTTACAGTGAGACACCTCAAAACCAAGCTGAAGGAATCTGAGCGCCGACTCCATGAAAGGTGAATCTGCCTTCCTTGCACAGTGGGGTGTAGGACAGTTTCTTTCTCCATAAAATGAAACATGAACCCAAATTATAGAAAGATAGAAAAGAAAAAAATGATTGTATTCAATTTTTGTCAAATTTTTAAATCAGCCTCTGAAAAGAGCCATTTCCTAATTCTGTGTGATTTGGCTGTTTCAGGAGTTCAGGGAGGCCCGTCGGTTAGAGGGGATCCTTTTTGTTGTTGTTGTTTTGCAGTGTATACAGCTTTGATGTGAAATAATCGGGTGTGTGCATGGCTATTTTTAAATGGCAAAAACACGTGAGCGAACAATCCCATACTTCCAGCAGAATGGGTCACACACCGTGGACCAATTAAGCCCTGTTTATATCCCTGCACGAATGGATATCTGTGTGCATTGTAATTCCTGCATGCTATTTTTGTGCTGAAGGAAGGGGCTCATTGTTCTTGGCCAAGTGTTAAGGTTGGAAAAAAAAAAAAAAGCCCATGCTTAAGAGATCTTATCTGAGGGAGAAGACTTTTGACATCTGGGCAGCAGGCCAGTTTTTCTGCTTGATGGTTTTCCCCTGGAACATTTTGGAACAGACCAGGAAAGCTCTGACCAGGGTAGCTGTGAGCTCAGGGTGAGGGTGGCATTTGCATTCTCTAAGAGTCTGGGCTACCTGATCAGCCCAAACCTGCTCTGCTGCTGCCACAAAGAAATAGAGAAAACTCAATGACCTTGGTTGCTAAAACTGTGGGTAGATAAGGGCGCAGACTGTGAGGAAGGGACATTTTTCATCTTTCGAATTAATCTGGTTCATCGTCTGTCTGAAATAGACTTGAGACCCAAACTCTCCTCTGGGGTGTGTTAGACCTTAAGTCTGGAAGTGTTTGGTCTGTGATTTGCCCAGTCCGTAGGAGGATTGGAGCACTCAAGGGAGGAAGGAATGGGAATGCAGTAAAACTTGGGAAAATATTCTAACCTAAACTTAAATGAACAATATTGATGTCTCTTCATATATATGAGGATCCTGACTACGCTATCTTCATATCCACTGAGAATGTAAGGACTGACTATGAAAAAATTATATGTAAGAAAGAATTTATATGCAAAGATCTTGAAGTAGGGTTGTCCTGTGAAGGATCTAAAAAGTAGGATCGCTTCTCCTTAGTGTAGGATGAATTCAATATTATCCCATCTGAGAGGAGATAGAATAAGCAGCTTGTCAACATGTAAAGTCCCTGCCATATGATTTCAAAAATGTTTATCATTGGAATATCATCCGAACAATTTAGCAAGGCTAAAATTTATCAGTCTACCTTCTGTCTTTGATAGGTAATTAAAAGTGAACTGGCCTTTTCTTCCACAAACTATAGACATTTGGAAAGAGTAGGCTATGGAGATAGAAACACGCTAACAGATGCTAAGATGTTCTAATAATAACATTTTAAATATTAAGGATTGAGTAGATGATAAGACTTGTAACAGTGCAATATCTGACTCATCATTGGTACTCAAAAAAATTGTGGTAGCTATTTTGATTCTGATTCTGATTACTATTATTACTTTAGCCATTCTACAATTAAAGAGAAAGTTTACGGCTAATCTCTGCCAAAGAGAAAATGTACTGTTTCTTTAAGTTTAGGCTGAAGTGTTTTCTCAAGTTTTCTGTGTTCTCTTGAGTTCCCTGCATTCAAAACTGATTTCACATCTGTATTTCAAGTGGAAGAGTATGAGTTCTTGGCTCTGTG
The DNA here is from genome assembly GCF_000951045.1 of Mandrillus leucophaeus. NCBI lineage: Eukaryota > Metazoa > Chordata > Mammalia > Primates > Cercopithecidae > Mandrillus > Mandrillus leucophaeus. The sequence goes on from NW_012109142.1 coordinate 534,169, forward strand.
CCAGAACTGCCTGTTGCCCAGTTCAAAGTTATTTTATTTTTTTATTAACCATGCTTGTCTTGGCACTCTAGGGAAAGTGAAATCGTGGAGCTTAAGTCCCAGCTGGCCCGCATGCGAGAGGACTGGATTGAGGAGGAGTGCCACCGGGTAGAGGCCCAGTTGGCACTCAAAGAAGCCAGGAAAGAGATTAAACAGCTCAAACAGGTCATCGAAACCATGCGGAGCAGCTTGGCTGATAAAGATAAAGGCATTCAGAAATATTTTGTGGACATAAACATCCAAAACAAGAAGTTGGAGTCTCTCCTTCAGAGCATGGAGATGGCACACAGTGGCTCTCTGAGGGACGAACTGTGCCTAGATTTTCCATGTGATTCCCCAGAGAAGAGTTTAACCCTCAACCCCCCTCTTGACACAATGGCAGATGGGTTATCTCTGGAAGAGCAGGTTGCTGGGGAAGGGGTTGACAGGGAGCTACTGGTGGGAGATAGCATAGCCGATGGCACAGATTTGTTTGATGAGATGGTAACAGCCACCACCACAGAATCTGGTGACCTGGAGCTTGTGCATTCCACCCCTGGGGCTAATGTCCTGGAGCTGCTGCCCATGGTCATGGGTCTGGAGGAGGGCAGTGTGGTGGTGGAGCGAGCCGTACAGACCGACGTGGTGCCCTACAGCCCCGCCATCTCGGAGCTCATTCAGAATGTGCTGCAGAAGCTCCAGGACCCCTGTCCCTCGAGCTTGGCGTCCCCTGATGAGTCTGAACCAGACTCGATGGAGAGCTTCCCAGAGTCCCTCTCTGCCTTAGTGGTTGATTTAACGCCAAGAAATCCAAACTCAGCCATCCTTTTGTCTCCCGTGGAGACCCCGTCCGCCAATGTGGATGCAGAAGTCCATGCAAACCGCCTCATGAGAGAGCTGGATTTTGCAGCCTGCGTGGAAGAGAGGTTGGATGGTGTCATCCCACTGGCTCGCGGGGGCGTCGTGAGGCAGTACTGGAGCAGCAGCTTCCTGGTGGATCTCCTGGCTGTGGCTGCCCCCGTGGTCCCCACGGTTCTGTGGGCATTCAGTACTCAGAGAGGGGGAACGGATCCTGTCTATAACATCGGGGCCTTGCTCAGGGGCTGTTGCGTGGTTGCCCTGCATTCGCTCCGCCGCACCGCCTTCCATATCAAAACCTAAATAGAAGTTGTTGTTACTGTGTGCCAATGTGTCCCATGTGGGTTGTGCCAGGTAGAGAAACAGGAGGTCGATCTGTGACGGTTTCTATTCTGTCGTTTTGCTCCTCGGTATTTGATTTGCACTATATTTAGTTGAAGCCTGTTCACTGTTTAAAACCGGAGGTATCTTCAAAGGCATGGAGACCTGGTTCTAGTAAATGTCCCACCAGTGCGGTATAGAAAGCATGCTCATGACCCTGCCGTGTCGTCTGAGGTACCCGTTCTTATCCTAGTGGTTCAGGAAGAGAAAATGCAGTTTGCACTTTCAAGACAGCTTCTCTAAGGCTGGCATGTTATCTCCTTGCTTTGCTTTGTGCCGTTTTAAAATGTGTAATCGTTCCAGCATTCCAATGGTCTTGTGCATAGCAGGGGACTGTAACCAAAAATAAACATGTATTTGTGTAATTGGTTTGAAGAAGTCTTGAATAGCTCTTTAGTGTCTTACTTGGGGTTGATAAGATTTGAGTGTCTGCAATTTTTTACTAAATGTAGCTACAAAGTCTTAAATGGCTTGTTTGTTCTTAAACTGTTAATTGATGAAATTGTGCATAAGTTTACAATGTACTAACTTATTTTGCTTATTATATATAGTGTTTTGTTGGAAATTGTAACCACACACTTCAGCATGATGAAAATAAAGATTAGTGTTTCCATTTAAATAAATGTTTTATCCTCCTATAAAATAATTATCTCTGTGATTTTACTTCTATGTATAAGAAAGACAATGAATAGCAGATCTAACATCTTTATCAATAGGGGTCTGTAAAAATTGAATTAAATTAGAAAGAGGGAAAAAGAGTTATTAAATAAAGGTGAAGATTTCCTACCCTTACTTAAAAAGCATCATTTCTGAGTACAAGTAGCTTTGTTTACTTTTAAATTGCCCATACGCTAGTTTGTCTACATGTTTATGCAGTAAGTACATCTTGAGTGTTTTCATGAACGTTGGGTTGATTTAAGCATGCTAGGTGTTCAGGAGAGGGAGAATATGGTAGTGACATACAGCTTCCTTCCTCAGAATGATAGGATGAGGGTGGGTGGCTGGGAAGGGATGAGAAGGTATTGGATCTATGTTCATCTAGTGCTTACACCAAAATTTTGAGATTAGTATTTTATACACATAAGAGAGCTAAGCCTCAAAGAGGAAAAATGTTCAGGATCTCAGAACTCATCTCTCCAGAAGCCATGATTTCAAGTGTCTGCAAAAGCAAATGCCTTTTCTAATTTGCCACACAAAGGGAAGAGGCTGGAAAATACCCTAAGTCCTCATCCAGAAACTCTTCTTCCATAGCACTTACCACCTTTAAACATACCACCCTTTTACTTACAATGTCTTGGTTATTACCCATCTTTCCCACTAAGATATTAGCTCCATGAGGGAAAGGATCTGTGTTCTGTTTTGTTCACAGGTGTATGTCAAGAACTTAGAACAAATGAAATAATAAGACTTAGAATTTGATAGCACAACAGGGAACCTATAATCAGTAATAATTTAATTGCATATATTAAAATAATTAAAAGAGTATAATTGGATTGTTTTTAACACAAAGGATATTTGAGGGGATGGATACCCCATCTTTCATGATGTGACTATTACATGCACATTGCCTGCCTGTACCAAAATCTCATGAGCCCTATATAGACACCTACTGGGGATGCCCAAAATATTTTAAAAATAATTTTCTAAAAACAAAATTTAAAAATTTAAAAATAACTTGATACAGTACCTGGTACACAGTGGAAAGTCTAAAAATTGCTGTTGAATGAATTAATTAATCCAGCAAAATACCAGGTACTCCGATGCTAACTGGGCACTTTCCAGGATGGGTCTTAAATAGTGAAGGAGACAGACAAGGTTTCTGTCCTCAGGAAGCTTACGTTCTGTGTCTGTGAGGGACACAACATGCCATCAAATAAACAAAAGATGGTTTCAGATAGTGGTAAATGCCTCAAAGGAAATAGGTGTTTTGACCAAGTGTGGCAGAGGTGAAAATAAGGGACACATCTCTGAAGAAATAACGTTGGTGGGAATGGATGAAAGTCAATCATGAGAAAATATGGGACAAAATCTTGTTGCAAGAGCAACAAATTCAAAGGCCATCAGATAGAATGGGCTCACCATGTGACAGGAGCATCCTGGAGGTCAGTGTGGCTGGAGCAGAGTGAGAAGGAAGGAGAAAGTTGGAGTAGACAGGAAGCTGCTTCATATGGGGTCACATAAACCATGGTAGAGGTTTCAGTTTATTCAGGGACACCATTTAGGGGTCTATTGTAATGTCCAGATGAGAGATGATGCCAATTTCGAGGTGGAAGTAGATACAGAGATTAAGTTGAATAATTACAGATATAGCTTGAAGATAGAACTAATGTGATTTGCTGATGGATTAAATGTGGAGTAAGGAAAAGAAAAAAAATAGGGGTGACTTAGGTTTTTGGCTCGAGCAATTGGATCAGTGGTGGCCGCATTTGCTCAGAATGGGAAGAGTTCAAGAGAAACAAGTTTGGGAAAATAAAACTGAGATGTCTATTAAAATACCTATGTGGAGGCATCAAGAGTAACTGTATATATAAATGTGAAAATCAAGGGAGCTGTCAGGAGTAGAGTTGTAACACTGAACCTTTCTGGCATTTGTGTGGTAATTAAAACCATGGGAACAAATGAGGTCATCCAGGAAGAGTGTAGAGAAGGAAAAAAGGTCAAAAATGGATCTTTGAGGTACTTCCACATTTAGGTAGAGGTGGAGGATGAAGAACCAACAAAACAGCCAAAGAAATAACAGCCCAAAATGTAAGAGCAAAACTAGGTGACTAGTAGTATAAAAACCAAGAGAAGAGAGTAATTCAAGAAGAATGGAGCAGTCAATTGTGTTGAAATCCCACCAAGAGATTGAGTAGTAATATGAGAATAGTTACATAGTCACTGGCTTTGACAGCAAGGTCTTAGTGACTGTGTCAAGATCAGTCCTTGGAGAAATGGGGATGGAAGGCCAATTGGAGCAGGTTGAAGAGTGAATGGAAGAGAGAAAGTGGAAAGAAATATGTGCTGCTGACTTTTTTTAAGTTTTACAATGAAGGAGAATAGGAAATTGAGTGGTAGTTAAAAGGAGATATAAGGTCAAAGGTTAATTTTTCAATATTGAGAAGAGACAGAACATGTTTGTATGTTTTTGTGATTGGGTCAATGAAGAGAAATAAATTAATGACATAGGAGGGAATAAAATAATAAAAAATTATAAATTAATTGAGGAAGGAGAGCCCTTGAAAAGAAGGGATAGGATCCAGGGCATGGGAATATGTGCGTGAGGAGAGATGGTTTGTCTCTGATAGGACATTTCTACTGGAATACACACGTGTCTCAAGCACACACATTTGTATTTACACATCTTGCAGCTCTCGTCAGCAGTAGAAGGATTTGTTTGAAATGGAAGGGAAACTATTTCTGGAGGTGAATAATCGGAAGTGTCCCAAAATACTGAGCCATGCTGACTCAGGTCCCTTCCTGTAGTCCTGCCCAGATCAATACTTAGATACTGGTATCTTCCTTAAAGTCCCTCCTTGTGCTTATTTTAAGTCATTGCTAAGAGCATTTTTACTTAAAAAAATTATAAGCCTGTTTTGAGTATCTGCTTGTTTCCATATAAACAAATATAACTACACAAACTCAGCATTGTTCTTCATCAATTCAAGTTGGAGGGAAAGGATAGGCTCTGGTTAGAAAGAATTCTCCACAAACCACGAATATTTATTAATTGTCAGATTGGATGCAGCTGATCACCAATAGCAAACAGTTTTATCGTCTTAATGTCCTATATCCTTCTTTACGTAAACCAAAAGATTCAAACAACCCATTGGAGACACTGGACACCCCCTCACCCTCCCTCTCCTCCTTCTTCAGGGTTTCAGCTGTATAGTCTGTGGAAAATTACTGCTTTTATTCAGAACAGTCTCTCACAAATGAGTCCCTTGGAGTAACTAAAAGATGGAACATGTTTGCCTTTTGGAAGCCCAAGGCACTGGCTGGTTTTGTGGATAGGATGATCTGATTCCATAGAAAGAAGTGCCTCGAAGTTGCTTTCAGTAATTAGAGTGCCTGTGATGTACAAACAGGCAGGAAAATGAAAAAAACAAGAACAATCCCACTCTATTGAACAAATTGCTGTCCCATGAAAGCAAATGTTAAACATTTCCTACAGTTAACGTGTGCAAACATTCCAATTTATAAGAAAAGATTTTTCCCAAAGGGATATGTTGACCTTTCCAAGTTGAGCTGTTCAGAAAAGAGGGAAAAAAATGCAATGCACTCAGATGCCAAGCGTTTCTGACATTTGTGGCAGAAGAAAAAGGAAGTCTGTGATTTGCATTTATCATTTGCCCTGCCTAAGTAGTGGTTGGGTCTGATATGTCTTCCTCTTGAGGGTTTTTCATTTTGAAAGATTTGGGGTAGTTTCCCATTTCCATTTTGGGTCAGTGAGCACTTGAAAAAACTTTATTTCCTTCCAATCTTGCCGGCAAAATGTGCACAATGAGGCACTAGCCTAGGAAATTAATAGTTTATAACAAATCTTGAAAGAATGTCATCAGACTCTCAATTGTCCTGAACAAAAACAATTAGAAAGTCCAAATAGAATAAAACAGGCTTGTATCAGGTAATTATTTTAAACCCACTGGATGTACTGCTGTGCACTGATTTTCCCACAATCATAATGATTGTTATAATGGTTACAATAACTTCAAAGAATTTTAAAATTTAAAAAAGGTTTAAGTGCTACTTAGAAGAGTTTTTGTTAGAAGATTGAAATATTTTTAGTAGCATTCAAGTTTGTTAAAAGATGTACAACTTTAACGCGTATTTTAGACATTTAAAAACTCCAATATATAAAACACATACAAATGAGCACACAGGCTGGAAGCCCTGCCACTGACCTCCCCCTACCCCCTGCGCGGGTCCTAGTATTACTTCTGAGAATGACTTGCATGTCATTTCCCTATATACTAGGTTCTTTGAAAACTTTCAGTTCATGTAAGATCTCATATATGAAAACTGTTAATTGAAATACTGCTCTGGTTAATGCTGAAGATATGTTTCTCTATTGCCCTAAATAAGGAATGCTTAACAGAATTGTTTTCTAAACCTTTGTTACAAAATTTGTCTGCCAGTGCTCTATTGGTTTAACTATGAAGAGGACCTCATTCTCTCTCCCTCAGATTATAGAAGCCATGTAAGTATCTGGGACTATCATGATACATATAAGATGACGATGCATTATAAAATTAAGTCTGACTCACCTTGTGAATATTAAAAGTAGGTATCATGGCTTCTCTAATTTGATGGTGCAGTTAAGAACCTCCTTCCCCTTCCTCACAATTAAATAGCTCACAGTGTTTGAAATGGTTTGCCAGCCTCACTTTCTACAGTAAACAATAGGTGCTGGCATTTTAAACTGACCTTTAATTTTTCTGAACCAGCACATTATTTCTAGCTTGTTGGTTGTATACAGAAAATGAAAAATGAAAGCAGAAATAATTTTTACATCTCCCACTGGAAGTTGTACATGGACAAGTTTTAAAAATGATCGCCCATGCACTGTCTCACTCTATAAGGGCTCCTTCTAATCAAGACAGATTAGGTAATTACAAGGTTCAGATGCACTGCAGAACCTCACAAAGCAATAAAAGCACTTGTATTTTCACATTTTAAACTTAAATGTGACAAGTTAAATATATCTGTATTCTTATGCACATCTTCACTTAGCACTGCAATAAAATGCTGAGTTAATTTCAGAGGCCACTATATCTGATTATGGTGTTTTCTCCATAAAATAGGTAAGCACTGCGTTTATTCAGGAATAGTCAACAGGTTTGGAAATGGCATTGCTGTATAAGAATTCAAATTAAGGTCTGAATATTTTAACAAATAAAACTAATCATGGGCAGTAGTTAATATCTTATAAAGAGCCAAAATTTCTCCAAGAATTAAGTCAACATACTGATCAGAGTATGTCCTTTGAATTTTCTACACAAGGAGATGTTCTCTTCTGTGCCATTCATTCTCTCAACCAAAACCTAAAGACACTCGCTAATAACTGACAAGGTCAGGGACAGTTTGTAGCAGGAAGGCCTCTAGGTACAATACTGGTCTGCACATGCATAGAACCTGTGGTCTTGACCTCATTATAATTATGACCCCATCAAGTGCGCTAATTGGCTTATTTCTGCAGGTGTGTGAATATAAACCACATTTCATTTTGCCTTATCTGACCCAAATGAACTGCAAATACGTAATTATATGGCACTGATATTCAACAGTTGTCATTTATATGAAAATAAAAACCAAGCTAATTTTCTTCATATTTATTAAATTACTAGAAAACACAAATTGGTATTATCTTCTATAATTTGTAATGCTATCTTCATTAAGAACTAGGAGAAACTTTAAAAGGCTTTTTGGCAGCTCATAGTTCCATCAAGAGAGGCCTTAGAAATCATAGTCCACATAGACTATTGATTAACCACTATTATAACCTCCTCTCAAAAGCTGCTATTTTCCATCCCATTAATCAAGTACACAATTTATTTTCTAAGCCTTGGTTTCCTTATATGTGAAATAAGGGTAATATCTCTCTTACAAGATTGCTAAGAGTCATTGATATAATTAGTCAAAGACTCAGACTTACAATAAATGTTCTCTGTCTTGCGAAATTTCAAGTTCAATTTAAAGATGTGTATAAAATACTGCAAAATCAGGCAACTTCTCCCACTCTTTGCAGGGAAGGCGTTGCCAATACCACTGAATGGTGAGATGTGGGAAGTATACAGGGCCTCATACCAACTTCCAACTATTGAGTGCTTATACTGAACACTTACGTACAGTCTCAATCCTTACAACCACTATTTCCATTTAAAAGAGTTGTAAACTCCGGCAGTTTGTTTAATGCTGTACTAGCTCTACAGAAGCTCTAAGAACTCTGGGAACCTCTCAGAGCTGGTGTGATCTGATCAATGTACATAAGGAAAGCATCTACCAAAAGACTCCCTGAAAGGAAGTCCCCTGAAAGGGAAGGCTGGGATACTCTTGGACTGGCTGCAGACTTTCAGTGAGCTTCTCTGCAAAAGTTTCCACTGGTGAACGAGCAGTGTCAGCAGGGGGTATGAAAGGATAGAAACAAATGTGTTGTATGAGGGTAAAAGACGGTCAAGGAGGTCCCTAGAATAGAGTGTTTCTTCAAGCTATAGAAGATCGAAGGTGTCTGGTGAAAAAGCATTTTACTAGCTCTCAAAACTTACTCTGGTTATTGAGTATGCCCAATGGTCATGACCAAGAGGGATGGAAGATAAAAAGTAGAAGGCAATGCAAAAAAATCAAAATACAGTTGAGTACAAAAGGAGTGCCTAGCTGTTGCTGTAAGCTTGGGATAGTTTTGGTTACATTAAAGTGAAAGGAATTACACAAAGAAAAAAGTAAGTCTCTTCATATTGTATTAGGACAGATCAGTTCAAATTTTTAAAAAACTATGTAAATGACAAAAACAAGTGTATTAGCTACTAAATATGCTCTTCATGAACCTACTATCTTCTTCAGCCATCCAGTTCACCTGAGAGGGTATAAGCTCCTTCCCTGGAACAATCTGTAGGCTCTAGTCCACTCCCAACCTCCCAGCATGGATCCATTCAGAACCCTAACTGTCATGTTTGCTTACACACCTAAAGATTTCCTTTGAGCAAGGGGCTTAAGGAGTATGAAAATCATTGTTGATTATTCCAAATCTGAACTTCATAGGATCAAACAAGTTGAGTATGTTAGCTCTGACTGGCTCAAACCATCCTTTAGGAAACGTACCATTCTCAACAAAATTCAAGCTTTTTGGAACACTGACTATGGTTAGGTTTACACCATGGTGGTAGCTTGTAGTGTTGGAAGCTCGATCCAGATGCTGGTTTCTCTAGGTACCTTCTGCCCAATCACCAATCTTCATCAAGAAACAACCCAGAAATAATCACCCAGAGGCGAGTGCATGTCAAAACTGAGAAATTTGGATGCAGAATTTAAAATTTTCAGTTCTAAAATATCAACTCAATTAAACATGCTACAGGAAATGGCTAGAAACTATGAAATTACATTAAAAAAAAAAAAAACACAAGGTAAGTTTCACATGTTTTTGATTACTTGTTATCTCAGTACATGAAATGCACAATTTTGGTAATGGTTAAAATGTCACTAATTCTATCTAAGCCTACCAGTATTTCTTATTACTTCTAATAAGCATCTAAAACTGACAATTCTTTATTGAAATCAATAAAACAAAAAATAGAAACCGTAAATTTAGTAGCTAAAGGAGACAGTATGCTACCATGAATTGTTTATCATATGCATTTAACTCAGTGACTACTTTTGGGACCAAAATATACCCAAGTTAATACAGGAATTTAGTTTACACATCAATAGAGATAAAATAAATTCCAGAATTGTTACCTATTCTTTCCACAAGAAAAATCTATTTCTTCCTAATTAATCATACTAACTATAATTTCTAACATCTTTATTTTTAAATAACCAAAAACCAAAAAGCCAAAAAACAACAACAAAAACCTCAAACATATGAAAATCATGACCAAAGCAAACTTAAATACTTTTCAGTTACTGGGGAAAAGCAATACAAGTAATTGAGCTAAAGGAAGTTTTATCCTTTATGAACTCCAAATTTAGACAAGCCATGTTGTATTCCCATAATAACTAAATATAAATACAAAGAAGGAAGAGAATACATTATTAAAACTTTGAGCCCAGTTCTATTTAAGTTGGGAGTTTATTAGCAGAAATTCTAATGAATATAACTGGAAATATAATTTGGGGCTATAACAAACTCTGTATCAAAGTTAAATTTCATCTTATTCTATAATCACATTTAGTCTGGAATCTTAGGCTAAGGGCTTAAAGGGTTCTCATTGTATAACTTATGATTTTTCTATAAAATATCACTTTAAGTAAAATAAATTAGCAAGGTTTGGCCTGTAGAGTATCTATGACATTTTAAAATCTCACAGAGTGTTGATTCTAGGCAGTAACTTAGTAAAAATCTTTAAAAATTCTAAAATGATAGGAAAATCGAGCTGGATGCATTTCAGTTGTGATGAAAAGGTTAATGGGATTTTAAACTATCAAGTCTACTTTTCTCCTATAAACACAGTATTTAACTATTTCCTTAAGACTATTTTGGAGCCAATCAACAGCATAAATAAAAGATTATTATTCCTACCTTTATGATTTAATGAATCAATAATGTTATCCTAGCCAATAACACAGGTAACCTACATAATGTCGGACTTCTAAAGCTAATACAGAAATCATCTACAAGCTTTGAAATATTTGACCTGATGGCTTTATGCATTTGTAAATTAATGGCTTTTGGGATGGAGGAAGAACTAAGGCACTCAAAGATACCACAACATCTTAAAATCTATAGTGAAAGGAAAAAACTACTAATACTAGTTCTTAAAACTCACAAGTCATAATGTAAAACAAATGTCATTTTAGTTGATTTTCAATGTTTATACATGCGGTATAAATTACATGTATGACATTACAACACCAATCCAAAAGAAAACAATGATGTACAAAATGTTTATGATAAATAAAATTATTGCATTTAATGTCATTTTCATGAAATGAAAATCATCAAATTCCTTAATGTTGTATCAAACGTAAACAATACCAGTTCAAATTAGAGAGAATGTATGTCAACACCAACTTTTGACAAAAATAAGAAAGCTAAAGCCCTACAATTTATCTAATTTAGGTCAGGTAACCATGGAAACAAAAGAATATTAAAATTATTTATTTTATCATTATGCACACTGAAGGAAATCATAACAGACCTTTTCCACCATAAAATTATATACACCCATTTATTTAGCTAGAAACACTAGCTTGAGAGGTACTGATATATTCCATTTGTGATACTTTCTGTACAGCAAACAAATGTCTTATATTTGGAGCACGTTGAAGAAAACATTGTCTCAAGTCTTTTTTGTTTTTTTGAGTCTCAATCACTAAGAGTTCAAGGTACTTTGGGAGAATCCTGGTGTCCTGGATGGCTTGATCAATGTATTAAAATCAAGCAGTGTGTATTCTTAAAATACTCTTACATCCACACAAATGTTGCTAGAGTTGTGGAGCTGAGATTTCTCCTACTGGCATGATAAAATGTGAAGAACATGTGTTATGAAAGTTTCACACCAATTTTATTTTGTTCCTTCTTCATTAGCCGTTGTGCTTCCTTTTCCATTTTCTTCCTTTGTTGTTCGGCTGCTCTCTTTTCTCTGTCTGCTAGTTTCTGCTGTCTGAAAAGAAATATATTTTTACTTTTAGAAAATACTACACAGGTAAAATGGCAAATAAATTCTAGAAACAAATAGCAGTGCCTTTTTATCACCACCAAATAAAATGTTGAAAGTCTTGAAATCTTCTCACTAACTTGAAAATTCCAAATATTTTCAAAAACAGGATTTCTCTTAGTTCCTAGAACATGACTTGTGAAGTAGAAGAAATATTATCTCTATTTTACAAATAAGTAAAATGAGGCATAAAGGCTACGTGACTGGCCCGAAGTCATAGGATTAAGTACAGGGATAAGAACCCACATCTTCTGACACTTCTTATTCAGATTATCTCCATTTCGTAAAACAGTACTTCCATTGAACCACATCTTTTTCTGGGGATACCATTCAGAAAAGCTTGATATTGAGCTTGATAATCTCCTGTTAATATAGTAGTTATAAACAGCCAGTATTTAAAGAGAATGATGAACACAGCTGAACAGAACACATGCTCCAAAAAGAAAACGGAAACTTAAGATACACCTTCCACCTAGAATCTAGAAATAAATTTCAAGATTAACATGTGACTAACTCTACCAAAGAGAAGAGTGGTGGGTATTTAATCAAATACTGCATGTTCTCACTTATAAGTGGGCGCTAAATTATGAGAACACATGAACATATAGAGAACAATGCATACTGGGACCTACCAGAAGGGAGGAGGTTAGACAGAGGGAGAGGATCAGGAAAAATAATGGATATTAGGTTTAATACCTGGCTGATGAAATAATCTGTATGACAAACCCCCTTGACACGTTTACCTATGTAACAAACCTGCACATCCTGCACATGTACCCTTGAACTTAAAAGTTTTTTTTTAAAAAAAGAGAGGTAGGTATTTACTAATTACACTTTGTGAAACACATACCCCTTCCTTACTCTTTCCATAACTCCACTGACCCAGACTCACTCTCTCTATCTTTATTGATTGGTTTATGTAGGGAGTGGAGGTAGGAGTGGGATGATGAAACAGGACAGAGCAGAGTGAACATACGTTGGTCCTGGATCTGAAGGGTTAGGTGTGAGAAAATCGTTCAAGTATGCAGCGTTGAGGAAGGAAGCTACAGGTCACAATTGGGCATGGAATAGGCAACATTAGGTTATATGCAGAAAAATCCAAAGTGGATTATCTATGTCTGGGGGAGATCAATACTGACTACAGTGAGTGAAAAGTATGTACAGTTCTCAATCATAAACAGGAGTAGGCAGAGTTATGGATGACCAAAATTCAAGAAAGTAAAGAAACTATTTTTGGCAACATTTTGACTTTTGCTATCAATTTCTGAAGAACAGTTTTAAAAAATCTATTTTTCATCACTCTGCTCATGTTCAAGAAAAACTAATAATCTGAACTAAAAATGTCAAACCAGAAGAAAAAAGGAAGGTAAGGAAAAAACTATAAAGGGCTGGCTAGGCTATAAGCAAGTGAGATAACAAAGTTTTGACCTGGTTACTAGCTAAAATAATATAAGGGCTGAGCACCTCAAATACAAAAATCCAAAATCTGAAATGCTCCAAAATCTGAATTTTTTTGAGGGCTGACCTGATACTCAAAGGAAATTGTCACTGGAGCATTTCAGATTTTAGATTTTCATATTTGAGATGATGAACCAGTAGTAGAACACAAATATTCTAAGGTTTCAAAAATTTCAAAATCTGAAACACTTCTGGTTCCAAGCATTTTGGAAAGGGATACCCAATCTGTATCAAAAACTAAAATGTAAAAGAGACAACGTAAGAGATAGCTGCAGACGACAATACATTTTACCTATCCAGATTCATGCTGGGAATTATTAAAGTACCAGAATCATCATTCTTAGCAATACTGATCACAGTACTGGCAGCATTTTATAGTGGCAATAGGAAAAAAGCTCAGAGTTAGAAGATACGGAATGTGGATACACTTTTAAAATGCTCAGTGTCTATTCGGGGGCAGTAACAATGTACAGACGCCTCCATGTCTCTTTGGCTCTACCTATGTACTTGCAGCATGAAGCATGTCTATTGCAGATTAACAATCTCACTCTCCCAAGCTGTCCTTAAAGGGTACAACATTAAGTTTTTAAGTACATTTTTTTCATTTGTCTTGTTTTGTTAGGGGTTAAGAGGCTATAATGAAAAAGAAAAGGTTTTTGTACAATGTTAAGATATTTGTGAACTCATGGCATGAACTCTACAGTGAGATTACCGTATTTAAAAAGGACAGCCCCCTTCCTTTGTCTTTGCAGTTAATGGCACTAATAATTACTAGAATCCCCAAAATGTCTTAAATACTCAGACATCTGTATTTATTATTTACTTTTTAAAATAACACTGAATTTTAAAGAGATGATTTGTCTTTTTTGATGATCCATGCAATATCCTAAGTGTTACAGTTCACAATTTAAAAAATATTCCCTTTATAAAAGATAAGCTATACTGACTAAATAAGAACTAAATTTTAAAAACTCTCACAATTTTCCTGACTGAATTTTGAAATGTGACTTCCCCTAACCAGCAAAAAAACAAACAAACAAAAAAGGACTTGATACATTTCAAACGAAAAAGAAACAAAAACTTCAAACAAAATTCCCAGTTATTTAGCTGCACCCTCTGCTGGTTGTTCAAAGTAACTAATTTACTGACAAAGCCAAGAAAGGAAAATACAAAAATGAAATCCGTTTTTTTGTTGCGAGTCAGATAAAGAATAATTTGTTTGCTATTCCTATGATAAAAACAATCTAAATTTTAAAATAAAAAAAATTATATTGCTGTATCTTACTATACAATTTTAAAAATGCATAAATTATTTAGATGTATTTAAATATCTTTTAAAAATCAGTAGTCACTAGCTCTCCCTTAAGATAAATTTTCTCTTTACTCTTTGACCTAACGTAGCAGTACTAAGAAATATGTTTGCTGCCCACACACAAAAAAGAACAACCAATAAAAATGAACTTTAGAACTTCCAGAATAGTATTTTTTGTAGAATGGGTAGTTCATCTAACACATAGGGCTTTCACGGACATCATTTAAGATATATGTACAAACGTACAGTGTCACATAAGTTATTTTCATTCAAATGAGCAGTGCTGGGCACTATACCAGATCATGAGGAAATGGAAGTAAAGTTGTAACTTCTGATCTAGAGGAATATCAAGCTTGCAATATGATATGTATCATATGTATATAACCATATATATATATATAAAACTTTTTATATACATGTATACATAACATTTCATTTGCCATTAATTAAGTTATTTTGTTCCTACAGTGCTTAAAATTCTTGGTTTCCATGAGGTTTTAATCATATAAAATAGTATCTGCAGTCTGAAATACAAAAAAAAAACCAAAAAACTCCATATTATCTAAGGCTCAAAAGAAGAAAAATATATTTGACAGAATAGGCTCCCTTGACTTGAAACACAGGAGGGAAGAAATCTAGTTCTTCTACTCAGGTTGCAATATAAATGCCACTCAAATACCTTAGAACTTCTTCTGCTTGCCAGGCTGCATCTTCTTCTTCTTCCCATGCATTGGTATTTTCTTGCCAGGTATCTAAGTCACCTAATTCAGACTACAATGAAAAGTAAAACAAAATTAAGAGAGTAAAAGTCATCCTTTCTCCACATAGCCGTCAAAAAGAGTATCTTTTAACACGTAACTTAGAACCTGTCATTCTGCTGTGTCTTTTCAGTTTCCTTACCCTGTCCTATAAAAGGCACAAATGATTTTGCTTTTGGCTTGCCTAGAACTGATGTATGACTTTCAATGCTCAACAGTCCAAGGCAAGTCCAGCTTTCTTCTTTATTTTATGTTTTATGGGATACTCTCTTAAATTTTCTTCTTTGCTGTACTTTATTTTGAAATGAACAAGAACAGAACATTTCTTTGGTTTCTTTCTCTTCTCAGTAAGATGAGGGAGCTGGGGACAGAGTGACAAGAAATTGATTGATCCCAGACTGAATCAGAAATCCTTGACTGGACTAATCTGTGCTGAAAAGAACTGCAAGCTGAAATGTAAAAACTAGCACAGTCATCTTCATTTAAGCATATGTAACTTACCAGAGATTTTTTATTGGCACTTACTATGTCAATCCTAGGCAAAAATGACAAATCATGCAAAATGTATCTTTATTGAAATACTTCTATGCCATGCTTCCTTTTCCCAGTCTTTCTTACCTGGTATCATCTACTGGTCCCTACCTCTATTTCCCAAGGCAGACCTCCAAGAGTTCAGTTTTCTTTCAATAACTAACGAAAATGGTCATGCTGGACTGTTTAGGTAGGTTTGGAAGTGACTGTGTGTAAAATAACTGGTACCAATCTGTGAACAGATTTATTTAATATCATATTGTTTTAAATACTTACCCCTAAAAATGAAATAGAATGTTTTGAGCTTTCTTCTTCTGACAATATATGTAATACCATACTCTGTTAAAAATTATTAAAATATTTCTAATTGTTTAATATACATTTCTGAAAGGAGCGTTTTTAAAGCTACTGAAAGTGCAAATGACAGCTTTGAAAAGTACCAAGCTATCCTCTTGACTGCAGCAGGTAGAAATCTTGCCTTTTCTTCTCCCCACCTCCTTGTTTTTTTTTGTTGTTTTTTTTTTTTAGGAATCAGCATTTCACTTTGCTGCCCAGGCTGCAGTGCATGGTGTGATCATGGCTCACAACAGCTTCAAACTCCCGGGCTCCAGGGATCCTCCCACCTCAGTTGCCCTAGCAGCTGGGACTGCAGGCACATGCCACCACAACTGGCTAATTGTTTTTTACTTTTTTTAGAAATGAGATCTAGCTATGTTGCTCAGGTTAGTCTTGAACTCCTGACCTCAAGTGATCCTCCTGCCTCAACCTCCCAAATTGCTGGGATTACAAGTATGAGCCACTGCACTCAGCTGCTTTCTTTTCTCTTTACTAATTTGACAAGATTTAAAATTGTATCGTTATTTTACTTTGTTTTGTTTGAGACAGGGTCTCACTCTGTCACCTAGGCTGGAGTGCAGTGGTGTGATCACGGCTCACTGCAGCCTCGACCTCTTGGGCTCAAGCAATCCTCTTACACCAGCCCCTCACAAGTAGCTGGGACTATAGGCGTGCACCACCACACCCAGCTAACTTTTTTAGTTTGGTAGAGGGGAGATTTCGCCATGTTGCCCAGGCTGGTCTCGAACTCCTGAGCTCCAGTGACCTGCCCACCTTGGCCTCCCAACGTGCTGAGATTACAGGCATGTACCACCTCACTGGGCCTACTATGAGCACTAGTAAGATCAAGCTTTTCTTCAAATTAGGTTACGTCTATTTCTTATTTGTAAATTTCCCATTCATATTATCTATTCTTCCACTAAAGTAAGTATTTGACTGTTAGAGTAAATAAAATATTTAGATTTTTTTAAAAAGTGAAACTATAGAGACCATTAAAAAGGGTGGTACTGATCCTTTAGTAGAGATGGCCTTAGTAAAAAGAAAAAGGGAGAAAACCATTTATAGATCTGTCTACATAAAAACTAAATACACCTGCCCAACAAAAATACCCAAACCAATTGAACAAACTAAAAAAGTATAAAACGTGACATTTATCTTTAGTATAAAAGAACTCTCACAACAATACGAATGATGAATTCTAGAAAAAAATAAAATGTATAGTTTAAAAGAAGAATCTAATTTGTAGAATGAATGGTAAGATATTTTTGGTATAGAAAACATAGTCCAATAGGTTACCATCCTCTCCTATGCAATGCCCCTTTATTCTGTCTGCTTGGGAGGAAAATACGTGGAAACAGCAGTGGAGACATTCTCCATCTACCCTACTTACCCCTTCTCAACTTTGTAAGTAGTTGTATATTTACAACTTTACAATGAGCTACAATAGTATTATAGTATTATATGGGTGGCAAATATTGCTAATTCAGCGGGTAGGATTAAAGCATTTCACCAATACGGATCAAACATATATGAATACAGTTTAATTTTGAGATGTATAAAATAAAAAATTAAACATTATAATGCTACGTTATTCAGCTAAGTATCTATGGTGTATGTTCATAGCATCATGTAACGGCATAGGAATTATCAAAGTTTGTAATTACATTGACATGTGTGATCATTTATTTAATATCATGTCTCCCCTACTAGAATGCATTTTTCTGAGGCAAAGACCCTTTAATGCCACAGGGTCTGGCTTTAGTAAAAACAATGTTTTTACTCAATGAATTAAAAATATACATATACATGGGTCACCTGGGGAGAGGGGCCTCAGAAGCAACTATGCAGTTTACACAAATAAATAAAATACATAGATTGACAGACAAATGTAGTTTAAAAATACGTCCACAACTTCTTAAGACATTCCTTCCTTCAAGAGGTGGAGGCTTGCGTGTGGGCTGGATTTAGTGGCTTCTAAAGAAATAATGTGGAAGTGACAGTGTATCACTTATAAAACCACATCACAAAAAGGCATTGTGGTGTCACCCTCACCCATGAGCAAGTGCTCTCACTCTCTTATCACTTACTGGGAAAATCAGCAGTTACGTCATAAAGAAATTCAAGCAGCTCCTTGGAGAGGTGCACAGCAAGGAACTGAAGCTTTGTGCAAACAAACAGCATTAATTTGTCAGGTGTAGAAGTGAGCTGTCTTTGAAATGAATCCTTCGACCACAGTCAAGCCTTCAGATGATTGAAGACCCAACCCAATGACTTGTCTGCAAACTCATGAGAAATTCTGAGTTAGAACCACCCAGTTTAGTCACCTGGATTCCCAATTCACAGAAACTGTGACATTAATATTTGTTATTATTTCAAGTCACTGAATTTGGAGTTGTTACACAACAATAGATAATATAATCAATCAATCAAAGCATGCTTAAAGCTTAGGTAGGTAGGGGTCTGGACATCTGTGCTTTTAAAAAACTTCCAAAGCTGATTTTGATATGCTCCCAAGGTTGAGAACCTCAGCTGTCTACTTCTTTCAAAAATTTTTCCTTTAGAAAGTTTCATTTAAGTCAAATCATTTAAAATTAAGTCATACTTTGAATGAAAATACACTCTGTGAAGAAAACAATTCACAACTCACTTTAAAATAATCTACCATTAGGGTTAATCTCTCATTTTAAGGGTAATCTCTCTGATGTTCATATTTTTAAATAACATTATGTCTATCTTTCACGTGTACAATGAGACCTTGATCTTAGTATCTAATGTAATTTACAATCTCATAAAAGGTTAGGATTGGTAAAACTCCAGATTAACCTCTCTCGAACTGCTAAACTTGTTTCAAAGTTACAAAAACATAAATACTATGTTAAACTCATTTAGATTTTATTCCTCTGCTTTAAAGAAAACAGAAACAAAACGAAACCTTTCCCTAGAACCATTAACATACTTACAGACTGATGAATAAAAGGCAGATCTTGCGTAGCTGCTAATCTACTAGAAAAACCTGTGCTCCCATCTGGGATGCCAAAATTCAATGGTTCTCTCTTCTTAATAACAATCTGAAAGATTAATTGAAAAAGAATTATAGGGATATTTTACAAATCACTACATAAGAATAGACAACCAAAACATTTTGTAATTACTTAAAATATTTCTTTTTAAAATTTACAATGTAAAAACTAAAAAAAGTCTGTAAATACCAATTTCCCAGGCAATTGTTGTAAAAATCAGTTACATACTAAGAAAAATTGTATTTCACTTTTAAAAATTAATACAGTCTCATTTTCTTTCTTCCTCTCCTACTTTCCCCAGACCCCAAAATATGATCAATCACTTTTAGTTACTGTATTAAATAAGAACAGGTATCATATCCTGCCAATAGTATAAACAACTCTCCCAGCATGTGAGATACCTATGAATACATTAACTCATTCAGGCCAGTAGCATCAAAAAACACTTATATGATATGTTGGTAGCCTTATTCAAAGCATTTCCACTCTAATTAATTTAATAAGGCACTATAGTGTAATATACCAGCTTCCTACTGAGAGCAGCAGTATACTTCCACAATACAAGGTATTCCTCTACTAAGAAACTCACTTAAAGAATCCTTCAAAAATACACAATTTAATGTGTTTTAGCATTGAGAAATTTGGACAACTCAACAAAAAAGAATGTAAATGTTATCAACCTAGACAATGTAAATATAAATGTATAGCTGAAATCAGTTGAGAGAAAGAAGGTGAGGAACAACTGCATTATAAATTGTGAAATAATGTCCTAATTTTTATAAAGTGTGTGTAAATATATACATACACATATATATATATATATATATATGAGATAACATTTTCTATGTTTGAACAGGAAAGTGAGCTTTAAGTGTGTTTTTCTGATATAGCAGAGTGACTGGGAAATAAATAAATCTTCATTTACCATAATATTAATGTAATGGACAATGTCTGTTACTGGTAAACAAGAAATGGAAATATAATCATATTATAGATAGATATGGTGACAAACACTTGAAGAAATCCAAACAGAAAATTATTGAGTGGCTGCTTCTTGGAAGTAGAACTGGCTAAGAAGAGTGATAGGTCAGAAGTCTCACTTTTCATTATAAGTTCTTCTACATTTTTTGATTTAAAAAAAGTACATGTAGTATTTTGATAAATGAAAAGGAAAATACTCAAGCATTCTGCTTTTTCCAGTAATTCCCTGTATCTCTAAATGATCTTCCATATTCAATTCAAAAGAGATTAAATAATGTATAGATGACTAATACAAACTCACAATTATTCTTAAGTTCTTAGAGTCCTCCATCAGTTTTATAATGGTTACAAACAATAAAATCCACTTATCAGTTTGTAGATATTACCAAAGTATGAACTTGTTAGAACTCTTATCCAATTCACCTTAGTCTCCATGGCAGAGATTGGAGTCTAGAATCTGACATATAGTAGGATTTCGATACATGTATAAATATAATTTTAAAAGATTTGGGGTACAACTTACTAGAACTATGTCCAGGTCATTTGAACATATAAAATTCTTACTTAACACGACAGAAAACAAACAACAGATAGTTAGAAATAGGCTTTCTAAGAAATGTGAATTGTATAATCTAATTTTAACTATAGGAATCCAAAAAGTAGTTTAATCTCCAAAAGCATAAATCTTAACATACTTTCTGAGTTTTCCTAATAGTTGGTGTCATGTCCTTAAAATAGTCAGGTTCCAGTTGTTCCAAAGAATTTTGTTGTGTTGCCACACTCCCATTCCCTCCTTCGATCTTTACACTGGTGGGTGCATCTTCATCCCAGGAAGTCCACTCTTCAACATCTGTCTAAATTTAATTGATCAACAGTATCAGCCACAAAGGGGCAACTTAATGAACATTTCATTGATGATTTATTGGAAAAATGGACTTTACAAAAACACTGGTTTTCACACATTTTTGACCCACAGGAAAATATACATTTTATATCGCAGATCAAAACTTGATCAAAAGTTGAAAAAATACAAGATATTCTGATATGTTCTATTTTATTCTATTATGTCTATTAAAAAACAAAAAACAAATAAAACAAAAGCAAATGTTCTGAAAACTGAACTGACATTAAAACTACAACCCATAGAAGGACTGGACATTTTCACCTAAGCCTAACCAGATTGATCATCTGATAAAAAATACCAAGCTTCTCCACATGATTTAAATAAGACAAAGTCTCAAAGCATAGTATTCAAAATGTTCATGAAACAACCCAGAATTATTCAGCACATAAAAATCAATAAATCTTAATTTGCAAGGTAAGTTAATCAACAGATACCAACACCAAAATGATATGCTGGAATTCTCTAAGGCTTTACAATAGCTATTATAAAAATGCTCCAACAAGCAATAGCAAACACTTGAAACCAATGAAAACAAAATAGAAAATGTCAACAAAGAAACAAGATAAAATGAAGAACTAAATAGAATTTTCAGACCAGATAAATTTAACAACACAACAAAAATCAAAGTAATTTCTATTAATATATTGTTCTAGGACACTTACTCAATTTTTCAAAAACAAAACAAAACAAAACAAAAGAACAAAGAAAAACCTACCTGCTTAGGAACTGATGAATAATCAACTGTAGTTGGCAAAGTTATTTGGTCTCCACTTAATTTCCGTCCTCTGCCAGATCTGAAACAAAAATGAAATAATTTATTTCAAGAACTACCAAAACAAGCAAAGTAAAAGCACTATGTATCTGGTAATTTAAGGCTTATAAAACAAGATTTTTCTCAATTTTATGATTATTGATTTTAATAATTAACAGTTACTCATTAATTTATGGTAAAAAAGTCATAAATCAGACATCTTGTGAATGTTTTTTAAATCTTGGACAGAAACAGAACAACGTAACTGCTTTTTGGCTTAAGACTTCGAATTATAAACAAATTCAAGAGGAATATGAAGTCAAAAACAAAAATGCAAGATGGTTTCAGAGCATGCTCCTTGGAGTGCTATGGGTTCTGTGGGTGAAGTTCTGGGCCACCTTTGCTGTTTTAAACAGGGTGGCTTGGCTTTTATGTTTTATACATGGGGTTTCTTGGTAAGATTAACTATTAAGAATTAAATCACTGGTTTGAACCAAACGGTAATTTAGTTTTAAGGATTAGTAGGAGAAGTACCACATTAAACAGGACGTACTATAACTCAGTTGTTAAGAACATGTGCTGTGGGATCTGTAAACCACAGTTTTCAATGTTACTTCTATTATGTCTAGTTAGAATTATCTACTTCTCAGCCTCAACAGCCTCATCATCTATAAAATGCAGGTATTCAAACCCACTTTTGCAGGGTTGTTTGGATTTAATTAACTGACATATTTAAAATCCCTAGACAGTGTGTGCCTGCTACATCGCAAAACATACAAAAAATGGCAGGTAATAGAGATGATGAGTCACTTACTTCACTTCAAATAATCTACAAAGCATCGATAAGAACTAATTGATAAAGTCAGCTATTTTTATTACAGATTCAAAGCTATATTTGTTTAAAGGCTGAATAGAAAAGTAATATAAAAAAGTAATATGAAATTTATGACATAAGCCTGCTTTTCCTTTCAGTAGAGATGGGGTTCTGCTGTGTTGCCCAGGCTGGTCTTGAACTCCTGGCTTCAAGCTATCCTCCCACCTCGGCCTCCCAAGGCACTGGGATTACAGACATGAGCTACCATGCCTGGCCAAGCCTGGTATTTTAAAATACGTGGTCTAAGGTTCCTTCAGACACCAAAGAGAAACTTATCCTAACATATGGTCAGTTTTCTTTAAAATAGAACATACAATCAATTCTAAATATGTATACATTTACAATAGGAATGTTCTTCATATTTTTACATCAAGAAAATTTCTTATCGTAAAAGTAATCTATTTAATGAAAATTTTAAAAAATAGTAGTGCAAAAAGAAAACATCTATATTTCATCACCACTGTTAACACAATGCTTCTTATTTTAACTCCCTGTCTTCTGGCAATTAATACCCATTTTTAATGTTGCTTTACCTGGTGAATTTCTGGCCATTCTCTTCCTCATTCTCTGGTCATTTAAACACTTAGGTCACTCCTTTTTCTACTTCCCAAATCCTACCCTCTTGGGTGATTTCAAGTCAACCACCTAAATTTTCCATTTCTTTCTTGACTTCTGCTCGAGTGATTATCTCTGGATGATCATTTCACCCACTTGGTCTCTTGCAATACCCTGGACTTTTTTTTTTTTTTTAAATCTCAGACCACTCTACTTGTAGCAATAAATTCAATGGCACTTAAGTCTCAGAGTTTTAGCAGCTATCAAATGGTCATTTAGCCAGAGACTGCAGTTCCCATCCTTCCTTGCAGCTAGGGGGCCATATGACTAAGCTCTGGAAAGCAGGCAGTGCAAAAATTGTTGTGTGCAACCTCTAAATCATGTCTCTCTCTCTCTCTCTATATATATATAAAGAGCTGATTGCTATCCATTTCCTCTTTTACTATACCCTCCTCTCAGTGTGTAACTTTTTCACAGTACCCTTAGGCCACAGAAACACCTAACAATTCCACCAAATAAGGTAGTTACACCCAAAAATCTTAATACTTAAGTATGTCCTAACTGCTTAGTAGCCATTGTAAAAAATACACATTTAAAGAAAACGTCATATTTCTATTTTATTCTTAAATAACCACAATCACTGTACTTATTAATGAAATGTGTGTGCCTGTTGAACACTGCACAGCTTCTTATGCCTTAGAATAAGACTGGAGACCATCATTCTTGTTTTCAGTTCTACATTAATTTTGGTGCAGTACTTGCTTTTAATTACAACCTAAAATTCTGGCTTTGCAACGAGATGTCACCAAAAATATAAGTAAACAAAAACTATCTCAAACATTAAAGAATATCATCATAAAAAAATACTGCAGGATTTAATGTTGCAAATATGAACTACTTTGAGTTGAGGTATTCAACAGATGCTATCACTATGTTTCACTGGAAAATTTAAAATATTCTATGGCATCCCTGTGAATTTCACGTAAAGCCCTGAGGTGCCTCAGCACACATTTTAGAAATCATAGCTCTCGGGTATGATCCTGTGACAAAACAGAAGGAACTGAAGTCTACAGATGATGTCCTAAAGCAAATGACCTACCTGCCCTTGACTAGCATATTCTGGAATGTTACTTAAATAGACAAAATAACTTTTTTTTAATATAAAAACAACACTACTGTAGTATAGGCAGAAATATCTATTCTGAAGTTCACCTAACCACTTTAAAACATTCCTATAACGAAACAAATACATCAAAGTTCTGTGATGATTATAACAACGAAAGTTGGTCTGTCTATTCCTAAACAGTATTAAGCATATTATTTTAGTGGAAAGTGTAAGAATTTGAATGAACAAAAACAACTGAACCTCTATTTTCTAGATCTGAAGTAGAGAAAAAGTATTTAAAAATGACTAGGAATTAATGAATAAATACTGCAATCAAGATATTCAGCTTAAATATAACCTGTCCCGTCCACAAAATTCTAAGTTTTGAAGGTATCCAAAACCAGCGAGGAGATAAACAGGTCAGTTTGAACATAAAACTTACCTGCATATTAATCTCTTTAGGAATGAGAATACTGTTGCTAGGCAGGTACAAAATTTAAATAACCGAAACTGGGTGATGGCCATGGTGGGAATCAAAACCTGTGGAAGAAGCACAAAACAAAAAATGCAGTAAATCGATTTCAAAAGTCATACTCCTGTCCTGAAGAGACCTATTATGCACTGAGAAAAATTTAAGATAGTTTTTACTTTTCTCTAGAAACTATAACACAGTAAATTTTAAAATTATAATTTAAATCATATTAACAATTCAAAAACCAGATTTTTCAGTTTTCAGTGGTTGTAAAGATAAAATCCCTCATTTTGAGTTTTTGAAAATATTTTACCTAAATCTATTAATACAAAAATTTACAATTCAAAAAATCAAAAGTATAAAATAGTATATATTAAATCTCTGTGTACCTTTTGAAGTTTGAACCACATGAACATACTATTTAAAATATTTTAAATATTTTTAACTTGCAGATGAATATGTTTCCTTATATCCATTTTATAGATGAGGAAATTGAATTAAGAGAGGTCACATAACTTGATCAAAGTCACATAGCTAGTAAGTTGAAAGTTACCATGGAGCTCATTTAGTCCAGTGGTTCACAAATCCGGGAATCTATTAAAGAAATGCCAATACCTAGGACTACCTCTAGTAAGTCCATTAAATCATATATTCTGAGGCGTAAGGGCTGGTCACAACCAATAAGACAAGAAGGGAGATTAAAAACTACTCAACTGAAAAGGCAGCAGGAAACAAAGAAAAGAGAACAAATAACACATGGGACAACTCAAAAACAAGTATGATGACAGACATAAATCTAACCATATCAATAATCTCATTAAATGCAAATTGTGTAGCATTTCAATTGAAAGGCAGAGATTGTTAGATTGGATAAGAAAGGAAGACCGGCCCCCTCTATGCTGCCAATGAGAAACGCATTTTAAATAAAAAGACACAAATAGGTTAAAAGTAAAAGGATAGGAGAAAATATACTATGCTAGCACTAAGAAGTTGAAGCGACTCTTTCAACGCTAGACAGATTATAGCAAAAAGAACATTACCAGATATAAAAGTGCTCATTTCACAGTGATAAAGGGGTCAATTAACAAAAAGTATATAACAATCTAAAACATGTGTCCTTAATAATAGAATTTCGCCAATATCATAAACAAGACAGATGACATTAGATTCTGCAGATATTAAAAGGATACTGAAGAACTATTACGTTTACCTTTGTTCCTGTATTTACTTGACAACTGAGATGAAATGGACAACTTCTCTGAAAGACACAAATTACTAAAGCATAAGAACAACCTGAAAATCTGTGTATCTATTAAAGAAATTAAATTTGTAGTTATAAAAGTTTCCCAGGCACAGATGGCTTCACTGGTAAATTCTACAAAACATTTAGGAAGGAAGAATACCCATTCTATACAAACTGCCAAAAAACTGAAGAAGGAATATTTTCCCAACTCATTATTTGAGGCCAGTATTACACTGATACTAATCCAAAGATATTACCAGAAAAGAAAACTATTAATATTCTATGAATCTAGACACAAATCTCCTTAGCCAAATGTTAGTAAATTAAATCCAACAATATATAAATGGATACAACAGCGTGAAAAATTGGTGCTTAGTTTGGAAATGTTGGATTGGTTTAACATTTAAAAATCAAATGTCATTCACTGTATTAGCAAACTAAAAACGAACAACCATATAAACATCCCAATAGAGACAGAAAAAGCCTTTGACAAAACTCAACATCCATTCCTGTTTAAAAAAAAAAAATGCTGCAAAGTATAAGGGAACTTTCTCAACTTGATCAAGAATGTCTATGAAAAAACTACAGTAATATAAGACAACGGTAAAAAAAAAATTCGATAGTTTCTCCCTACGATCATGAACAACACAAGAATGTCTGCTTTTTCTACTTTCAGTCAACATCATAGTGGAAGTTCTGGCCAATGTAATCCAGCAAAAAAAAAGAAAAAAGAAAAAAATAGAAAAGAAATAAAAAGCATCCAGAATGGAAAGGAAGAAATAAAAGTGTGCTACTCTACGTGGAAAATTCAATGGGATCTACAATTAATTGTATTTCTACACGTTAACAACTATCAGTAAGAAACTGAAATGTTAAAAAAACATTTACATAGGCATAAAAAATATGATACTTGAGGACAAATCTAATTAAGGACTTGATTACTGAAAACTATCAAATATTGCTGAGACATTCAAAAGGCCTATATTACTTTAAAAAGACTTTTTCAGAGATAGAAGACTTTTATTAAGATATCAACATTTCCCGAAATGAGTTATAGATTCCATGCAATCTCAACCAAAATCTTGGCAGGTTTTTTCTGTAAAACTTGACAAGCTAATTTCTAAAATCCATATGGAAATGCAAAGAACGTATATAATAGCCAAAACAACACTGAAAAAGAACAAGGTAAAACTGCTAGCACTATCTGGTTTCAAGACTTGTTATAAAGCTTCAGTAATAAAAAATGAATAGTATTAGAATCAAAATACATGAATAGATCAATGAAAAGTACAGGAATAGACCCACATACATACAAACAACTGAAATTTAATAAAGATGCAAAGGTTAATTCAGAGAGAAAAGAATAGGTATTAAGAAAAAAAAAAGTACTGGTTAAACTGGATATCCACTTGGAAAAAATCAAAACAAAAACCTTCAATATATATCTGGCACCAGTTACAAGTAATTAAAAATACATCAGAGACCTAAATGTAGTCTGCAACTACAAAATTTCCAAGGAAAAAAAAAAAAAACTTGGTGACCCTGGGTCAGGCAAAGATTTTTAGGTAGTACAACAAAAGCACAATCCATAAAATAAAAGATTGGCAAATTGGACTTTGTGAAAATTAAAAACTACAATTCAAAAACACTATTAATGGAACAAAAAGACAAGTCACAGACTGAGAGAAAAATCCTTGCAAAGCATAAGTCTGATAACGGACTTAAACCCAGAATATGTAAGAACCTCTCAAAATTCAAAAATAATTTTTAAAAAACTCAATGTAAAAATTAGCAAAAGGTCTAACTAGACGTTTCATCAAAAAATATATACGTGGCTGGGCGCCGTGCCTCACGCCTGTAATCCCGGCACTTTGGGAGGCCAAGGTGGGCAGATCACAAGGTCAGGAGAACAAGAACATCCTGGCGAACACAGTGAAACCCTGTCTCTACTAAAAATACAAAAAATTAGCCAGGTGTGGTGGTGGGCACCTGTAGTCCCAGCTACTCTGTAGACTGAGGCAGCAGAATGGCATGAGCCCAGGGCGTGGAACTTGAAGTGAGCGGAGATCGTGCTACTGCTCCTGCCTGGGCGA
The DNA here is from genome assembly GCF_000951045.1 of Mandrillus leucophaeus. Taxonomy (NCBI): domain Eukaryota; kingdom Metazoa; phylum Chordata; class Mammalia; order Primates; family Cercopithecidae; genus Mandrillus; species Mandrillus leucophaeus. Next base: position 562,171 of record NW_012109142.1, read on the forward strand.
CAGAGCGAGACTCAGTCTCAAAAAAAAAAAAAAAAAAAAAGAAAAGAAAAAGAACATATACAATGGTAAATAAGTACATTAAATGATAGTCAACATCTTTAATCATCAGAAAAATGAAAATTAAAACCACAGTGAGAAATTATTACATACCTATTGGGATGATTCAAACTAAAAATAATGACCATAGCAAGTACTGGCAAGGATTTGGAACAACTGGCACTCTCATACTATAGTAGTGGGAAAGTAAAATGTACAATCACTTTGAAAAACAGTTTGGCAGTTTCTTACAAAGTTTGACAGACATCTACCACATGACCCAGCCATTCTACTCCTAGTAATTTACCCAAGATAAAGAAAAGCATATAGCCATATAAAGACTTGTATTTGAAGGGTAAGGCAGGAGAATAGCTTGAATGCGGGACACGGAAGTTGCAGTGAGCCAAGATTAGCCACTGTACTTCAGCCTGGTGACAGAGCAGGACTCCATCTCAAAAAAAAAAAAAAAAAAAAAAAAAAAAAACTGAAATAAATAAATAAACAAACACTTGTATTTGAATAGCAGCTTTTTTACTTAATAGCTCCAAACTGGAAACAACACAAATGTATATCAACAGGTGAGTGGATAAACAAATTGTAGTTTATAAATACAACAGACTACTACTCAACAATAAATAGAAATGAACTATTGTTACAAGTAATAGTATGACTGTATCTCAGAATAATTTTACTGAATGAAGAGTCAGACCACCAAAAAAGTATACACTGTATGATTCCATACACAGCATTTTTTAAGCTCTAGAACAGGGGTGTTCAATCTTTTGGCTTCCCTGGGCCACATTGGAAGAAAAAGAATTGTCCTGGGCCACACACAAAATATACTAACACTAACCAGAGCTGATAAGCCTAAAAAAATTGCAAAAAAAGCTCATAATGTTTTAAGAAAGTTTACTAATTTGCATTGGGTTTCATTCAAAGCCATCCCAGGCTGCATGAGGCCCACAGGCAGCAGATTGGACAAGCTTGCTCGAGAAATTATAAACAAATATAGAGTGACAGAAAATATCAGCAGTGCCTTGTAATGGGGCAGGGACGAGTGGGAAGGAAGGATCACTGAGGGACATGAGGAAACTTTTGCAGGTAATGGATATATTTACTGCTTCAATTGTGGTGGTTTCATAGGTGAGTGTATATATATTCATCAAAACTAATCAAATTGTATACTTTAATTATATACAGATTATTGTATTTCAATTAGAGCTCAAAAGAGCTGTTAAAACAATCTACACCAAGACATTTTTGAACAATATTATGTCACTTAAATTAGAACGCTGTTCATATTCTGATTAGAATATTATTTTTAAAAGTCATCAACACCATAATTATCTTGTATCAATTATTTGTTACTTTCTAGAAAGCCAACTTCCATTAGGAAACTAGGACAATTAGTGAAAAGAAACATTATGTCAGAACTTCTCTAAAAATAGAAATCTGATTTCACAATAGCGTTGCAATATACTGTAATAACTTACTTTATATTTCATGAAAAGCATTCTTCTTAGTGATTAACATGTAGTAACTCATTTAATGCTCACAACAACCATGGGAAGGACTTGAAGCAAGTACTATTTTGTCCCTACTTCAGATAAGAAAACTAAGGCACAGAGGGGTTAAGCAAGCTGCCAACGACACAGAACTGATAAGTTACAGAACTGGAATTTGAACCCAAAGAGTCTGGCTGCAATGTTTCAGTCCTTAAAGATTACACTCATACTGCCTCCCTATGATTAAATAACAAGATATATGTCTTTATGAAAGAGATGATACAGGAATTGAAAACTACAGCCACAGCAATGATAGGAACAAAGATTCTAAAAATGGCAAAACTATGCCGGGTGTGGTGGCTCACGTCTGTAGTCCCAGCGCTTTGGAAGGCTGAGGCGAGCAGAACAAGAGGTCAGGAGATCAAGACCAGCCTGGCCAATATGGCGAAATCCCGCCTCTACTAATAATACAAAAATTAGCCAGGTGTGGTGGCACATGCCTGTAGTCCCAGCTACTCAGGAGGCTGAGGCAGGAGAATCGCTTGAACCTGAGAGGTGAAGGTTGTGGTGAGCAGAGATCATACCACTGCACTCCAGCCTGGGCAACAGAATGAGACTCCATTTCAAAAAAAAACAAAAAGGCAAAACTGGTATTATTTTGGTAGCCTTTTTTTTGGGGGGGAGTGGGGGGGAAGACACAGTCTTGCTCTGCCGCCCAGGCTGGAGTGCCGTGCCATGGTGCAATCTCAGCTCACCGCAACTTCTGTTTCCCGAGTTCAAGCAATTCTCCTGTCTCAGCCTTCCGAGTAGCTGGGGCCACAGGTGCCTGCCACCACACCAGGGTAATTTTTGTATTTTTAGTAGAGACGGGGTTTCACCATGTTGGCCAGGCTAATCTCAAACTCTTGACCTCAAGTGATCCACCCCCTCGGCCTCCCAAAGTGCTGGAATTACAGGTGTGGGCCACTACGCCCGGCCTGTATCCTTTTTAAACATGGTTCTTAATTTTCAAATTTTTCTTACACATTTTAGTCACCTATACTACATATGTATTGCATATTATGTATTTATATATACATATATCTATATATGTGTATATATGTATATGTATCTATATATGTGTATATACACACACATATATTATATATACATATATATACTATATATCATATATATTGCGTATATATGTATTTACCCTAATAATCACTATTTAATTTTTAAAATTTCTTAAGATGAGTTTTGGCACAAGTTAAAGTTGAATACTTAAGTAACTATGACAATGTCCCGACTAAGAGCCTCAAAATATATACAAAAGAGGGGGAAAAAAATCTGTTAATCCATGAGAGAGAGTCATTTTTCCAATGTTGAGAGGTAGAATAGACCACATGTTAAATCAAGTCACAAGAAATACACAGGCAAACATACATATGTGCGTGCATATGTGCACACACTTACAGGAATGACGTTACTGATAATGGAATCTCATGTCTTAGCTTTTCCTTGCCTTGTCTTTGTCAAAGGAGGAGAATTACTAAGTATTCAGAATCATGATTCCTGTCATTGGAACAGCTGGAGAATATGTCATCCAGCTTCTTAAATTTTCTGAATAAGGAAACTAAGATACACTGAAGTTAACGGTTCTGCTCAAGGTGAAACAACCAGCTAATAACAAAACCACAACTAAAACAGACTGGCCTCTCAATCCAATAGTAACACCTTTAGAAACAATCACAACACTTGATTAATACAATTATTTAGAGTACTGATTTCTTAAAACAAACAGAAAAAACATACAATAATGTGATATTTTTTTCCAAAATAAAAAAGCATAAGCAGTATATTTGGACTTCAGTTCTACACATACTTACTTAAAAGGGGATAAAACCTAACTTAATAATTATCATGTGACCACATTAAAGGGACAGTTATATACTCCTTTTAAAAACTGAAATACTGATTAGTTTTTTAATTACCTTACATGAGCATAAGATAAGCAATAACATTTAGAAACATAAGGAGTAAAATCATCCTGGATAAATATACCATCCCTGTACTATAACACACTTTTTTTGTTCGTTTGTTTGTTTTTGAGATAGAGTCTTGCTGTGCCTCCCAGGCTGGAGTGTGGCAGTATGATCTTGGCTCACTGCAACGTCTGTCTCCTGGGTTCAAGCTATTCTCGAGCCTCAGTCACCCCCAAATCTGGGACTACTGGCACAAGCCACCACACCCGCTAATTTTTCTGTTTTTTAGTAGAGACGGGGTTTCGCTGTGTTGGCTAGGCTGGTCTCAAACTCCTGGCCTCAAATGATCTGCCTGCCTCAGCCTTCCAAAGTGCTGGGATTACAGGTGTAAGCTACCGTGCCTAGCCCACGCTTTTTAAAAATGCATTTCATGGGCATTCAAGACTCCTAAAGTCTTGAAAAAAGCATGTAATGCAGTTTTTTACCTAATAAAACATTACATTGAATGGGTTAAAAATTATATAGTAAAAAAATAATGGTTATCTCTGATAGGGCATACTGAAGCATTAGAGAGCTAAGATCTAATATCTCAATCTGAGTAGTAATATCACATCCTTGACTGTATGTGCTCTTTGTATGCTATACCTCAATACAAAAGTTCCAAACAAACACATAAAAAATAAGAACAAAACAAAATCAGAGAGCCAGAAAAACATACTTAACTCGCATAGTATCTGATTTTGATTGCTCTGTAGAGCCATCACTGCTAGTTCCTTCTAAGGAAAGGCAAAATATGCACGAGTCTTTTCTATTTCTAGGGTCAGAAGGGGCTTGTAGACAATTAAGGTACAAAGACAGGGCTCCAAAATGTTACCTTAGCAATGCTCATGTACTTTTGTACATATGGAGGCTGTCTCTCCATATGAGCTGAACGATTTACTGAATGCCTAATCTGGAAGTGGTCTACTAATTGACAGTATGAAAAGACAGTGACTGTAAAAAAAAAAAAAAAAAGAACCAGAATATTAAAAAAATTTTACTCCAGTAATCTAAATACTTCTGTCAAAAACATCCCAACTAGTGGTTTACTCAGGTTCAAATCATGCAACAATGCTGACTCCTCCTTTCTCTCTCCTTATACTTAATTCCCAAAAAGACTCTATTCAATTTCCCAGTACTGCCCATATTCTTTCTTATTTCCACTGTAATCTCTCTAGCATAAGCCTTTATTACCTCTTGCTGGACTACTGTAAAGTCTTCTTAATTTTGGTATTTTATTCTTTCCGAGAAACTACATTTTTTATTTTGTATCATGGTTACTTCTATACCTTACTTTGCCCTGTACAACCCTTCTCTAGAGTATTTTATTCATTTGGTACCTTCAGTTACCATTTGCAAAGTAAGAGTTGAAAAAAAGTTTGATTGCTTCATTACGAGTAGAATGATCTGAAAAATTACGATGGTGAATGATTGCTTCATTTAAAGCTGATTTGTCAAGAACAAAACTCTCAAAAGAAAACTTTCTCAAATGAAAATTAGCCTAAATTTTCTGAAAAATTATAAGAAAAAAAGCCAGAAAAGAGACTATAGAACATGTGGTACTTGGCGGGGAAGGAAATAGAATCAAGGAGATACTCTATCAGTAGGTTGTGAAGAAAGAAGATGATATTTACCATTTGGGACTGTCAGTTTTAGGATATATATGAATAAAAGTTGAGAATAAATTTCATATAGAGCCCTGGTAACCACAGCCATCACCTTTCCAAATATTGTTAGTGTCATTGTTTAATAAATATTCGCCAACTTGAATGACTTCAATGCAAATTGGAGGTAAAATTTAAAGGTTGATTTTTTTTTTCCCAACAAAAAATAGAAACTGGGTTTTTTAGTGATTACAGAATAGAATTCTCTCCCTAGCAATCAAGAATATCCTCATTCTGTGGAAAATTTTCTTTTGTGATTAATTAAAGAGGAGAACTGATACTCACTGACTGTCTACTATGGACCAAGTACTATCGAAATGTTAACTCACTTGACTCAAAAAGCCATCTTATGAGATAGATATTACCGTCCTTGTTTCATAGAATTAAACACAGAGTTAGCACATCCACTGACTCCATTCAAACCTTGGTCTGTTTAATTCAAAAGTCAAGAACATCTCATGAACAATGAGCATTCTTAATAATTCAGTGATACTACCACTTCCAAGATAAATTTTCCAACCAGTTGCACTAAAATAGGGAAAATGCGATCAAGTCACACTTTGATTTTATCAGTTACACTGACTGGCAGGCAGGAATATCCTTTGAGATCTGCATTTACTTAATGTCCCGATTCATCTAAATGAATATATATTAGCACTTACTATGTTTCAGTCGCTACTTTGGATTTGGAGGCTGGGAAATACTACCAACTCCGCACAGGGAAACTCTGCGTTCACTCCCAATTGTCATGAGCTTGCCCATAAACTTGTTCCTGAGGAATGCAAGAAACTAAAGAAGCAGGGCGTCCATCAATCAGTCTTGCTCATTCTAGTATTTACAGGTTTGTCAAAGTTGGGCACATATTAGGTACTCAAATATTTGCTGAATGGAAGGAAATTAACATTCCTTGAGCACTTGAACGTTCAAGACAATGTTCGATCACCTCACTGGAATCCTCAGGACAACCAAAAGAGGTAGGTTTTTCACTACTCCCGTTTAATAAATGAGGCTGACAGACTTAGATTCACTCAGCCAGGATTTAAAGAGACTGACCTGAAAGCCCAAGGCTCTCCCCACATCATATCCTACTTAAGAAACCTTTTAATTGTGTGCACACTGCCTCAGTGCGATTTTTGAAATGCCCTCTAGATCACCAAGTTGATAAGTATCTTAGGCTACTTTACACTTTGGCTGCTTTGAAACACTTTCTAGAACGGAACAATGTTAATATAATCTAATTTTAACATTAAATTTCCTTAAAAATTACAAAGACAAAAATTTGAGGTATATAAGAACGAGATTCAAAACTATGAGGCAATGTATCCTCATTAAGGCTTTTTGAAGAAATGACATCTCTAGAAAATCAACAGGAATGAGAGCTCTGCCATGTTAACTGAAAAAAATTTTCCTACAATTAAAAAAAAAGAATGCTACATTAGAAACTGATAGATTAAATGTATCATATCTTTTCTTGTTGAAATTCTCGGTAAACTGCTAGACGTCCTTTCAAGTAGCCTCAATATATCACAATTCATAAAACAAGCCAAAATCTATGTCGGTACACACTAAACAAGTGTTGTATTTCTAAAACTCTATTTCCGAATCTTGTCATACCAAAATTTGAAAAACCGTATGACCTAGTACAGTCCAGAATATCCTCAAACTATAACTCTCCGAAGTGGGTCAGAAAATATCACACAGCTCACAAAATAAAATTTACCTGAACTCACTTAAATTTGATAAATAAAGGTTTGAGCAGCGGCCCGTAAGAGAAGGGGAAACAGAAGCGGAGTGTGAGAGCTAAAATCGAACATTCTGTGCCATGTCTGGCAACCCAGAGTCAGGCCCTCAAATATGTGACACCACTGGGGCGGTTCCGAAGGCGGAGTAAGGTCTCCTGAATAACTCAAAAGGAAAGAGTTTCATAACTTAAGTGGTTTCATTTCAGATTACCCACGTGAAATTGGCTGATGAAAAAAAAATCATACCCACTGCACAGATGAGAAAAAACAGGAGCGTTTTCAGGTTATACAAGCCGACGCCTGGCGCCCGGCGTGACGTGAAACGCTCTAAGTTGCTGCAGCTGGATACCAGGTGGACTGGGATTTAAATTGTGGAAAAATCGGCCTGGCGAGGTACAAGGCCTGTAGACGGAGGACTGTAAGGTCACGGTCACGGAAATTTTCCTGAGGAAGGCGGCTTTGGAGGCTGGGTGCTTTCCGGGCCGGTACCCCGCAGGCCAGTCTCCCACGCGTGAGCCGAGCATGGCGAATGCTGCACGCCCGGGTCCCGCTCCCAGTCGCAGTTTCTTCACCCCAGAGGTCACCCTGACCCGGAAACAGTACCCCAGAAGCAGCGGTCAGGCGTCGGGGGAGGTCGGGTGGAAGGGCGAAAAGGAAGGTGGGAGGGCAGGAAGTGCGCGAAGAGGCGGAGGGCCCACGGCGAAGGCCAGACGATGCCCCAGAGGCTAGGGCTGGGGTCGGGATGGGGGTTGGGAGAGGAAAGCCCCTCCCAAGCACGCGCGAACCGCACACACTCACCTGCCCCTCCCCCTCCCCGCCCGCCCGGCGGAGGCTCCGAGCTGCCGCGGGCCGCGCGCGCGCACACAAGGCGCGCTCACGCGCGCTGCCTGTCTCTTCCTCGAGCTCGCGCTCCGCCCGTTCACTCCCAGCCCCGCTCATTCAAAGCCGGGCGCGCGCTCCCTGGCAGCCTGCGTTGCCTCCGCGCAGCCTCCATGGCCGCCCGCTGCTCGGGAAACCCGCCCCCAGTCCCTCCTCTAGCCCCACCCCCAGCCCCCCTTGAAGGCGGATCTCGGCTGTCTCCAGGCCCTGGCTTCCGCACTCCGCCTCAGGGTCTGGCTGGCCCAATAGGTGAGAGGCTACGGGTCTGACGTCAGGATTGGGAGCCAATGAGCGCCGGGAGCGGGGCAAGCGGCGACAGGCACGCCAGGTTCGGTGAGGGGTGGCTTTTTGGGACCATTGCGGGCTGCTTTGACTGTTTATTCTCGGAGCGCCTGGTTCTGCCAGATGTCTCTACTTTCCTTCTATGCAGAGCGCCTCCCCTCCAGTCGAGCCCCTTTCTGCTCAACCCACAGAACCCCGCTATCAGATGCGACCAAGGAAGATACATTTCAATAAATGCGGGATCTCCCTCTGTCTCAGGAATATTTGGGTGCGGCTAGACAGACCCCCTCCTCTCAGTCTTTCCACCACCTCAAAGATGCGGAATGCTGAGTTTAATTCAGGACGTAGCCTCCTCCCAGTATTTTTTAATTGAATTTTGTTTAACTAGAAATTAAGAAGTGGCACTTCACCGTGTCCATGCATTTGTTCCTCACATGCACCCTGGACTTGCCCTTCTTTCAACCTGAGATGTTCTTTCCTTCAGTGCTTCTCTCTTTGCAGCCTGATTCTTCTTTTTATCTTGTATGCTATGAAAAGGATCGAGTCCTTGGTTATTATGTGCAGGGGACCCTCAGAATACTATGCTCCACAGTTGCAAAGTGACTGGTGAGGGAGAAGTGAATAGGGTCTAAGGCCAAAATCAGTTTATGCAAATTGTTCCTCAACAAGCCTTTATCTTTATATGCCTTTAATTTTTCTTTTTCTTTTTTACTACAACTGCCTTTGTTCTCCCACCCTGACCCAGCCACCACCTACCAACTTAACTTTGTGATAATCTACCACCACCGTCCTCCTTCGAATTTGCACCACGTTTTTTATTAATAATTTCATTTCCAAGAAGGGAAAGATGTGTTTATGACTCGTGCTCTGGAATGGTTCTGTGTAACGTTGGATAAAATTATTTAATCTCTTCACCTCAATTTCCTCATCAGTAAAACAGCCATAATAGTGAAGCATTACTTCATGCTGTAGTAATGCTTGCAAAGCTCTCTTAGCACAGAGCCTGGCACATAGCAAACATTAATAGATAATAGTCGTTACTGCGGCTACTACTACTACTGCACTACTATTGCACTACTACAGTCTCATTCCCGATAACTGCATTTCCCAAAGGCCATGCAGCCCCTGGCAGTCCGTTAAACACCTGCTTTAACTTTAATCTCTAGCATTCTAATGTCTAAATTTCAATACAAAATTTCTATTTTTTTTTTTTATTTAAAAAATCCAATTATCTAGCTGGGCACAGTAGCACATGCCTGTAATACCAGCACTTTGGGAGGCCGAGGCAGGAGAAACGCTTAAGCCCAGGAGTTTAAGACCAGCCTAGGCAACGGGCGAAACTCCCTTTCTACAAATAATTTAAAAATTCGCCAGCTTTGGTGGCGCGTGCCTGTAGTCCCAGCTACTCAGAAGGCTGAGGTGGGAAGGATCACCTGAGCCCAGGAGGTCGAGACTACAGTGAGCCATGATTGGGCCACTGCACTCCAGCCTGGGAGACAGAGCAAGACCAAAAAAATAAATTAATTAAATAAATCCAAAATAACCTATATTCGGATATAAACATGTTTTAAATTTTTTTTCTTAAAGAGTTGATTGCTTTAGATGATTTATTATGCCCTAGGATATTTTCTTCTTTTTCCTGATTCTTCAGTTTTATTAAATTTGCCTTTCCAAATGAAACAAAACGAAAGGTATATACTTTTCCAGAAACACCTAGTTACTGAGTACTTGTTTCCCAACACAATAGCAAAACAAACAGAAAACAAAACTCGCTAAAGACTGCAAATTTAAAATTTACTTTAGTAATAACTATAAAATAATATTTAAAATCATCTTGTGAAATAGTTAAGTCCATAATTGGGATCACAAGTCAATAATTTGGATTTGGGTTTAGGGACCACCTCTTGGAAACAGGCAACTTTAAGTCCTGTCCTCTCCCCAAAGCTTGTGTGGAGTGGGAATAGGGAACCACCAAATGTCAAATGGGAGGAACATAAGGGATAGAACCTGGTATATGAATTTCTTTTACTCAGTGGAATATAGTTAATTCTGCCTGCTCTGAGTCCAACCATTTTGCTCACTCTAAAGCTTCTGATCAGCCTCTGCCCAATTACCAGCTTGATTTATTCACACTATCAACTCCAGCCAACCACTTACTCTCCCCTTTCAAAGCCTACATAGGCTTTGTTCTGAGTTCTCCAGCTGGGGCTAACTCTGGCCTTGTCACCTGACCTGGCCCAGGAGGTAGGAGCAGACTGCAAACACAGCCCTCTGTTCCAGATCTTTCCCAACCCAGTTCCCTGGCTTTTCACCAAAGGGTGGGTTTTTTCCCCTGAAACACAATTTTAGACCTGCTGTTCTGACTTGAACTTTAATGGCTTTTTATTAATGAGCAGCTGTTCACAGTTGAATACAGATCATAAAGTCACGTTCATTTCTTGATCAAGGAAAACAAAGCTTTGCCATTCATAGAGTGACAGCTTTGAGCAGATACATTTAAAGCATAGGATTTTCTGATGAGAATTTTAATGAATTGTTTTATTAATCTTCCCACTGGGGAATTTTACTTGCTTTCAAAATAATAAACTTCAGTATTCTGGAAAATTATGACTTCTTTTTTAATATTCAAAATCACCATATACTAGTTAGGGTCAATTGCCTAATAGAGAAATCAAACAGTCTGAAGCAGCATTTTTATTTCTTTTCTATTACATGAAAATTAACCTTCTATGAAGCATTTAAATAAATTTTTCCTCATAATTGTTATTACAATTAGCAGTAACTTTTATTGCTAAATACAGGAAGACTCAAGATTTAGTAACAATTTAGAGTTAACCAGGTTTCTTCAGAAGGGGCTTGGATAGAAATCGAGAAAAATAATTCATATATTTTAGTAGAAATACATTCAAATGAAAAGAGGTGAATTCTCATTTTGTGTTCAGTAGTGAGGTTCAGCAACATCATGCTTCTGGCTAATGTCCACATCGTTATTAGATTTATAACAGAGTTCAGCTATATTATGAATGAAGTAGGGTTGATCTGAACAGGATCTGGGAGTCTAAGACCTTTTGTTATTTCTAACAGTAAATGTATTGAAATTCATACAACCAACATAAAACAGTAGTTTGTAACATAATCTATCTTGTACATGGATTGAGAAAGTAGAAATAAAACAACACGAAACAATGGGAGACTCATTCATTGAGCTACAGCATGACAGACGTCGTGACTTTGACCTTGAACAAGTTTAAGCCTCAGTTTTCTCATCTGCAAAATTACATTAGTAATTCCTGCTTTACAGATTTCTTTTGCAAATTAAATATCATACCATATGTGGAAATGTGTTGGAAATACAGCAATAAAATTGGTGAAAGCTTTAAAGCAAACAGATTTATTATCCTCAAGATCAGGACAATCCCCTTTGGCTCACAACATGGAATAGTGCTTCCAGGAAATAGAGGTGAATTTTATGTCATCAGCAACCAGAAGTAGACATGTTTACTAGCAATATATTAACAAAGGGAAACAGGGAGGGAAAGCCAGAATTCAACCCTCCATACCCCTACTTCTACCTTCTTTATTCCCTTTGTTTTAAAGGCATAGGATGAAAGAGCAGCTGTCAGAACTAGGACACCTACAACCCTTCCCCTTTCTCTCCAGGCTTTTATATACCACTCATGGGATATTTATCTCATAACAAGATCTGTTGCCAAGTTTTGTCTATTCTTTCTTCTCAGTGTCCATAATTTCAGCACATCTGGATAGCAAAATGATCTGCTAACTTAGTCTTTTGTATTTTACTATTTTCCTTCCTCTAAGTCACTTTGGTACTTTGCTATCTGATTAATATAAATATTGTTAAGGCACAGCCTTCTTCATAGTAACTGACCTTTTTAAATTTTCTGGTGTCCGTCAATTCAAATTCACTTAGGAGGATATGTGTCTTGATTGTTGCTTTTTAAACTCTTAATTTTGAATTGTTTGTTTGGGGATCTCCCTCTAACCACCTATGGCCCTTTAAGACATGCCAGAATTCTCGTTAAAGGAGTTAGTCTATGTATACTGTACATTTCATACAGTGAAAATTAACTTAAATCTATATTTTATACTGTAGTTCTTATTTGAAATTAAATCCTTTAAGGATTATTTTCACTTGAAAATTGAACTCATAATCATACTAGAAATTTTTGATGTGAAGAACTTAATAAATTAATTTTTTCTTCCTAAGAATTTATAGAATTTATATATATAAAGGATCATCTGCCTAAATGCATAAATTACTGTAACGAAAAACCAAAGGAAAATACTCTTGCCATGTAGCCAGGCACAGTCATAAATATCTTGCACAAAAGGAATTAGTTTTTTTTGCTCATAGGCACAGAGCCCATTACCATAGCAACCATAATTACTCAGTCTATAACTGGGTGTGAATTTTATACACTGCTACTTCAAACATTAAGGCTGTAAGTCAGGATAAAGTGCAATTTCTGTAATATTTTGAAAAGACTTCTTAATCTCGAAAAGCTAGGATAGGAAAAGTTTCATTATGCTACCTAATCATTGGTTTATTAGAAAGTTTATTTAACACCATGGGCAAAGTGTGTGCTAAGCACTTCAGAGAAGTTGAAAGAATACATAGTCCTTAACCTAAAAAAAAACTTATCTAATAAAGTCAGCATTCATGGGTGAACAGCGTTCTTAGAACAGTTTTTCCATGACCATCTTCCTAATTTCAGAATGATGGAATTATAACAACTACAGTACTGTATTAGGACTTGCAAGTAAGGCAATAAGAGGTTTGTAGCTGTACCTACTATGTCCCCTATGGCACACTTTTCCTATTTGGTCTTACAGTGTGTCTGTAGCTACTCTCTGAGGAGGGGAAATTGGGGGAATAAATTTTAGTATTTCTTTCACTGGAGACTGAACACTCCTTGCAGTTACTACCATCATGAGGAAGCTGAAAATGCCCACTGATGAGCTTAGAAAAAGGTCAAGACCCTCCCACTGTTTCAGTAGTTCCCCAACCCAACACATAATGGATTCAGATTAAAGGTATTTTTTTTGTTGTTTGTTTTATTTGTTTGTTTTTTGTTTTGTTTTGTTTTTTGAGGCGGAGTCTCAGTCTGTGGCCTAGGCTGGAGTGCAGTGGCACGATCTCGACTCACTGCAAGCTCTGTCTCCCAGGTTCACTCCATTTTCCTGCCTCAGCCTACCGGGTAGCTGGGACTACAGGTGCCTGCCACCACGCCGGCTAACTTTTTGTATTTTTAGTAGAGACGGGGTTTCACCGTGTTAGCCACGATAGTCTCGATCTCCTGACCTCGTGATCTGCCTGCCTTGGCCTCCCAAAGTGTTGGGATTACAGGCGTGAGCCACTGCGCCCGGTCTCAGATTAAAGTTTAAGCATTTCCATTTGGGAGGGTATAGGTAGTAACTCAAAGATGCATGGGGTATTATAACCCTGGCATTGTCCACCTTTCCCATTAGGAAGGATTAACTCTCTGTTCCCTTGTTCCTTTCAAATTTTGCCATCTCAGATATCTGATGAAAGCGGGAGATGCATCTTTTAGGATTAGGATAACCACCAAATAACAATGAAACCCTGAAGGAGCCAGGGCTGGTATAGGGCACCACAATGTCAGGAGCCCAGACTCCTTTCAGCTGAGCTCTCTGGGTTCTGGAAGAGGTATAAAAATATTCTTCACACAAGGACATTGTAAAAGCCATAAAATTGTCCACCATCTTAGTCTTTTCTTACCTAAAGGTTTAATTCAATCCACTGGAATTTTTTTTTTTTTTTTTTTTTTGGTCAAGATTTTTCTGTAGATTTTTAGTAAGGAGATTTTCTAACACAAGTTATGGAGCAGTAAAAAGCACTGGCCTTTATCCTCCAGGTCTCAGGAGCCATCTTGCTCCATGTAGCAGGAAAAACAGGAAAGGATGAAGAAAGGGCAAAGGGATGCATAATAGCTGTTTTAGCAGTTTCTAGAATATGCCACAAGATAATGTCTGTTTTTGTAACCCACTGCACAGAAGTTGATCGCTCTCACTGCAAGTGAAGCTGGGAAATTGCCTTTGTTCTAGGTGGCCCTGTGCCTAGCCAATAATTCTAATACTTAGCACTCACAGGGTGCTTATTACATGCCAGGCACTGTTACAGGGTAATAAGAAGCCCAGTGGTTTACTGGGCCAGGGATTGACATGATATAGGCCACATTATGGAAATAAAAACAAGAGTGTGTCATTTTACCGCCTGTAGGCACTGTGTTACATGTCATATATGTGATACCATCAGTCTTCAGATACCACACTTTCCACATTTTGTAGTTGAAGAAACTGAGAATAAGGGAAACTAAGAGCTTGCCTGAGGGCATAGAAGTGGTAAAGTATAAACCAAGAATTTGAACAGGAATTTGGATTAAAAACTCTACCCAATGAAGCACTTGCCCATGCTTGAGGAAAAGTGGGAAGCAATTAAATGTTGGAATTTGGGCTCTGGAGTTAAATTGTCTGTGTTTGAATCCCAGCTTTACCATTAGTAGCTCTGTGAACTTGGGAATTTAACCTAACCTTTCAACATTTCAAGTTTCCTCATTTGGAGAAGGGAATAAGGTTATCCTCATAGGATTGCTGTAAGGAGAGAGTCCATGTAGAACACACAGCATAGTGTCTGGCATGTAGTGAACATGTGATAAACCTTTATTATTGATTATTGTTATTATTAGTGCTAGGGGTATTTTAAATAGCACTTTTGGGGATAAATGAATAAAAGGTGAAAACAGATGGACCATCTAGAAGTCATTGCAATGATCAGAAGGTGATGGAATTTAGGAAAGAGTAGAGAGTAGTACAAGATATAAACATTTCTCTTACCATGAGAAATACAAGAAGCTATTCTTATTAACTTCTTATTCTCTGTTTCTTACTTTGACCAAAATTGGAACAACATATTTACTTCACCAACATTTCAGGTCTTAGATAGAAGAGCATTCACACACCAAAGGATTTTTATTACTTGTTCAAGAGCTAGATAGCCACTTCTTACAATAAAAAATATTTTAAGAATTTAAACATTAATTTCTAAGACAGGAATGTTCAGAGAAATATTATTTAAATGCAAAAAAATTTAAAAGCAAAAATAAAAGTTGCTTAGCATATGAATAAGGGATATGGGAAGCCATATTGCCCATGGATTCCAATAATTCAAACATTTTTAAAAGCAGTAATTAAATTGTAATTTATCTGGAATAAGCAATTATATGTTATGATTATTCTAGAAAGTTCTTAAAAAGCAGACAGCCAGAAACCTAAAGCAGTTAAATCAGGAACTTTTTAACAAAGTCTGTGGCTAAGAAACAATTTTTAGAAATTCCTTTTACTGCCATATAACTTGTATTAGAAAATTTCCTTATTAAAAACTGACAGAAAATATCTTGACAAAAAAACTCCAATGGGCTGAATTAAACCTTTAGGTAAGAAAAGAATACAGATGGTGGACAATTTTATGGCTTTTACAATGTTCTTGTGTGAAGAATATTTTTGTATCTCTTCCAGAACCCAAATGTAGGAATTTGTTCCATAGATGCTGGAATTGCAGTTTTTGGAATTTAGTTTTCTAACAGAAAGGAAGTATCATGGAATGAACAGTAAACTGGATTTGCTTTAGGAAGACTGATTTTTAAGTCTTAGCATGAAATGGCCCGTGTTGGGTCTCTTTCCCTCTCCCTATCCCAGGAACAGAGGTTTTTCACTCCACCAGGGTTGGAACTGAGAGGAGTATAAAAGTGCTGTGTTACCTGGTGCTGTACAATCAAGTATCAATGCTCTCTGGACATGGCAAATGTTCCTCCTGAAGGGGCTTTCATGTATTACTTTGAGGACTACCTTGTCAGGGATCACTTACCTGCAATTCCTTTAAAGTTGTGACTATTTCCTTTCCAGCTGTTCGTGTGAACTTTTTCCGTAGCCCCTAGGCCTTCAGTGGTCCTCTCCCAATTTTCTTCGACTGCCCTTCTAGGTTGCTCTCCTGAACAAGGCTTAAGGCCTCCATATTGCTAGCAACCTCATGCTTTCTCTCTCTCTCTCCCCCTCTCTCTGTCTCTGTCTCTCTGTCTGTCTCTCCCTGAGACAGTGATCCATGTTGTATTGAAATGGTCTGTTTCCATTCTTTCCCCAAATATCCTGAAAACTCTTCGAGGGAAGGCATAGCATGTTATTTCTTGTAGCCTTCCTACTTACTAGAACACCGAATAGATACTGCTCAAATGAATGAAATGCCACATTTATACCGAGATATTTGATTTTACCACCTAGTAAGTGTTTATATGTTTTCTGCTAAGTAAGATTAACAATGATCTGAAGTGAATGTACTAGGAAATGGTATACAAGAGATAAAGGTATGGGCTTTGTTGAATTCTCTCAGCTGTCCCAAATGTTTGCTGAGTGTCACTTGCTGGAAGGCTCTGGATATGGCTTCAATGTCTTTATTAGGAGTTCTGTCAAACTAAGTATTCCCTTTAGAATTTTCTGAGTAAAGAATTGCTATTTTCAATAGTATTAGAGAGTTCGGTTAACTAAGTCTGTAGCTTTTTTGCATTCTCTAATTTATCTTCTTGAAAATAAGTCTGTTCTGTTCTGTTGTTGACTTCCCCACACTTTATGCTTCATTCATCCAGGAAACAGTGAATAAGCATCCACCAGTTAAGGGAACCCCTCAACCCTCAACTGGTGCCTGGGGTTGAGGGGAGTCATGCTCTTAGTAGTGGCAGTTTTGAGTGGGAAGGAGGGGTAGGCAGAGAAGAAGTTTGGACTTATTCCAAAAGATCATTCCAAGGACAAGAAAACTTTTCTTAGGATATTGGCCAGTGTTTGGCAGATCCAGAAATACAGGACAGTCTAGGATTCCTGGGATTACTGTGAATCTGAAAGACAGCAACTCAGTGTGAAAAATCTGAGATGAGATTGTCATCTCTGATTGTGTGAAAACAATCTTGTCTCTCCAAAATCATTAGAAACTAGAATGGCTTAGATTGTTGGAAATCAAAGCCTTATAAATGGATAGAGAAAATAAGAACCGCCCCCCCCCCGCAAGTATTAAAAAGAATACTTAAAATGCTTCCAATCTGATGTAAAGAGCTTCTTAAATCCGAACTTGACAAGCTCTTTCCATTATTTAAAGGATTCTAGAATTTGTTGGTACAATAACTTAGAGGTGTCATATCTACTTCCAAATAACAGATTTCTGGAAGTTTAATGAAATGAAATAAGAACATACCAATATAAAGAATCAAAACAAATTTATATTTTGAAGAAATCTGATTTTAGTGTTTAAAGCTAATTAGTACATTGTATATATTATAAAAATATTTTTAGTATATTTTCATGAAAATGCTATAGACTTTTGTCTGTTGCCCCCAAAAATAGCTAATAATTCTTATATTTTTGTTTTCAGCCTATTCTTCAGAACAGTCCTTTAGTAGCTTCCTGAAAAATGAAAACAATACACAACAATTTTTAAGTAATAATAGCATATAGTATAATTTAAAATATATTTCATTAATTTTAACTTTTATCATTTTTATGGTATAGTTAGCAGTATTTCCAAGTTTACCCATTTAATGTTAGAATCAGTAATTTTTTTGTAGAAATTTATAGATTGTGGTGCTTATACAAGATTTTTTTATTTTTCACATTCAAAAATGCACATTTAAAATATAAGATCTTTAATTTAGTGAAACTTCATGATCCTCTTAAAAGTAATATATTATTAGTTCAGAATGCAAAGTTATAAAAGAACCCAGCATTTTAATCCATTAATAGTGTTTAAATTATCTTATATTCTAATTGAAAAATGGTAGTTTATTTAGTAGCAAAGGAGAAGCCATTGATTAATCTTCTTATTTGGAAAAGTTCCTGGAAAAATCTCAGGAGCTACATCGTTTACTAATTATTTGAGAACAGAATTATATTAATTTGGTAAAGTACCAAAGTTGTCAGGAGTAAGCAGGATGAGAGTCAATAAAGATTTTTGCACGTAATGAGGCAATGCAAAATTCACAAATATATATTGAGCAATACTTAGCTAATTAGACCTTGTATTTTAATGCTTCTGAGAAAAAAAATAAAATGAATTAAAGAAATGCTTGTCATTCTATTATAAAATAAACAATTGGTCTTACTTTTATTACTATTCTGGAGACAAGAAAACTGGCATAAAAGTAATGTAAAACCCCCTGTCTATACTCAGCTATAAGAGGCCAGGACAAGGTCTCTGCAAACCATGCTTCTCCTTTGACCACTGGACTCCAGTTAATTTTTTCCATTAGGAGAGAAGAAAGGATTTCCTTCTTCTTGTTTTCTGGCTGTTCCTGAGACCCCAGTAGTTTGTTTCAGCCTGCAGTTTGTTTTGTCACTTCCAGACCCAGCCTTGCTATGTCCCCTGATCCTTTATATTTAAATTTAAAATCTAGTCTTGGCTTTTATTGCTCAATATGATTTAGTATTATTCTAAATTGTTACCTCACCTCAAATTCTTCCTCAACTTTGTTATACAGTATCTCTTATGTGATTTTTTTCACTAAACTGTCAGAAACTATCCCTCATTAAATGAACTGAAAACTGATTAATATATTCCAATAAAAACTCTTTACAATTTGCCTACAATACCCCTACTCAACATCTCCCCTTAAGTCAGAGGTAAAGACTCAACTTTCACTTTCAAGATTTAAAATCAAACCACATTTTTAGTACTTATAATATGTAAGGCATACAGTCCTGTAAGTGCTCACAATTTGGTGAGGAAGATATATTTGAATATAAGCTTAATACAAGTACATTACAGAAAGGACTATAATAATGATACAAACACAAAGTGCAATTGGAGACCAAGGGAGAGGAGAATTAAATGTAGAGTGGGAAGGAAGAAGGGAAACCTGCTGGATGAGGTGGAATTTGAGCAAGACCTAGAAGGATGCTGTGAGAGGTAACCTTGGTGATTAGAGGCTGGCAGCCAAGGTATAGATATAGGGGATATGTGGGATGGAGAGAATTCTTTCTGGAAATGATTTGGTAAAAGGAGGCAGTCTTCAAAACTGTTTCAAGGTCTTTGACGTTGATACTGTTTTTTGCATGTAGTGAGGAATAGTTGAGGATTTGAGATTACTGTTAGCTTTACGTGACCTTAAATCTGACAGCAATATGGAGGATAGGCAAAAATGGCAAGGCATTAACTGAGAAGGGGTAGCTGGAAAAGTATGTTTGTAAGGAAATGATGAGGAATTCTGTGGTAAACATGTATAACTGAAGATGTTTTATTCTACTGTCATTTTTTCCTTGCTCCTATCATGTCCCTGTTCTTGAGTGCCTTTTCCCTCCCTCTCCAAATCTTACACATTTTATACAGTCCCAACTTTCATGTGTTCCTAATGCAATGACATTTGCAATCATCTCTAATCATATAGAGACCTCTCCCCTTTATTAATCTCTCTAATATTCAGTGTCTCTGTCTGCCTGTCATTTCTGGTACTAGCACCGTTATTATCCTTAGTGAAACTACACCTCCACCATTCTCAGTACCTTACCCCATGTGACCCAGGCCAAGCTAATTAGAACGCTGTGGCCACAGTGATTGGTTCAGGAATGGGCATGTGACCCAAGGCAGGTCAATGACATAGCTTTGGGGCTTTTCTCTGGAACCGTTGGGAAAGAGGTTAGCTTTTTCTGTATTGGTTGATGGGCTGGCAGAAGATGTTGGTGGGTACCTTTGTAATGAGGATTGGGGGTGGTGAGGAGTCAGCCTGGAAGTGAAGCCAACACCAAAGAGAGTAGAGCCAAGAGAATAAGAGACAGAAGTTCTAGAAGATACCATTTGAGTCCTTAGATCCAACTGTTTCAGAAACTTCTGGACTCCTCAGTTAAGTGATCACTTTACTAGCTAGATCATTTCAAGCTAAGAAACTGCATCTTGCAACTCAAAAAGAGTTCTGACATGACCTGCACTTTTGTTTCACCACATTATTTATTTATTTATTTAAGTACGTATTTATTTACGTACATATTTATTTCATTTATTTATTTTGACAGAGTCTTGCTCTGTCATGCAGGCTGGAGTACAGTGGTGGGATCTCAGTTCACTGCAGCCTCCACCTCCCAGGCTCAAGAGATTATCCTGCCTCAGCCTCCCAAGTAGCTGGGATTACAGTTGCACACCACCATGCCCAGCTAATGTTTTTATATTTTTAGTAGAGATGGGGTTTTGCCATGTTGGCCAGGCTGGTCTCCAACTCCTGACCTCAGGTGATCCACCTGCTTCAGCCGCCCAAAATGCTGGGATTACAGGTGTGAGCCACTGTGCCCAGCCTTGTTTCACCACATTCTTATAGACCAGCATGTAGTGAATAACATTTTCCATAGGTTGTCTTGTCTCTGCCATTGAGGCTGTTACTTTCTCTTTGTGTACACAGTGATATCATGCAGAAGAGCTGGGCACACAGCCTTTATCCAGTAAACACTGGTACTTCAATATGTGGAGAAATACTGTATTAATGGACTGTACTTACTTAAAGTTATCTTCAAAGTTGAAACTGCAGCCATAAATATTTCCAAGAGCCACATTCTTCCAATCAGACAGCTAATTACTACAGTCATTATCTGGGCATATGTACCCACAGTTGATGCTTTGCTGTTGCTGCTGCTGCTGCCACTGCTGCTGCTACTACTGCTGCTGCTGCCACTGCTGCTGCTAGAGACAGACTCTGCCAGCAGACTGAAAGTTCTGGATTCTACCCAAACAACATTATCCAGTATAAATTCAATCTTGTAATTTTTTCCTGGAAAAAAAAAAGCATCATAGTGTTTGATTTCCTTTTATGTTTTACTTGTTTTCATATAGTTCCCATTTGATTTTCATTGACTGAAAAACACTATATAGATCCTGATGAACTATTTTTGAAAGTTGAGTCAAATAAGTTAGTTTAAGTACAGACAAGTATAAACAGGGTCTCAGAGTTAGAAGAGTTCTATCTGTCCATTAACTGAACAGCAGGGAAGTTAGGTAGATTTTCTTTCTGTGGCAGCAGTACCTGCTTCTTAGAGCCCCTTCCTAGTGCCCAGGACTGGACAAAGACTGTTAGAAAAGAAATGAGGGACAACAGGGAAGAGAGGTGAGGGTGCTGAATCTCAGTTTCATCCCTTCGTAATTGACCTAGGAGTAGAGAAGCATCAGTCTCAGTTGGGGGCGGTGGGGATGGATACTGAACTTTTTATTTTGAAAAATTTCAAACAAGAAAAGAGTTGAAGGAATAATACAGCAAACAACCATATGCCCTCCATTCGGATTCAAAAAAGTTTTACCGTGTTTCACATTTGTTTGAAGTTAGATGCTATTTTTGTATTACAAGGCTGTGACCCTTTTTCCTTACTCCGGGTAGACATTTTAGAAACATTGTTACTTGTGTTTAGAATGTAAAAAGTTAAAGAGCTCATCCAATATTATTTAATCTCCAGCTTAAATCTTCCCACAGTTTTGAATAGGAGATAACCAATATATTTTTCCTTGCTATAATTTCTTTTGGGTCTGTTGCTATCATTTATAGTAGTCATCACACAGAATAGCATTTCTAATACTTGTACAGCCCTGTAAGTTTTTACTCATCTGTTTTCTCTGTTATTTGTTTTTAAAAAGTCATTTCTGTTTTCATTCTTTATTTAGGAAGAGAATATGATTAGATCTTGATCACATCTGTGGTTTTATGAACAATTGCAATTCATTATATAACTTTCAGGATATATGCGCACTGTACTATAGAATTTTCTGTCACTGACAATTCCTGACAATGATGTATTAAAATTTTTTTCTTTTTGCATTAAAAAATCTGAATTTTTGTGGCAGGTGAGTTTGTTTTTTTTTTATTAATTTTCTTGATGCGCAAATAATTTAGGGTAGTCCTTTTATTTTGTTTTTCTCCTCTGGAAGTACTGTGAAGAAGCCCAAGCTAGCTTTATGGAAAGACCACATAGAGGAGAACTGAAGAACCCAGCTGAAATCCAGAATCAGGTCCATAGAGATATGACCTCAATTAAGCCATCTTAGCCAGCTCTAGTTAACAGAAAATCCCAGCTGAAGCCCCAGACATTGGAGCAGTGATGAGCCATCCTGGCCCAAATTTCTGACACACACAATTGTGAGCAAATGAAATGGTGTTATTAGATTTGGGGCTGGTTTGTTACATAGCAATAGAAACTGAAACAAGCACTAAACATTACACAGGATGCTAAACAAATATGTCCCAGTGTCTATTAGTAATACTGTCTTTATCTAGGTTGGTTAAAGATGCAGATTCTTTTTCTCCCACCCATTTCTCACATCACCATTTTCTGTGTTAGAAACCACAACCCATATCTCCTCTACCCAAATACTCTGCTTTGCTCTTTATGGAGCTATATGTAGAAGAGGGGTGCTGTGCTGTCAGGCCACAGTCTGATCAGCAAGGGGATTTCCTTCAGTGCAGTGACTGTGGGGCTTACCTGTTAGAAAGAGTCAGTGAAAGATATTTTGTTAATTTTCTCACTAATGCTTTGTTGTTGTTATAATTTTACTGTGTTTAATCTACAAACTGGCTAACTGATTTAAAAATAATGAAGAGATCCCTATACTTGGCTTTCCCTATTGTACATAACCAGGGAACTGAGATGCCACACTTGATGAAGAAAAAAGGAGAGAGAGAGAGAGAGGAAGAGGGGAGGGGAGAAGGAGAGGGTAAGAGAGACGACAGAGGGGGAGGGAGGGAGGGATGGAAGGAAGGAGAGAGGGAGGAAGGAAGGAGAGAGGGAGGAAGGAAGGAAGGAAGGGACGGAGGGAGGGAGGGAGGGAAGGAAGGGAAGGAAGGAAAAGGAAACACATAGGTGAAGAGCCCTGGTACTTCTCCATGGCAAGTAAGACAGACACTCCCAAGGGAAGCTTTGAATTCTGAAAAAAACTTAATGTATGAAAGAAAATGCTTAAATTATTATTTTGTTGCCACAGTAAAATGCCAAAACCTATTTTAGTGCCTTAATGCCCCAGTGATCCTGGGTACTTTTGGAACATTGTAGTTTGAAGACCTTGGTCACAAGGTTGGTTCGTTGCCACTGGGCACTTACTGGGTCCACCCTCATGAGGAGGTGAACAAACTTCTTTTCAGGTAGGGTTCTTGCCAGCTGCCTCATTTCCCATAAAAAAAAATTCCATTTGGGCTGATAGTTAAAAGAATTTAGCTCTGCTCTTTTTTTTTTTTAATTTATTTATTATTATTATACTTTAAGTTGTAGGGTACATGTGCATAACGTGCAGGTTTGTTACATATGTATACTTGTGCCATGTTGGTGTGCTGCACCCATCAACTCGTCATTTACATCAGGTCTA